>NC_073695.1:164801477-165162521 GCF_029784165.1 Wyeomyia smithii | reverse complement strand
GGCTGGAGACTGAAGGGGTTTTAGTGGGTCCGGTCACTGATTCAAACCAACCCCACACTCCCTGAGGTTGGTCACCTCAGGGGTTTGGATGCAAATTTCCCCTTCACCTGAAAAAAAAAAAAAAAAAAAAAAAAAAAAATATATATATATATATATATATATATATATATATATATATATATATATATATATATATATATATATATATATATATGTATATATATAAATATATATATATATATATATATATATACATATATATATATATATATATATATATATATATATATATATATATATATATATATATATATATATATATATATATATATATATATATATATATATATATATATATATATATATATACATTATATTGGGGTTATAAATAATATTGAGGATTTTATATATTTATATATATGGGATATTTTTTTTTTGATATTAAGTTTTTGGTGCAGGTAATCTTGCACTATCATTGTTACCAGCACTATCAGAGTTTTAAGTTTTAAAGTTGTTTATTTTCTAGCTCGTTTGCGTTAGCTTGACGGAGCAGTGTTTACAATACATTTTATTTTTACAGGGTAAAAACAAACTTGTTAGAGGGAGTCATCGCTACACCCGATTTACTGGGGTTAGTATGGTTTTACAGATTTCTGGTTGGGGGTTGTTGGGTTGGGAGCTTGAGTTTGTTTGTATTATTAAGTAATTATTAACTATAACTATTCTAAGATAAATATAAACTAATTTCTAATTACTAGTGAATAAATTTTCGCACATGTATTACACTGCATTTCACATTGCACCGAATTATTGTGATCGAAATTACGCGATATGTGACATGGAAAATATTGTTTATAAGCCAAGATGTAACACACACACAAACATACACATACATACACACATACACACACACTTACCACATAGCGAAAGATTTTGTAACAACGCAATCTGTTTTTACGCGATTTGCTCCAAATTATGCGATTTGTTCAAAATTACGCGATTCTTTTTTTTGCGCGCACGCATCAATCGCGTAAAAAGAGAATCCAGTATATTAATATATATATATATATATATATATATATATATATATATATATATATATATATATATATATATATATATATATATATATATATATATATATATATATATATATATATATATATATAATCGCGTAAAAAGAGAATCCAGTATATTAGTATATATATATATATATATATATATATATATATATATATATATATATATATATATATATATATATATATATATATATATATATATATATATATATATATATATATATATATATATATATATATATATATATATATATATACTAATATACTGGATTCTCTTTTTACGCGATTGATGCGGCGTGCGCGCAAAAAAAAGAATCGCGTAATTTTGAACAAATCGCATAATTTGGAGCAAATCGCGTAAAAACAGATCGCGTCGTTACAAAATCTTTCGCTATGTGGTAAGTGTGTGTGTATGTGTGTATGTATGTGTATGTTTGTGTATGTTTGTATGTGTGTTACATCTTGGCTTATTAACAATATTTCCCATGTCACATATCGCGTAATTTCGAGAGAATCGCGTAAAAAAAATCGTGTAAAATAAAATCACGTAACAAAAAGTCGCGTTAAAACAGAATTTAGTATATATATATACTAAATACCACACGCTCTCATACAGAAAATAATACGCGGCAAACTCTGATAGTGCTGGTAACAATGATAGTGCAAGATTACCTGCACCAAAAACTTAATATCAAAAAAAGAAAATATCCCATATATATAAATATATAAAATCCTCAATATTATATATATATATATATATATATATATATATATATATATATATATATATATATATATATATATATATATATATATATATATATATATATATATATATATATATATATATATATATATATATATATATATATATATATATATATATATATATATATGCCCAATATAATATATAAAATCCCAATATAATATATAAAATCCCCAAAATCATAACCAGCCACTAGCCATATAAAAATCATTTATATTGCATTTAGGATAAACTCAATTTTGCACTTGCAACGCACAGCAGTGAAAATTAAAGTAAATGTATGTATGTATATGTAAACCTCCACACAGAGTAATGTTCGTAACACAACATTTGTAATAATGTAATAATTTTTTTTTTAGTTGAGAATTTTTAACTGCATTAAATGTAATTTATGGTAAAAGCACCTTTTTGAAAACATTCTTCAGAAAAATATTGATACATTGTCTTACTGATGATGAATTTACAAACTTGTTTTACACTCTGAATTAAACTAAGCACAATCATTTGCGAATATCTCATGTGAGCATTTCCATGCCAAATAATCTGTAAATGCACAAAAACTTCATCGATCATTTGTGATTTGAATGAAAGTTTGCACACGTGTTTAACTTAGCAAACTGAGTATTCTCCGCGGGTGTTCAAGTGTTCGAGACTCTAGAGTAATTGTCTAAAAGGGCGTGGGTATTTTGGTATAGGTTTCATTCAAATTATTGTACCTGTTGTTTTACAAAACAAAGATACCGTGAAAAAAAAATTTCTACCAAATTTAAATATAAAACAACCATTTTTTGAATAGGGGGGGGGGATGTTTGTAATGATTTATTCATGTACTAATATCTATTCAGAGTTAATATTGTGTGTTCTGCCACAAATGGTGACATATCAATACTATTATATATATTTGTACGCTTTTTTATATTATTGAATGTTATTAGCTTTCGCAGTTAAGTTAATGTAATTGTGGGCAAATATTAAACCTACTTGTCAAGGAGAAAAAAAGGAATAAAACAAAACTTAAAATAAACTTAAAACTATCTTACTGACTATAAAGTGAGCTAATCGTTGCAATTGAGGATTGCAACGATTTTTGTCGGATATTGTTGATAATTTGGTTTGACATATTTTCTAATGTTTCTACATTAGCGAGCCTATGTAGCTCGTTCGTGCTAAACCAGGGAGGATGCTTCAAAATCATTTTCAAAAGTTTATTCTGAATCCTTTGAAGTGTCTTCTTCCTGGTTGCACAACAACTTGTCCAGATGGGAACTGCATATAACATTGCTGGCCTAAAAATCTGTTTGTAAATTAACAGTTTATTCTTGAGACAAAGTCTAGAATTCCTGTTGATAAGAGGATATAAACATTTGATATACTTATTGCACTTTGACTAGATATTTTCAATGTGCTCCTTGAAAGTAAGATTCTTATCATAAATTAGCCCTAAGTATTTAACTTGATCAGACCAATTTAAGACCACACCGTTCATCTTAATAACGTGGTTATTGGTGGGTTTGAGAAGTGAAACTCTTGGCTTATGAGGAAAAATGATTAACTGTGTTTTAGAAGCATTAGGGGAAATCTTCCATTTCTGAAAGTATGAAGAAAAAATATCTAAACTTTTTTGAAGCCGACTGCGTATAACACGAAGGCTTCTTTCCTTTTGTGGAAATGCTTGTATCGTCACAAAACAGAGATTTCTCACAACCTGGTGATAAATCAGGAAGATCAGAAGTAAAAATGTTATATAAGATTGGGCCCAAGATACTCCCCTGAGGCACACCAGCTCTAACAGGCAATCTATTAGAATTACCATTTAGAAAGTTAACCTGAAGAGTGCGGTCAGTTAAATAACTTTGTATCATTTTTGTGAGGTAAAGCGGAAAACTGAAATTTGACATTTTAGCTATTAAACCTTTATGCCAAACACTGTCGAATGCCCTTTCTATATCTAGAAGAGCAGCTCCAGTCGAATAGCCTTCAGATTTATTAGTTCGAATCATATTTGTTACTCTAAGTAACTGATGAGTAGTGGAATGCCCATGGCGAAAACCAAACTGCTCATTTGCAAAAATTGAGTTCTCATTAATATGTGTTATAATTCTATTAAGAATTATTCTTTCAAAAAGTTTGCTAATAGAGGAAAGTAAACTAATTGGTCGATAACCTGATGCCTCAGCTGGATTCTTTTCGGGTTTTAAAATTGGAGTGACTGGCATTTTTCCATTTCGTAGGAAAATGTGCTAGTGCAAAGCATCTGTTAAAAATTTTACCAAGAAATTTAAAGAGTTTTCGGGAAGTCTTTTGATGAGGATATAGAAAATCCCATCATCTCCGGGTGCTTATAAAAAACCACTTAATTTTTGGCATTGACCTAGCATAGTTGATAACGTCTCCGTCAACCACGCTGGTGGCCTGGGTTCGAATCCTAACGCCGACATAGACGTCGAAGTTGTGGCGTGAGGTGGTCCACTCACAGCTAACCTAACTGGTCTAGATTTAATCCTATCCGACACCGGAAGTTTTGACGTAGGACTACGTCCTACTGCACTATATCGGCACACATTCTGCGGAAACTAAAACCAAAGTGTGACGTCGGAATGAAAGATTTCGAACGGTAATACTGATGTGAACACATGATGGATCGCAATAGTCAATATGTCGTTGGATTGATAAAATGATGGACAATTTTTTAATACTTTAGTTATCATTATCTCTTCATTGCTTAACAGTGAAAATTGAATAAAAGTTTCAAGCAGGGCTGCTGAATATCACACCGTTGCATTCGTATTCATTCATTATTGCCGAAGCACAACAACACGTGGCAACAGTGTATTCACTCAGCAATGGAAACAACGCCTATAGTGAACTGAACTGTTACGAGTGGCTTGTGGGCGATGAATAGTTATTAAAACGTAATATGATTACCTTCGTGTTTGATTCGCATCGGTTACGATTTACTCAAGTCATCCGAAGGGATATTGAGCGATCGGATGGGAAAACATCGTTTCAGAAGCCTTGTCACTCAGATCAATCCCGATGGATATTCACTGTGAATGGTATTACCAATCGCAATGATGCTTCGGGGCGAATCCAAACGAAAAATAAAAATTGCCGAGGAAGAAACTTATACTACGGTGGGCTAGGATTTTGACGTAAGCGCCAAAAGCACAAAATCGCTACAGATCTAAATCGTTTGCAAATTAACAGAAGCGCTTTATTACGCGTAAAAAACGCCTAAAAAGCAACAGTGTATTTATGCACGCCAATCCAGCACACAAGATTGTTAAAATATGCCATTTTGCGTTTTTCTTAATCAACATTCATTTTCCTATGTTCAAACCTATCTTTAAGCGTATGCAAAAAATTATTTCGCTGTATCGCATTTTTCACCCCGAAAATAAAACTAAGAAAAACCACCTCCGACCAATGAGATCACTTTGAAGAAAGCGCTATACCTTTTAAATAAAATCTGTTGGTTGCAAATTCGTTATTTCATCTCCAAGATAAAGAAATTAAAGCTACAGTTTAATTATTTACCGTATATTGCAAACATCGATTAAAAAGTAATTTTTAAATATTTATGTAACCATATTTACCTAGTACAAGAATTATTAGTATGCAAACTAACTGTTCGGTTATTTTGAAAATTTGGTTATTCGGATTGGAATATTTTTAAAAATTCTAGGTAAATGAGACAGACCTCGCGAATTAAGCAAATGATTAGTTGTATTAATTTACAACACAACTAACACGGCGCTGCCATGCATCTTCAAAAACCGAGAAAAATATGAGCAATGTGTTCCCTGTCGTCAATCATAATAAATTTAACTAAATTTTGTATGATTTCCAACATTAATTGTTTTCTTAAGAAACTAATATTTCTGAAGTCAGTTGCGCTACAGACGTAGTAAAAAATATAAGAAATTATTCTAAATTTTAAACCCGATGACCCCGAGTAACGTTCAACTAGTTTATGATATCCGTTAGGCTTTGAATAACCCCCGTGAGCACAGCTAGTTACTCAGCGACTGGCGTTTCGCGACTAAAGAAGTGCAGCATGTTAGGCATGCAATATCCATTAAAAATACCAGTGTTATTTTCCTGACTACCTGAAAAATTTTCCCGATATTTTCTATATTCAAGTCCAAAATAAAGCGAATATAAAGCACCTGACGATATCAGGTTTAGTCTGAACATGGTATTAGTGCACTAACATTTTTTAAACATTTTAACATTTTGTAAACGAAAATGTTTTCTATTTGCTTTTTTTCAATTACCAAACCAAAACAAAGCAAATAAAAAGCACCTTGCGATGAAAGATTTAGTCTGAACGAGGTATTGCCGCGTAAGTATACGCGCGTCAAAACACTACTCGTTCTGTTTCGCCGCCTCTACCGACGCGTCGTTGCTGCTTGAGTATGACCGGTTTGAGCGTTTCATATAGACGTTCGAAGAAGTAGCTCGGACGCTTTTGCGACGCTTCTTGCTTCGCTTCATTTGACGCCTCAGTATGTCAATAGCCTAACTCATACGGCCTATTGTCTCATAACACCAGCAAATGTACGAACAAGCTCAGAAATTCTGGTAAGCTTCAGTGAACGATTCGAGGCGAATGCTATTTCGTCTTTGTCCCGATTTCATTTGCCATGATGAATCTATCAATTTGTATCTAGAACCGATACAAATATTTACTGAGTTGCATCGATGTGATTTTGAACCGTATCCAATCGGCAAATAATGAGAAACAGCAGGAAAAGGGAAAGACACGAATCGATCGTTTCAGTTCATCCGAACACATGTACGCGCCCGATGAAGTATGCGTTCGTGTTACATTGACATTAGTCCACAGCGAACGGTTCACGAAGCGAATGAAGATTCAATGCAGGAATCAGGAGCCCTGGTTTCAAGGTCGAATTTTGAAGTAGAATACTTCTCTCAGGAAGTTCGGCTACATAGGGATGTGAAATGAAAATCTAAAACTGAAAAAAGTGAGAAATATGTCCAATTTCAAATGCTAATAAATCGGTTAGTTCTAGATGGATTTCCTTCGTTTTTGCAGGAATCGATTAGAAAATCTTCTAAGATTCTTACCAAATGCATGAAATTGCAATTTTGTTATTGGAACTATTGTACTATTGAAAATTCTTAAGCCTTGTCAAAACACAAAATTCGACCTCTGATTGGTCGTTATACGATTGCTTTCCCAAGCATGGTCGGCAGAGTTATGGACCTAGTAAATTGGGAATGCATCATTTGGCCTTATAAGAGCTTCATCAGATAATAAACAGACATTTCATCGGATATTAAATTGAACAACTGAAATTTGAAGAACACAAATGAATATTTGAAGAGTTAATATTTTCTCGTTTTGCGCTATAATCCAAAAACTGATTATCTTCATCTACATGCATACTCTGACTATTATTACGTGTTTGCGTCGCTTAGTGTTTGGCTACGGTTATGCAGAACGCAAATAACGGCGCGATGCGATTCGGCAAGACGAAATGTGTTGAAATGTATAGCTCTACTTCGCCTTAAAAAGAGCTGTACATTTCACTACGGTAAGGCGAATCGCATCGCGCCGTCATTCGCGTTCTGCATAACCGTAGCCTTCCGTTCCCGTTTAATGATGTCGTATTAAATGTGCATATTACCATTCGGCAGCACTTCAACTTCTCATTTGCACAAAATTTAAAAATATTCAATGAACTTCATTCAAAATATCAAACAAAAAGAAATTACAATACTGCCAATGAACGGTCAACGTTTATTTACTAGGAAAAATGACTGACACGCAAGCAGCCGGGTTATCTTTCTTGAAAAAGTATTCTACTTCAACCTTGCGGTCGTGGCTTTGCACACAACCCTCCTGTGATTTTTTACGATATACCAATCATATGCGAGGACGCCTAACACAGACTTCATGAGGGGACACCAACTGCCTGCTGTGATATTCTCTATATCAGCGACAAAAAAAAATTGACAGAATCTCCCCGTCCCAATACGTCAACTAATGTTTGCTTTCCTGAGCCTAGACTATTTTGATGTCTTGAAGGTGAAGCTTTTTCGGAGAGTTCTGAACCATCTTCTTTATCAGACAGTTTAACGACCTGTTGTTAGAATGTTATTAAAACTGATGTCTTTGTCAGTACTGCACCGAGCCATGTATCGGTAGAGGCAGATAGCAGGGTATATAAATTTGGTGCATTGTACAGATAAAATTCGTTGTTTGTTTTTGAACTCTACACTCTGTTTTTCTCAGATTTGTTTTAATAACTAAATAAAGGGTAGTAAAAAAACAATAGAAAACCAAAATGCTTCGTTCAGATCTTTGAACAGACAGTTTAACGAGCTGTACTGATGATTATATTTTTCAAGCTAAACGAATTTAATTCAATATGATAATCCTAGTTGCATCCCGCGATTGCGGCATAAAGAAAAACCAAATTCATTTCATATCGATATTGGGGTTTCCACAATAAAATTTGTATTTTTCAAATCAATTTTTTCTTGCATCAGCATTTGCATAAAAATATTAGCTTCCATAACCTTACTTGTAATTGAACAACACTATGCAAACATTAATTGCTGAGGCTAATGTTGTTTATCACTCAAGCCCAGTTTATTTTTGAAGATAACAGGATTTTCGCAGTTTTTTTATATCTTGAAACTGAAGGAACTTTTCCCTGGTTCTGCTTACCGATAAAATGTTTAAATTGACCTGAATTTAATGTTAACATGTTTAAAAAATTGTATGTGTGTGTGTATACCCATATCCTGGGTATAACCTACCAGGGAATTCTTCTACTAGATATCCCTGTACGCGCCTTTGGCGCGGAATTAATACACAAGATAACGGTGGACTAACTGACTTTATTTTCGTACATCACTACTTAAATATACCCTACCGGTAACTCAGAGAGAGAGACTTTCTCCACTCTCTGTTTACCTTACTAATCTCTTAACCTATAATCTAGTACCGCATGTACGATAGAACGCATGCGAGAGCATCAACACCGTTGAACCGGCGACTTCTGTTTTGTTTATAACACAAAACTTGTTTATTTTATTCGAGTTTGTTTGCCTGTAGCACAGCAGAAGGCTGCGCGAAGTTCTTTGCCACCTGTGGCATAATCTGTTGATACATAGAGTGTTGACAGAGACGTTCGCGGTCCTCTGTCAAGGGAACCAAATGTTTCGCCTGACTAAAGCATAGCAGAAGGCTATGCCCTCCTAGGAACAAAATTAAACTTTAATTATAAGGCTCGTGACGGAGCATTGGGTTCTTCGCAGGGTGTGACGTCACATCTGCCACCCCGCCTAGTTGGCCATTATCTAGAAGAGATGATGGTCACATGGTCCGTTCTGACGGCCGATAGGTGTGTTTTTCATAACAAATATTTTTCGCGTTTTTATGCTACTATAGACATATTCGTTTTCATGATATTCCTTCTTCCCTTTGCACGTAAAAATCAATTAATTACAATAATGATACATATCATTTCTACATAAATTAACGTTTTCAGACATGGATTTTCTTCATAACAAATTGACAAATGTTCGCTCGCCTGGTGCGCTGCGCCTTGTAGATATCCGCTGCTTGGCTGTCGGATTCAAGCGACGGGTTACAGGGGGTTTGAAACGGGAGGGTGCGTCTGGCAGTAGAGGTTCTCATCGGTTGTTTGTGATGTAATCCTCGCGAACTCATCTTTAAGGCTTCATCGGGTTATTTGCAATAGTTCAATGGTTATCATTGCACTTTAATTTAAGGCTGCAGTTCAGCTGGTTGTTTTACGATTGTTCAGAATGTGTTGTTGAACTTTAATGTTGGGTTAGCCGTGTCCCTTTGACATAGATCGGCTGTATTTTTGTTTGGCTGATAGTATTGTTACGCGCCGTGTGGCGAAAAGATTTGCGATTGCCACTGGCTCTGTTGCATAATGCAGTCACTTGGTTTATCATCTTTAACTGTCTGCACGGGGTGTCCAATTACCCGCTAACATATGTGCGCACACTTTCAGATCGTAGTGCGGAAAGAACATAGTTGATTAAACACGAGCAAAATTTTATAGCGTCATTTTACTTGTTTGGCTTTGACCTCGAATCCTTATTTGTAGAAGTCAATAACTCTCTATGAGTAATATATATTTGGAACAAATTATTACTCCCTTCTTTGCATAGTTTGATGTATTCGTCTTCGCGCTGAAGTCTCGATTCAGGTTCGACCATGAGCCGCTTTGATTGAATTCTGTTGCACATCTGGCCTCTTCAAAAACTGGATACTGCTCGTCTCCTCTTGGTAATATCGTTTGGCTTTACCTCCATCTCGACCATAGACACCCGCCGTTCAACTCCCCTCGCAACCGTCTGCTTTCCTTTCCGCGCTGTACTGGGCATCATGGTATGCCCCATCTCGACATCCGTTGTAATCACCCCGGTCGTCTTCGATGATCAGGAACTCGTCTCGTTGTCAATTCTTAGATGCTAGTTGCCCTACTTAGCAAGTGGTGCATTATTTTTTGCCATTATTTTATCAATTCTTTTTTGGTTTCGTTACTTTTTCCACTTGCTGTTTAAAACTACTGTTCACTCGCGTACGGGCTTCTTACATTCTATTTTCTACCCTACGCTTCTGCTTACAATCTAGGCCCGTATTATTCTTCTTTTCGGATGACATAATCTGGTTTCTCTTCCCCTACTAAGTTGTTCATCTCTATGAGTATTCAATTTTACAAACATAACAAAATGTGCATTGTTTACTTTTTTTTTTTATCATACATTCTCTAACTTTGGTATTCGATGTTTTTTTTTTTTGTTTGACATTACAAATCATTGCGTCACGTATCAATTCCATTTATCTGTATTAGGCTTTCTTATTCTTTATTCCGCGTTAAAATATCAGTTTAACTTGTCTTGTGGCTCATTATTAGTTTTTTTTCTCATCAAATGTGCTTATGTTCTTCAAATAACTTTCTTCAATTTTATCAAGTAGCTTTGCTTTGGTTACATATTTTCTTCATTTTGCGTTCTTTCCAAATATTTTCCTCCTTCTTCTAATAACAGTTTTCAATAAAATAAATCTGTTTCCGCACAATGTATTATTTTTTCATCTCTCTGTTTTTGTTTCATCATGTTTTCATCGAACAAACCGCATTGGTTCAATCTTTTCTTGTCCTTTGTCAAGTATTTCCTGTCTGATTCATAAATAAATCTTTTCATTGTACAAACCGCGTTGATTAAATATTTATCGTTTTCTTCTGTCTTGATTTACAATGTTCGTCTAATAACTGGCGTGTTCTTAACACCTCATATCATCTTCTATTTGCACCTAAAATGACCCGTCACTTTCTCATCTGCTTTATTCTTTAATTTTTTTGCATCTCTTTTTGAATCTGTAATTATTTAATTTTCGATTTGTCTCTTGCTACTGTCATACTTACACTACTTACACTTCTCCTGGTATGCAGTAGTCTGCATAATACCTCTCCCCCTTCCGTCCGAAGGTGCGACCGCCCGCTTTAGAGATTCCTGAAAGATAAGAAGGTTAGGAAATAAACGAAAACTCGCACACTCAATCATCCTGGGCCGGTTATTCCCTTGTTTTTCTTTCACCCAATTTGCACTCCCGCCAATCATTCTGGGTAACCACCCCGTTGTCTACATTCGCTCGTCCTTAACTAAAATTAGAATAGTCTGAATCTCCTAAAGTCAGCAGTCTCCTTGTTCGGTAGGTTTTGCCTTCTTGTCCAAAGTCTCTCCTAGTTCTATTGTTTTCCGTCATTTAAGTTATCTCCATCACACAAAATTTCCCAATACATCATCAATCGATTTTCTTCTTCTATTTCTTATTGGGCCATTAGCTATTTTAAATTAATCAAACCTCGTTTTCATGAGGTCTTTGTTCACTATATAATTTTCCCATGTTTACATTTGCATTTTACAAAAAACAAACAAATGCTGTTTCAATTTCTATTAACTCTTTAATTTTTCATCACCACATTCCAGGTCATTCTGGTCATTCAAATTCCCCAAGTTTTCTATTTATTTAATTGTTATCGGCTGGGTTACTCGTCCCTCACGCCTCCATTCGTATTTGAATTTTTTTAACTGTGTCATGCCGTGCCACTAATATCATCAAAGGCTGTATATCTTTTTCGGCGACTTATTCCATTTCTTCACGCCTTTACTTTAGTATGCTTTCTTCCGTTTGGTTCTGCCTATTAATTCCCGTCAATGAAATCATTCATCTTTTTCGGCGACTTTTCGTATTTCTTCACGCCTATATTTTACTTCCACCTTACTTTTACATACAGTTTTAGGTGCTTGCTATTATAACTCATGCCCTCCAATATCGTATTTCATTAAATATATTCTGTCCGTTAACCTTGAAAGCATAGTTTAAGTTCATATATTCAGTCATAATAACGCTTAAGCCGGTTATTATGAACTTTTTCTAAACGATTTCCGTTTTTGATTACCGTGGTCATTTCACTTGGGAATTCCACTACTTCATAAGGTCCTCTCCACATATTCTGGAGCTTTTGACCTGATCCTGTCGGGACTGATTTCACTAAAACTAAATCGCCATACATGGGCTGCCATTCATTTGCCTTTCTGTCATAAACTTGCTTGCGCTTTTCTTTTGAATCCTTTAGGTTGGCCTTCGCGTTCGCGTGGAGGTCAAAAAATATTTTTTTCATCTCTTGTGTATATGTTTCATATGTCAAATTGTCCACTCCATTCCGCTTGTAAATGGAGGTGGGGATGCGTGCTGTACGTCCATACAACAATTCGAAAGGGGTGTACCCCGTTGATGAGTTTACTGAAGTATTATACTGAAACGTAAAAAATGGGAGTAAGTTATCCCACGTGTGCGGTTTTCCGCCAATAAATTGCCTTAGGTAAGTTTTTAACTCCCGATTAGATCTTTCCACCAAATTTGCTTGTGGGTGGTACGGACTCGTCGTTATTTTCTTAATTTTCAAAATTTTGCACACATCTTTCATGAGCGTGCTTACAAAATTCGCACCGTTATCTGTAACTAACTCCAACGGTACGCCGAATTTGCAAATATAATTCTCTACAAAAGTCCTCGCTACCGTCTGGCTTTCTTGGTTTTCCATAGGTGCGACAGTTAAATATCTAGTTAGGTCGTCCTGCATGACCAGACCATAACGATTTCCTAAGTCGGATTCGGGTAACACTACTATATCCATGTATAATTTCTCGAATGGCTCCGATGCGGTTGTGGTGATCTGCATCGGTATCTTGTTTGATCTTCCAATTTTGTTCTTTTGGCAGGAATCACACTGCCGAACGTAGTTCTCGATATCCCGTTTCATCGTAGCCCACGTAAAAAGTGTGCCAATTCTTTGGCGCATTCGTCGCGCTCCTACGTGCCCTCCTAAGGGTGCATCGTGAAATTCCTTTAAAATTGTTTCCACTTGATCTGGCGCAATTACTGTACGCTCGCTATTAGCATTATATAATACTATTTGTTTTTCTAGCTTACCCGCTAGGAACTGAATCATTTGCAGAACTTCCTGCTGCTTGATTTTTCTGAATGATATTAGGTGAATGACCCCGGCTGCCTTTACTGCCGTGGGGCTCTTATTGAAGCTATCTAAAAATTGTGAAAAAAATTTCCGGCAATCGATCAATGAACTTTCGCTGCCGTCTACTATGAAACCGCCTACCTTCTTGTCTTTAAATTTGAGTACACCATCCTCTACGTAGTCTTTCAATCCTTGTGACAGCTGATACAGTGTCTGAAGTTCTCTGTACGCCGTCCGACTGTTCAAAATGACAAGACGAGCTTCGATATTCCTCTCGTCCAATATTCTCTTCGAGACTTCCACCGTCTCACTTGGTATCAGGTCATTTGATAATGCCTGTGAAAAGTCATCATATGAAATGTTGACGAGTTGTTGCTCATCCTCGTCCTCAGCGATGTCCGCAATGTCTATGGCACTCAAATCTTGTATTGTGCCGTTCAAATCATCCGAAGCGTTCTTCTGCTGCTCTAGCAGGCGTTTCTGCTGGCGCGTAATCATGGCTATCTGCCTGTGGGGTGAACTTTCTTGCCCCTGACACGTCCCATCTGATAAACGTGACAAAAAATCGGCGACTATATTTTCGCTACCCTGTTTATACCTGATGCTGCATTCCAAACCCTGCAACTTTAGTCTCAATCTTGTCAGCGTTGGAGATGTCTCTTTGAGCCTCCAAATCGCTATAAGTGGTCTGTGGTCTGTGTAAACGATAAACCTTTGACCAAAAATGTAATGTTTGAAGTATTCTATGGCCCATACAATCGCCAATAGTTCCTTTTCTATGATATGATATCTGGTCTCTGCACCTACAAGTGCACGACTCGCGAACGCGATCGGCCGGTGCATGGATTTTTCATTCGACAGGACGGCTCCAATAGCATAATTGCTAGCGTCTGTCGTAATAACGAAAGTGTCTTGATAATCTGGCCGGACTAAAACTGGCTCTGTAATCAGCGCGTTTCTAAGGAATTCGAACGCTTCCTGACATTCTTTTCCCCACACAAACTTAGCGTCTTTCTTCAACAAATCATTCAGCGGCTTGCGCTTTTCCGCGATGTTGGGGATAAACTTCCCGTAAAAATTTACTGTTCCCAGAAATGACCTTATACCTTTTACGTTTGTGGGTGGCTTAAGCCTTTGAATGGTCTTAATATTTGCATTGGTGGGTTTTATGCCTTCTTCATTAACGACATGACCCAAATACTCCAGTTCCTTTTTCAAAAACTGACACTTTGATGGTTCTATTTTTAAGTTATGTTTGCGCAAAGCTTGTAATACTTTTCGCAAGTTATCATTATGGTCGGTGATAGTGTCACCGAAAACTATAATGTCATCGAGGTAGACAAAAGCTTTCACGTCCCCTATCTCAAAGAGAACAGTATTCATAAGTTTCTGGAATGTTGAGGGGCTGTTCTTTAACCCCATCGGCATCCGTGTAAATTCGAAGTGGCCTTTGGGAGTGGAAAACGCCGTCTTAGCCGCATCTCGGCGGTCTATCGGGACTTGATAGAACCCCGATTTTAAATCAATTGAGGAGAAATATTTTGCTCCTCCAACATTATCCAATATCTCATTTATAAGAGGTATTGGGTATACAAACGGCTTGGTAACTTCGTTCAATGATCTAAAGTCTACCACAATTCTGTATCTTTTATTTCCGTCAGCATCCGGTTTCTTTGGTACACATAACACCGGTGCATTCCAGGGACTAGTGCTGGGTCTAATAATACCCTGCGCCCTCATTTCATCGATTTCCTTATTAATGTGCCGTTTCGTGGCCTCCGGAAATCTATATTGCCGCTTATTGATAGGCACCTCCGATGAAGTTTCTATCGTGTGTACGGCGGCGTCAGTAGTGGTTAACCTGTCGCCTTCGAAAAAGAAAATATCTGCATAGCTTTCAACTATATTCTTCACTGTCCTGAATTCTCTATCAGGCAAGTGCGCCAAATTTAACACTTGCCGTAGTTTTTCAATTCTTGGAATACCTTTTGACTCTGGTGTCAGCTTGTGCTCCACCAGGTCATAGTCAAGCCTCGAGTCTAGTTCCAACTCGGGCATTATAGTATTCTTCGAGTCAAGGAAATTGTTCTTCGGCTCTTCATTTCGATATGTTTGGTGCTCTCTATTTATTTCGTTTTTGTCTACGTCAGCCTCATTGCGGGCTGTGTTGCTAGTATCTCGCAACTCGTTCTGCACCATAACTCTATTTCTGGCTGCCACATAAACATGTTGACTGAGGACTTCGTCTTTGGGCATACTCCACGGACTCAAGTCGTCCGGACTTCTGTTTCCGTGTTTTTTGAACACTATGTAATCAAAATTATTTCCTATTTGAAGCGTATGCTTCTTTAAGAATTCTGCTCCGATTAATCCGTCGCTTGGCAAATTTTCTAATATATGAAATTGCGTCGGGATCAAAAAGTCTCCGACTATTAAATCCAACATAATTGTACCTGAGGTTCGCACAATGTCTTGGCCGATACCTCCAAAAGTGGTTACATCCTGTGTATTTACCGGTACATTCAAAAGATTCACAATGCGTGCATTAATTATATTCGCACATGCACCTGTATCTAAGATCAGGTTCAACGTAAATTTGACATTCTGCTTAGCCAGTAGGGTTAACATTAAGTGCCCTCTGACATCGTAATATACTCGCTTAGCCACACAAGCACTGTTGTCTCTTATGTGATTGCATGCGGTCCTCCAATCGGCTATTTCTATATTGCTGGGCTCATCGGTACATCTCCGCCAGTCAACATCTTCGCAAATTTCTGCTAAATCCTCGTTAAAATATTCCTGTGCAACAGGATCCAAAATACCTTCTTTTTGCAAATTACTACTTCTTTCATTAATGTTGGCTACCATAAGCATTTTCTGAGGCATCCGGGTATACGAATTCCTGTACCTCCTATCAGTTGGTCGATCTTGACCATAATAATTATATTTCCAACCATGGGCGTAGTCCCCTTGGCTTCGCCGGTAGGAACGCGCTGTGCGATAAATGTATTTGGATCGATTACCGTCGCTAGATCCACATATATTGTTATAATTGTTTTGTCTGTAAATTATTCTGTCTCTATTTTTGTAATTATAATATTCATTTCTTCCAAGACGGCTGTTGCTATAATCAGCGTCTTTGTGATTTATTGTAAAAATATTTCTGCTACTATTAAATTGTCTAAGCGCATCGCGCTGTCTTTCGACCAATTCTAGGCCCTGTATTCTATGTTCTATTTCCAGAATGTGATTACGCTCATGGTAGTAATCCTCTAAGTCATCCAGCAGCTCTTCTAACTTCAATGTTCGTTTACCTTGAGCAGCTTCTTTCAATGCGGTGTCACACAAACCCGCCATAAAATGTAATCGAAGACTAACTATCATGCATGACTTCGTACAATTAGTTTCGTAGGAGTCGATTTGCTTCTTAATTTTCAATATCCTCTTTTTATAATCAGGAAAGGTCTCATTCGCTTCCTGTTTCAATGTTTCAACTTGATTTATAACTGCCTCGATGCGTATAATATCCCCAAATTCCTTTAATAAATTCTGCTTAACCTGTGGCCAAGCGTTTGCGTTAATTCGATGTATTGCGGCAGCAGCTCTGCCTTTTAGTTTTAATAGAACAATGTAAACCAGTGGAGCGTGTGATACTCCTTCTGGTATCTCCCGAGCAAAATGCTCGATATGATAAACGAACGCTTCTAGTTCGTCTAGCGATCCATCAAATTCCGGGATGCACTGCATGGCATCTGCTTTTGGGAACGTGTACTCCATTATAAATATAAAATTTTATATATATTTCATAAAAACAATAAAAGGTACTGCGGACTAAATACTATAAGACTATATAAGGCTTATGTAGCCTTCTTCTTTTTTTTTTTCTAGGTATCACTAACGATTCTGTTGACCAGATGTGATAACGTAGCGTGACCGACTCTAATTTCTTCGTCGCGCCATCAAAAAATCTGAACACCAAGTTTCGAACCATTTAGTGTCAACGGTTCAACGTTTATCTTCATTAATTAAATAAATAACTTTAGGTTTTCATAGTAATTAAATGATTATTTAAAAAAAATCATTTCTATTTTTTTTTTTCTTCACATAACATTTATTTGACACGGCACAAATACAATTTAATGTTTAACGGCGCCAATTATATCTGATGACTTAAAAACTAAAGCAAATTTTTTATCCTCGCTGCCGACTACGAGCTGAAATTAAGTCTAACTTAAAACTAGCATGGGATTTCCAATCAGTGTTTTGTTGTTCAATGGTCGTCTGATAATCGTCGAATGGCATGTATGGATTCGTTCTGCTGAGCCACGATGTCGTGAGTTGGGACAGAGGCTCGTAGTCCTTGGGTCCTGGTTCTGTTGTGCGGGGTCTGGTTGCTGGTTTTGTGCTTAAGGTTCAAACGTGTTCTTGTCGTTTTGTTGGGTGTAGACGGAGGGGAACGGGACTAGACTGGGGCGTGGATGGATTTCAGGAAAACGTATATAAGGGACATGTAGGATAGGTCACGGCTCGCCAAGACATCACGAACAGGAACAGCCGGCTGTCTACCCTCGGCCTGCAGGGAAGCTATTAATTTGGACCTGGCGTCACGGTGTACAGGGCATGACCAAACCACATGCTCTATGTCGTGATAACCTTCACCACAGGCACAGATACCACTTTCCCCGAGCCCAACACGACGGAGGAGCGCGTCAAATCTATAGTGATTGGACATAAGCCGGGACATCACGCAAATGAAATCCCGACCTACATCCAACCCCTTGAACCACGGGTTCGTCGATACTTTGGGGATTATGGAATGTAACCACCTTCCCAATTCCCCTCTGGTCCAAGCATTTTGCCAACTGATGATCGTATTCTGACGTACAAGTGCGAAAAATTCATTAAAGGCAATTGGTCTTTCATAAATATCACCGTTTGTTGCGCCCACCTTAGCCAAAGAGTCCGCTTTCTCATTACCCGGTATCGAGCAGTGAGAAGGGACCCACGCTAAGGTAATCTGAGTAGATTTTTCGGATAAAGCACTCAGATGTTCCCGTATTTTCCCCAGGAAATACGGAGAGTGCTTAACATCTTTCATCGATCGGAGAGCCTCAATGGAACTGAGACTGTCCGTAAAGATGAAATAATGGTCCGTGGGCATTTTTTCGATAATCCCTAGGGTGTACTGAATTGCAGCTAATTCTGCGACGTAAACAGAAGCAGGATTATCGAGCTTATGGGAGACGGTTAAATTGTTATTGAAGATACCGAAGCCAGTGGACCCATCAAGAAGTGATCCGTCAGTGTAGTACATATTGTCGCAGTTGATGTTTCGATATTTATTGGAAAAAATTTTAGGGATCTGCTGCACGCGTAAATGATCCGGGATTCCACGAGTTTCTTCTATCATGGATGTATCGAAAAACACAGTAGAATCAGAAGTATTTGATAAGTCGACACGATTTGGAATATTCGAAGAAGGGTTAATATTTTGGGACATGTGATTGAAATACAATGTCATAAAACGGGTTTGAGAATTAAGTTCGATTAACCTTTCAAAATTTTCAATCACGGGACGGTTCAAGACCTCACATTTGATTAGAATACGAGAAGACAGGCTCCAGAAGCGGTTTTTCAATGGTAGTACTCCAGCTAAAACCTCCAAACTCATCGTATGGGTCGACTGCATGCAACCTAAGGCGATACGCAAACAACGATATTGTATTCGCTCCAGTTTGATCAAATGTGTGTTTGCTGCGGAGCGGAAGCAGAAACACCCGTATTCAATAACAGACAATATCGTTGTTTGGTAAAGCCTTATAAGGTCTCCTGGATGGGCTCCCCACCATTGTCCGGTTATTGTACGAAGAAAATTCACTCTTTGTTGACATTTTTTCATCAGATACCTCACGTGACAACCCCAGGTGCCTTTAGAGTCGAACCAGACACCAAGATATTTGTGTACCAAAACCTGAGAAATCGTTTTACCCATTAATTGTGTTTGAAGCTGAGCAGGTTCATGCTTCCTAGAAAAAACTACTATCTCAGTCTTCTCCGGAGAGAATTCGATACCTAGCTGTAAAGCCCAAGCAGACAAATTGTCCAAGGTATCTTGCAATGGTCCTTGCAAATCGGCAGCTTTGGCTCCTGTAACAGAGATTACACTGTCGTCTGCAAGTTGTCTTATCGTGCATGAATTTGCCAGACATTCGTCGATGTCATTTACATAAAAGTTGTAAAGAAGGGGGCTTAAACATGAGCCCTGGGGAAGACCCATGTAGCTAATGCGAAAAGTTGCCAAATCGCCATGCGTAAAATGCATGTGCTTTTCGGACAACAAATTGTGCAAAAAATTGTTCAAAATTGGAGAAAATCCTTGTCGGTGAAGTTTACCCGAAAGAATGTCAATAGAAACGGAATCAAAAGCCCCCTTAATGTCCAAGAACGCAGACGCCATTTGTTCTTTACGAGCATACGCCAGCTGAATATCTGTTGAAAGCAACGCAAGACAATCATTCGTCCCTTTGGCACGGCGGAAGCCAAATTGAGTTTCTGATAGTAGACCATTTGATTCGACCCAGTGGTCTAAACGACGGAGTATCATTTTTTCCATCAATTTCCGGATACAGGATAGCATTGCAATCGGCCTATAAGAGTTGTGATTAGAAGCTGGTTTCCCTGGTTTTTGGATGGCGATCACCTTCACTTGCCTCCAATCCTGCGGTACAATGTTTTGCTCCAGGAACTTATTGAACAAGTTCAACAAGCGCCTCTTGGCATTGCCGGGTAGATTCTTCAACAAGTTGAATTTGATTCTATCTAATCCAGGCGCGTTATTGTTACAGGACAAGAGGGCAACTGAAAGTTCTGCCATCGTAAAAGGTGATTCTATCGCGTCGTGGCCCGGAGACGCATCGCGAACAATATTTTGCTCAGGAACAGAGTCCGGACATACTTTCCTGGCAAAATCAAATATCCACCTACTTGAAGACTCCTCGCTTTCGTTGACCGTTACGCGATTCCGCATTCTTCGGGCTGTGTTCCAAAGAGTGCTCATCGATGTCTCCCTCGACGTCTCGTTCACGAACCGACGCCAATATCCACGTTTCTTTGCTTTAGCCAAGCTTTTAAGCTTGGTATCAAGCTCCAAATACCGTAAATAGTCGCCAGGTATACCTCCCGTCTGGTAGGCCTTAAACGCGTCGGATCTTTGCGTGTAGACATCGGAGCACTCTTGGTCCCACCACGGAGTGGGAGGCCGTTCTTTGATCGTTACGCCGGGATATTTCTTCGTTTGGGCTTGCAACGCGGCGTCGAGAATCAAGCCCGCGAGGAGGTTGTATTCTTCAAGTGGTGAATGATGTTGAATCGACTCGACCGCTTTTGAAATCATTTCCTCGTATAACTTCCAATCGACATTTCGTGTGAGGTCATACGGAATGTCAATTGGTCGCATGCGAGTTGACCCGTTAGTAATTGAAATAAGAATAGGCAGATGGTCGCTACCGTGAGGATCGAGGATTACCTTCCATGTGCAATCCAACCGTAGCGACGTCGAACATAAGGATAGATCCAAAGCGCTTGGGCGCGCTGGAGGTTTCGGGATACGTGTCATTTCACCGTTGTTTAAAATAGTCATGTCGAAGTCATCGCAAAGGTTATAGATTAAAGAGGAGCGGTTATCATTGTATGGGGAACCCCAAGCCACGCCATGAGAGTTGAAGTCTCCCAAAATCAAACGTGGCGAGGGAAGAAGTTCTATTAAATCAAAGAGCAGCCGTTGCCCAACCTGTGCTCTGGGGGGAATATATATTGAGGCAATACAAAGCTCTTTACCTTGTATTGTCATTTGACATGCGACAACTTCGATGCCTGGAATCGAGGGGAGGTTAATACGATAGAAAGAATAGCACTTTTTAATCCCTAAAAGTACTCCTCCATATGGGGTGTCTCGATCAAGGCGAATAATATTAAAATCATGGAAGTTGAGATCAATATTTGAAGTAAGCCAAGTTTCACAAAGGGAAAATGCATCGCATTTGTTTTTATTTATCAAAACTTTAAACGAATCAATTTTTGGTAAAATACTTCTACAATTCCACTGTAAGACAGAGATAGAATCCTTCATATACGCAGTTGAATTAGGCATCGAAAGATACAATCGCTGCAAGGAGAGGCCATTGGGCAGTCAACTGCTTCAAAAATGATCTAACTGTTGGGAGGAATGCTGTAAGAAAAATTTTAATTGGATCGGGTACATTGAAAGTTTCAAAAATCCAGTCCACAATGTCAGAAAATTTCACTAATCCAGAGTTTGTTTCATCAACTGGGAGTGTAAAAGGAGCAACTGGGGTTTTAGATGTTCCTGGCAGTGCTGGGAACTCCTTCTGGGACTTTAAATTTGCCAGCCCAGGAGGAGTTTGCTTCGGTTTTTCCGCAGCACTGTTTGGTTTGTTTGTAACCTTCATTTCACTTTGAGAAATCTTAGGACCTTTTCTGGGAAGTTTAGGAGAGGAAACACTTTTCCTCTTTCTAGACTCCCCAGGATTGGCGTAAGATGCTCCCGCTGGTGAATCGTCAGAATCGGTTTCCTCAGAGGGCAACAGATCGAAGGGGTTCGAAGTAACGGGAGAAGTGGTAACGGTCTTCTTCAGCATGTCAGCGTAGGAACGCTTTGAACGCTCTTTGAGAGACCGTTTTATTTTATCCCTGCGCTGCATGTACACCGCACATGTCGAGAGCTCATGCAGATTTTCTCCGCAGTGAATACACTTTTCAGCGTTAACACTGCAAGAATCTTCCGCATGAGACTCCCCACACTTGCCACAACGTGCCTTATTGCAGCAGTAGGCGGCTGTATGGCCTAACTGCTTGCAATTCAGGCAGTTCATGACGCGGGGCACGTAGAGCCTCACAGGGAGACGAACCCGGTGGATCGAGACGTGGCTTGGTAGTGCAGACCCGGCGAACGTAACTCGAAACGAGTCTGACGGAGTGTATACTGTTTTGCCACCGATGATCGATGCTGACCGCAATTGCTTGCAGTCGAGCACCTTTACTTCGGGACACGTTTTGTTCTTAAAGCACCCTTTGGCACTTTGCAGTATACACTCGACGGACAGACTCGAATCGGTTATGACACCGTCGATCTCCACGTCTCGTGCGGGTATGTAAACGCGATACTCGCGTGTGAAGAGCTCAGAGCAAGCTATATCGTTGGCCTCTTTCAGGTTACCGACCACGACACGGAGCTTGTTAGGCCGGACCTTGGAAATTTCGGTCACGCCCTTGTACTCCTTCGTCAGGTCTTTAGAAATCTGCAAGAGGTTCAACTTTTTCGATTTCGGTCCTGCCTTTGGCCGAAAATAAACAGTATAGCTGCCCTGGGCTCCGTCTGGGTAAAGCCTGGGGCGAGGGGGGACTGAAGAATGAACAGGGGAGGGGGTAACAGAAGGGTCAGGGTCAGAGGGGTTCGGGGATGGTGGCGCGGGAGGCGAGGGATCTACATCCATCGCGCTATGTTTAGCGCACTAGCGCTGACAAGAACACGTACCTTTTTATTTCTCCCTTCCAGTAAGGTTGGTTGTCCGATCGTTCGAAGTAGCAGCCGTTACAGCCAGCAGCACCAATACAGCAGCACCAAACAGCCACCAGCAGCGAGCCAGGTGTGAGATCACTCCACACAGCGATACGACTCGCTGACACTGATGGCTTCTTCTTTTTCCTCGTTTGTGTCTCGTCCACTGCTGTAGCACAATCCAGCCAGCAGCCAAATCGGCTTACGCACCAGCTGGCAGTCACGATGCGAAACAGTTGCACAAAGGAACGACCTTGAACCCGGATTTATTTCACTCGACCAGGCAAACAATGCCAACACTTGTTCACACGTCTTTTGTTTTATACTCTATCGGACCGATCACCAAACACGTCCAGTACTGATGCGTGTTCGGCACAGAATGATCATTTCTATTTAGTGTAGTTAAATTAATCAAAGATTGTTAATGGTTACATTAGATGGCGTAAGGTGCCATTCCTTATTCATGAAATAATATTTTAACGTAAACTTCCAACATTGTATATCTCTGCCGTCGGTTACTATTTACTCTTCCGGTGGATATGTCACCATCGCTGCGCGCGTTGCGCTTATAGATGTATCCATTTTTTTTACCCTCTTAGCAATTCACCGCTGCTGGTAAGCCATGTATGGTAGCAAAACGTTCTTACCATTGGCCATTAAAATTGATGCTTACAAAATACGACCTTGGCCGTGGCTGGCACAGCTGATCGCAATAACACTGCAAAATTCATAAACAGAGACAGCGTACCCGACAATTAGTACAACTGACTAACTTTTGTATGCAACGTGTGAGCGCGCAATTCGTAGTTACCGCTCTCACGCTCTTTATTGGACATTAATGAAATGCGACTTTACCCTTTTTATATTTGCTAACGATAACGTAGCCACCCGTGTGCTAAAATTCTCTCTTAAAATAATTAAGGTGATTTCCATGTGCGCAACTTTGCGAGTATCTGTTTGCGTTCTTAAATTCGATTTGCTAGCAGTGTTACCGCGGTGCTTCCCGCTCTGCCACTCTAATTATTTTGTTGGGCAAATGAACGAAAATCGCTTGCGTGCACTTGTCGTGCCGAGAGTTTTATTGCTTGCCGTTTCAGAAATAAAATCAACCGCGCAGCAGCGGCGCGAATTGATTGTTTATACAAATTGGCCTCTCGACCCAAGTAGATGTGATAACCTGTAAATCGTTATTATTACGAACAACTGAAGAATTGTTACGATTGTAGTTCGCCTAATGTAGTCTCCAAGGTCATTTATGTCTCCTAATGTGTATCTCTCCGTCGTTCTCTTCTATCGTCAATAGCTCCTAAATGGTTTTATATTTGGTAATTTTTTGTTCTATCAGTTTTAAAAAAAAGATTCAATAGATGTTAATTCACTGTGTGCTTCTCACCCCTTGATTTCTGAGTTTCTACAAGGGTCGATGAAAGCGGGGGATCTTCAAAAATCACCGATCGCTCTAAGTTCGCCGACTGATCTTCTGCAAGATCTGATGTCTCAAACTCAAGACAATTTTCTGATAATCTTCTATTTCTGTTTGGCTCAGGAACAATCGCCGAGTTATTTAAGATTTTCAATGCCAGACACACTTTCGATTGAACAAGTGTGTACTGATCTGTTAATCTATTCCAATGTTCTGGCGTTAAATTCGAATTTTCATACTCTTTTAAAATTTCCGAAAAGTCGTTTAAAGCGTCGTTTAATAATTTTCTTCTATTAGCGACTGCCGCCCGCGTTCTCGGCCTGTTTATGTTATTGCTCAGATTATGGTACTCCCGGTAGACATAATCCTTAAGCTCTTTTAATCTTGACATTTATGGTCATAACCGTCTAACACCTATTCTGCTTTTGCAATATGCCGCATAATAAAAAAGGAAATGACTCACTCACCCGAGTATCCTTGACACAGGGCCGGTCATCGTTGTTGACTTCAATTTCCACTACGTAACTTCGGCACCTTCTTAATACGACAATTCACTATATCGAATATCTGCCAACGTCGAAACTGACACTTACATGAAAAAAAAACGATCGCACTTTACAAGTCGTCTTCAGCAGCAAAACACAGCACCTTCTCCCCGCATACGAATGTCACTCGCTTGGGTTTGCCACCAACTCAGTTCACTTCCGTGCAAAAAGCGAGAAAAGAGAACACTTTTTGTCAACGTCTTTTCTCGATTTTCGTTTTTTCTTTTTTTTTTTTCTCTTTCACTAGCAGCACTACTTTCCAAGCTGCTGACCTCGATAAATCGTTAAGTACTTTTTCTTCAGTTCTCTTTTTTTTCCTTTTTTTTTCTTTAAATAACACACTCTTTTTCCTCCGCGAGCACTACTTGGATTAAAACTCCGAAAAACTATTTCATTTTTCACTGAACCACAGATATTTAAACCACTACTTTTTCTTTTTGCTCCCTTAGCGTGATTACTACGACCGAGTTTACGACCGCGTCTGACTTCCGAGATACGTCCGATTAAAGAAAAGATTCAATGGCGCGGAAAAGACCACGCACTGTCACCACGTGTGTGTGTATACCCATATCCTGGGTATAACCTACCAGGGAATTCTTCTACTAGATATCCCTGTACGCGCCTTTGGCGCGGAATTAATACACAAGATAACGGTGGACTAACTGACTTTATTTTCGTACATCACTACTTAAATATACCCTACCGGTAACTCAGAGAGAGAGACTTTCTCCACTCTCTGTTTACCTTACTAATCTCTTAACCTATAATCTAGTACCGCTTGTACGATAGAACGCATGCGAGAGCATCAACACCGTTGAACCGGCGACTTCTGTTTTGTTTATAACACAAAACTTGTTTATTTTATTCGAGTTTGTTTGCCTGTAGCACAGCAGAAGGCTGCGCGAAGTTCTTTGCCACCTGTGGCATAATCTGTTGATACATAGAGTGTTGACAGAGACGTTCGCGGTCCTCTGTCAA
The DNA here is from genome assembly GCF_029784165.1 of Wyeomyia smithii. Lineage (NCBI taxonomy): Eukaryota > Metazoa > Arthropoda > Insecta > Diptera > Culicidae > Wyeomyia > Wyeomyia smithii. The sequence continues at coordinate 165,136,595 of NC_073695.1, read as the reverse complement.
GGGAACCAAATGTTTCGCCTGACTAAAGCATAGCAGAAGGCTATGCCCTCCTAGGAACAAAATTAAACTTTAATTATAAGGCTCGTGACGGAGCATTGGGTTCTTCGCAGGGTGTGACGTCACATATGTCAGTTTAAAAATTTCTGTAATATACATTTTCGACAAAAACTGTAATTTTTTATCGTTACTTTTACCGCGAACTTGTAAATGCAGGAAAATATTTCATGTGACATCTTTGCTCGGCAGTTGTGAGGTATGGACAGGTAACAAGATGCTGCTTTGGAATCGGTTAGTGAGCCATATTCCACAAGACAATTAAATATAGAAGATAGTTTACTTTCTACTAAATCGTATCTAATTGAAATCTGTATAAAAGGTTGCTTTTTCGTGTATTGAAGAAAATCGACTGTATTAGGATAAAAGGTATTCATTTATGTTGTAACCGTTGTTACAAATCGTCCTTAGTATTTTTTAAAATGTGCTGGATGTACATTAGAACTGTTGTGTTTCTAATTTATTTTCATGTAGTTTGTTAGTAGGATTAGTAAATAAAAATAAAAATAATGTTGTTAGTTAGATTAGTAGGATACAAAAAAACAAAAATTGTTATGTTAAAATGGGCCGAGCTAAACGCGGTTATGAACTGTTATACACTATCAGCGAAATACAACCCAGAGGGGGAGGGCATAATTAAATTTAGAAAAAGATAAGAAAACGGTGGGTGGTAAAAGGAGGGGAATCAAGAATCGAAAAACCGCCAAATTGTCAGAAGTACCGCGGCGTTCGTGTGAGTAACAAGTGAGTGAAAAGTTGCAAGAAGGAAGCTAAGTAAAGTGAGCAGATTGTTGCACTAAGCAAGGCCAACATATTCAGGTAAAGCAGCCCACCCGCCGCCTTAGTTGCCACTTGCTAATAAATCTTGTCCGATCAGGACCTTTTTTTTGCTGTTGTTATCGAATTCATATTCGACACACACACTCACACGCACACGCCTTAGATATTAAAGTAAAAACTCAGAAATCGAAAAGTTTTCAATTAAAGCTCAAAAGAAACCTCCTAGGAATCCAATAGTTTCTTGCACAACTTTTCCGCGCGAAGCCCCTCCGATTACCCCGCAGCAAGCCGACCCGGTGATCCAAAATCCACGGTCTCTTGCTTGGTGAGCTTTCTCGGGAGTACTATCTGCTCAAATAGTAATAATGTTAAAGAGAATACTTGTTCTTCTAAAATATAGTGCTGCAAATAAATAATCAAAATACAGACTCCCGTTGGATTTTGCCAACACGCCAAAAAAATCATTATTGCCGAAGCACAACAACACGTGGCAACAGTATATTCACTCGGCAATGGAAACAACGCCTATGGTGAACTGAACTGTTACAAGTGGCTTGTGGGCAAAGTATAGTTGTTAAAACGTAATATGATTAGCTTCGTGTTTGACTCGTATTGGCTACGACTCGTATTGGCTAACTGTTCGCTTATTTTAGATATTTGATTATTCGGATTGGAATATTTTTAAAAATTCCATATAAATGAGACGGACCTCGCAAATTGAGCAAATGATTAGTTGTATTAATTTACAAAACAACTAGCACGGCACTGCCATGCATCTTTAAAAACCAAAAAAAATATGAACAACATGTTCCTTGTCGACAATCATAATAAATTCAACTAAATTTTGCATGATTTCAACATTAATTGTTTTCTTAAGAGACTATGATCGCTGTTTTATTGAATCTTCACGACATATGTAGATACAAAAATAATAATTTTTTTATCCAGGCCGTATGAACAAAATAGTTTGTCCTGCTTGTCTCGTAGTATTTGCAGGGGCAATTAAAGCAAACGCGTCTCGCCTTGCCGTAGGCTAATGTACAGCCCTAAATAGAGCCCTGCCGCAGGTTTATGTACAGCTAACCCACGGCAAGGCGAACCGTCTCCGCAGCGCAGGACGCGCCAGTATGTTTTCGGCCTAACTCGTACGGCCTATTGTCTCATAGCACCAGCGAGAGTATGAACAAGCTCAGAAATTCTGGTATGTAACTCTCCAGTGAACGATTCGAGGCGAATGCTTTTTTGTCTTCGTCCCGATTTGATTTGCCATGATGAATCCATCCCACGGTGAACCGATACAAATATTTACTGAGTAGCATCAATGTGATTTTGAACCGTATCCAATCGGCGAATAATGAGAAACAGCAGGAAAAGGGAAAGACACAAATCGATCGTTTCAATTCATCCGAACATATGTACGCCCCCGATGAAGTAAGTGTTCGTGTTACGTTGACATTAGTTCACAGTGAACGATTCACGAAGCGAATGAAGATTCCATGCTGAAACCAGGAGCCTCGAATCGAACCATGCCTAAAATGAACGCCATTCATGCCTTTTTAACTTTTTAAAAGGCCCTATGACGACATTAACAGAAGGTATGACCATTATTCAACTAGTTTTAGTTCCAAGTCGTTAGAGGTCTCGCTTGATGAATCTAAGCTCAATAATTGGGAGTAACCGGAACTCAACAAGGACAGGTTCGCATGTTGCCTTAGACGACCTAGATACTTGATATAATTACCCGAGTGGTAAGACACATAGTAGACACCAGGCATGTCTAAACCCACCACACCACCCGTGTGTGTGTTTCAAGCGATGCCACGGAGGGTATTTAGATTGCCCTTCAGTGCGTAAACAAAATGAAGAACCTGCAGTGTTCTAGATAAAACAGCCCTTCGAAAGATTCGGCAAACACAAACCCGAGTGTTCTCAACTTCGTGAGCCCTCGGTAGCCCGCATGCCTACACGTGTTTTCTCAAACGCTCCATTTTTTCAAAAGTACATATGAAAAAAATATTGCAGGTGGTTGTATGCGATGGATAACGTCCAACTATCCATTATTATTCCATTGCCAATCTCTTCGTGGCGACTAATGCTTGTGTGTTCCCCGAAACTGCCCCGAAAATGACATATTACAACATAGAAAACACTGAATTTTTAGCGAAATGTTCCCAAAAACATTTCGGTGTGTCAATGGTGTCGCGTTACGCAAAACAGTCTCCTGCAAATGGTGTCGCGTTACGAAAATGCGAGCTTTGTTAGTCATACTCTAAGACAAGACGTGACAGCTGGTCACCGTTACATTCAACCAATTTGAACCGGCTGCTGATTGGCTGAGTTCGATAACGCAATCGTCACGTAGAAAATACAACGAGGTTACTTTTCACTGTAAAGCAGTGATGCTGGAGAGTCATAATTTAGCTATTATAATTGTTCATAAATAATGATGCAAAAGTATGCAAGGTACATGATATAACCGAGTAATGTATTTCACTGTTATGACTTTAAAAATGCATTTATTAATCGTTTATTACTATTTCGGTTTAAGTCCAAGAAACTTAGAAAGAAAAAATTCGGGTACCAAGAAACTTAGGAAGAAAAAATTTGATAATAGAAGTATGCTTTATTGAACATAAAATAATAAATAAGAATTGAGTATTATTCGCCTATATATTGCAATTTTAATTTGTTTTATTTTCATTGACCTGCAGAAGTTGTTAAAAATAATCATTCTGGCATCAACGGTATGGAACGTTCAAAAAAATTTCGACGGGGATGACGGCCGTTACGAAAAGAAAAATAAGAAGCCAGCTGGCACGTCTTGTCTTAGGTCATACTATCTTCGGCAAAGTTGTTGTTTAGGTTAATACCAATAAGTTTATGCTATGACATTTACATTTAGTTAATAGTTACGCCGATGGGGGCGTTTCAGATTTATATTATTTTACCACTAATCGTACTGAGAACGGTTTCCTTCATAAAAAAGCTATATCTCATTCAGATTTTAACCTTTTTTGATACAGTTTTCCTTGAAGTCGAAGGGAAACAAGTAGTTTATGCAAAGCCAGCACTCCGCACCTTCAACTTTTCGACTAGCAAACAAAAATAGCTGTATCTTTATGAAACATTAGGCCCTTTTACTGAAGCCTCGGCGAGCAACTCGTCTCGTTTTCAGTTTTCTGCTACAATCTTACTCAAAATTGCACTCAAATTGCAAATTTGTTGAGGTTTCCTAGAAAAAAAAATACCAAAATGTACTTGAAGTAAGAAAAGACATGTGAAAAACACGAATGAATCCGTTTTTTTGGGGGTTTGTTGTGGCTTGTGGGTTGGAATATTAGGTAGTGTCGTAACCATCAGGTATTGAGTGAGAAATATTGTTAATTTATAATATACCTAGAGTTTGATGAGTTTGAGCTAAGAAAGGTCTCATTGAGTACTAAGAAAATCCTGAATACTACTTTTCTACAGTTTGTAACATTTGCACAATACGAAAAAAACTACTATTTTTGTAACGCGACACCATAATAAAGAACCTGTTTTTCAATGACCTACCAATTGAATCTACAAAATAGCAGCAACAACTGGGTTTAGACCATGAATACGTCCCTAAAAACCCTTTACTTTCTGATGTATCACTTGCCCATTGCTTCAAAATAATATCATTTAGGCATATTTTTTGCCGTAGAATTACGTCTTACGGCAACATATACAGGTGACCAATTTCATTACAAGGATCCAATTTCAAAAACCAAAAACATCGAAACGTCACAAAAATTGTCCATTTTCAACCGTTTTAAGCTCAGTCAGTTTCCAACCGATTTTCGTCATTTTTGCAGTAATCGATTGGAAAATCAACCAAGCACCCGTCCAAATGCAGAAGTATGCAATCTGATTGTTCGAATGATTGTACTATTGAAAATTGTCAAGCTATGTCGAAACGCAAATGTCGACCTCTGATTGGTCGCACAATGCTTCTTTCCCTAACAAGGCCGACAGAATATACCTAGTTGACTAAGAATGCGCGCTTTGTGTTTTATGTATAATTCATTCTATGATTGTGCCGATACCACACGGACGTTGATTGCTGATCGTGAAGAAGAGAGAAAAGTTTCAATTTCTGGCTGATCGTTCTGGACGCGTTGATAATTAAGCACCTGTCTATCTGGCGGCTGTTATGGAGTTTTTGGTAGCTGCAGAATTATTGGAAACGGCAGGCAATTCTACTAGAGAAAACGGGAGATCTAGAATCATCGGCGAATGGTTATCCGGAATGATGATAATTGAACAAACTTGCCAGTGTTGTTTTTTTTTTCTAGGTTTAAAATTAGTTTATTTGACAAGGCACGATACATTTTCTGTTTTACTGAGCCAAGTACAATTCGTATTAATTCTACGTTAGCAGGGAAAAGAGGGAGGCCTTTTATTTATTCTCGCGGCCGAGCTAGTGGGGATTTAAGGTGAGAGGAGGAAAATACAATTCTTGCTTAAAACTAATTAAGATATACGATCTATTTGTGTTTCGACTGGTGTTCTTTTTTGTTTTTTTAAACATAGATTTAGGCTCTTCGTGTTCGTGTCTCCAGCGTCGTATACGGGTATTCTGACAAATAGACAAACTAATATTAAATTTTAATGTCAGTCTTTTTCAAATAACAGTATAGTTGTGTCATGTACTGGAGATCACCGCTTCCCAGAATGTCTCTAACGGGTACGTTCGGTTGTTTTCCTCGGGCCCGAAGGGAATCTATAAGCTCGGACCTAACATCACAGAATTCGGCACACGACCAAACAACATGCTCGATGTCATGGTAGCCATCGCCACAAACGCAGTGATTACTGTCTACAAGCCCTATACGAAAAAGATGCGTGTTTAACGTGTAGTGATTGGACATAAGTCTGGACATCACGCGAATGAAGTCCCGACCTACATCCAACCCCTTGAACCATGCTTTCGTCGATACCTTAGGAAAAATGGAATGTAGCCACTGTCCCAGTTTATCTGAGTTCCATGATGATTGCCAACTGTTGAGTGTTCTCTGACGCAAAATGCTATAAAATTCATCATAAGCAATTGGTCTTACATAAATATCGCCATCAATAGCACCCACCTTAGCTAAAGAGTCAGCCTTTTCATTACCCGGAATCGAGCAATGAGAAGGGACCCACGCTAAGGTAACCCGGTAATTTTTATCTGTTAAAGCACTTAAAAACCGCCGTATTTTCCCCAGGAAATACGGGGTGTGCTTCACAGGCTTCATCGATCGCAGAGCCTCAATGGCACTGAGACTATCTGTGAAGATGGAGTAGTGGTCTATGGGTAGGGTTTCGATAATTCCAAGAGAGTACTGAATAGCAGCAAGTTCTGCGACGTACACGGAAGCAGGAGCATCGAGTTCGTAGGAGGCGGTAAAATTTTCGTGGAAAATACCGAAGCCAGTGGACTCATCTAGATTAGATCCGTCAGTGTAAAACCTTTTATCATAACTAACATGTTTAAACTTATTGGAAAAAATCTTAGGGATCTCTTGGGGTCGCAATTGATCCGGGATACCAGAAATGTCTTGTTTCATGGTGGTGTCGAAGAATATAGCATTATTAGAAGTATCTAAAAGTGCGACATTGGAGGAATCGTATGAAGAAGGATTAATATCTTGAGCCATATAGTCAAAATATAAAGTCATAAATCTGGATTGAGATTGAAGGTCGACCAACCTCTCGAAATTTTCAATTACTAATGGGTTCATAACTGTGCATCGAATTAGCAACCGGTAAGAGAGATTCCAAAAACGATGTTTCAACGGAAGAATACCCGCTAACACTTCAAGACTCATCGTATGGGTCGACTGCATGCAACCCAAGGCAATACGCAAACAACGATATTGTATTCTTTCTAGTTTCAAAATATGCGTGTTCGCAGCGGAGCGAAAGCAGAAACAACCGTACTCAAGAACTGACAGTATTGTTGTTTGGTATAACCTCAGAAGGTCTCCTGGGTGGGCTCCCCACTAGGTTCCGGTAATCGTACGAAGAAAATTGTTCCTCTGTTGGCATTTTCGTGTCAGATACCTAATATGACAAGCCCAGGTGCATTTAGAGTCGAACCAGACCCCGAGATATTTAGCGACTAAAACCTGAGAGATCGTTTTACCCGTTAGTACGAGCTGCAGCTGAGCTGGGTTATGCTTCCTAGAAAAAACGACCAACTCAGTTTTCTCCGGAGAGAATTCGATACCCAGCTTAAGAGCCCATTCAGACGAATTGTCTAAGGTATCTTGCAATGGTCCTTGCAGATCGCTAGCCTCGCTACCAGTAATGGATACAACGCTATCGTCTGCAAGTTGCCTTAGCGTGCATGAATTTGCAAGACATTCATCGATGTCATTGACGTAAAAATTATATAAGAGAGGACTTAAACATGAGCCCTGGGGAAGGCCCATGTAACTAATTCGGGAAGTTGTCGAATCGCCATGTGAAAAATACATATGCTTTTCTGACAACAAGTTGAGCAAAAAGTTATTCAAATTTGGTGAAAGTCCCTGCGAATGAAGTTTCGCGCTTAAAACTTCTACAGAGACAGAGTCAAAAGCCCCCTTAATATCCAAGAACGCAGAAGCCATTTGCTCTTTCCGAGCAAATGCGACTTGAATTTCAGTAGAAAGCAACGCTAGGCAATCGTTCGTCCCTTTGCCCCGGCGAAAGCCAAGTTGAGTATCTGAAAGTAAACCGTTTGTTTCGACCCATTTGTCTAACCGTAAGAGGATCATTTTCTCCATTAATTTCCGGAGGCAAGAGAGCATCGCAATCGGCCTATATGAATTGTGATCAGAGGCAGGTTTCCCGGGTTTCCCAATAGCAATGACTTTTACCTCCCTCCAGTCATGCGGAACAATATTTAGCTCAAGAAACTTGTTGAACAAATTCAACAAGCGTCTTTTTGCAGAGTCGGGTAGATTCTTCAACAGGTTGAATTTTATTCTATCTAACCCTGGAACCTTATTGTTGCACGACAGGAGAGCCATTGAAAATTCCAACATCGAAAATGGAGGCTCTTCCGTAGTTACTATAAACGCGTCGCGAAAGGTTTTCTGTTCCGGTACAGAGTCCAAACAGACCTTTTTGGCAAAATCGAGTATCCAGCGATCTGAATACTCCTCACTCTCATTCGAAACGTCACGGTTCCGCATGCGCCTGGCGGTATCCCAAAGAGTGCTCATCGCTGTTTCCCTTGACAACGCGTTTACGAACCGCCGCCAGTACCCGCGTTTTTGAAGTAGAATACTTCTCTCAGGAAGTTCGGCTACATAGGGATGTGAAATGAAAATCTAAAACTGAAAAAAGTAAGAAATATGTCCAATTTCAAATGCTAATAAATCGGTTAGTTCTAGATGGATTTCCTTCGTTTTTGCAGAAATCGATTAGAAAATCTTCTAAGATTCTTACCAGATGCATGAAATTGCAATTTTGTTATTGGAACTATTGTACTATTGAAAATTCTTAAGCCTTGTCAAAACACAAAATTCGACCTCTGATTGGTCGTTATACGATTGCTTTCCCAAGCATGGTCGGCAGAGTTATGGACCTAGTAAATTGGGAATGCATCATTTGGCCTTATAAGAGCTTCATCAGATAATAAACAGACATTTCATCGGATATTAAATTGAACAACTGAAATTTGAAGAACACAAATGAATATTTGAAGAGTTAATATTTTCTCGTTTTGCGCTATAATCCAAAATTGATTATTTGGCTACGGTTATGCAGAACGCAAATAACGGCGCGATGCGATTCGGCAAGACGAAATGTGTTGAAATGTATAGCTCTACTTCGCCTTAAAAAGAGCTGTACATTTCACTACGGTAAGGCGAATCGCATCGCGCCGTCATTCGCGTTCTGCATAACCGTAGCCTTCCGTTCCCGTTTAATGATGTCGTATTAAATGTGCATATTACAATTCGGCAGCACTTCAACTTCTCATTTGCACAAAATTTAAAAATATTCAATGAACTTTATTCAAAATATCAAACAAAAAGAAATTACAATACTGCCAATGAACGGTCAACGTTTATTTACTAGGAAAAATGACTGACACGCAAGCAGCCGGGTTATCTTTCTTGAAAAAGTATTCTACTTCAACCTTGCGGTCGTGGCTTTGCACACAACCCTCCTGTGATTTTTCGCCTTTACTAAGCTCTTCATCTGCCTGCCCAGTGCCTCGTACTTCGAAGCAGGTTGACAGTGCCGTACTCCCGGTAGTCCTTATTCGCCGCGGACCTTCGCACGTACAGCTCAGAGCACTCTTTGTCCCACCATTTGTTGGGAGGGCGCTGTCTAATCGTTACCCCGGGTATCGGTTTCGTCTGAGCTTGAGTCGCGGCGTCGATTATCAAGCCAGCTAAGAATGCGTATTCTTCCCCCGGTGGAAGTTCCTCGTGAGTCTCGATAGATTCCGCTATAATAGACTCATAACGCTTCCAATCAATATTACGTGTAAGGTCGTAGGAAATATTGACTGGGTTCGGGGGAGTTGAACCATTAGCAATTGATATAACGATTGGAAGATGATCACTACCGTGGGGATCGTTGATTACTTTCCACTGGCAATCTAACGCTAGTGATGTCGAGCAGAGGGATAGGTCAAGCACGCTTTCACGTGCTGGAGGATTAGGTACACGTGTCGCTTCCCCAGTGTTCAAAAGTGTCATATTGAAGTCGTCGATCAAGTTACAAATTAAAGAAGATCGGTTGTCGTCGTACAGCGACCCCCATAGCGAACAGTGAGAGTTAAAATCTCCCAAAATCATAAAAGGTGCGGGAAGCAATTCTGCTATATCAAGGAGTTGCTTCTGTTCAATCCGCGCGGATGGGGGAATATATAACGAAACAAGGCAAAGGTCTTTTCCATTCAAATTCGTTTGAATGGCAACAACCTTAATATTCGAGATCGAGGGGAGGTCGATTCTGAAAAAAGAATAGCACTTTTTGATCCCTTAAAGTACCCCTCCACCGTGTGAGTCTCGATCTCGACGAATAATGTTAAAATCGTGGAAATTGAGTTGATCGTTCGAATTGAGAAAGGTTTCACAGAGCGCGAATGCGTCACAATTGTATGTATTCATCAAATGAGAAAATAAATCGAATTTGGGGATGATACTTCTGCAATTCCACTGTAATACAGTGAAAAAATTCCTAACCTCTTTCGCCGTATTAGTCATCGAAAGATATAATAGCTGAAATGAGGGGCCAAGTTGCTGCTAGTTGCTTCAAAAAGGTTTTCACTGTAGGAAGAAGGGCAAGAAGAATATTTTGTAGGGGATCTGGTATGTTGAATGTTTTAAATATCCAGTCCACAATATCAGAAAAATTTATGAACCCTGTTTCTTTTTTATCTTCTGATCGAGAAATGGGTCACGAGGGGTTTTGTTGCCCCAGGAAGCGGTGGGTACTCCTGGTTTGATTTGAAATTAAAACCGGGGGGTACTTGCTTCGGTTTTTCTTCACCGCTTCCTTTTTGTGTTGTCTTATTGGTCATTCCGCTAGGGGTTATCTTACGACCTTTGCGAGAAAGATTAGGAGAGTTGAGCATTCTCCTCTTCCTAGATCCCTCTGGCAAGGCATAGGAACACCCTTCGACGGGATCGTCAGATGTACCCTCATCAGTTAGCAAGAAGGAAAAGATGTTTCCTGCCAAGGGTGGCTCAGCCCTCTTAAGCATTTCTGCAAAAGAGCGCTTTGATCGTTCCTTAAGGGAACGCTTAATTTTTTCCTCGCGCTGTTTGTACGTGGGACATGCCGGAAGGTCATGCCGAGTTCCCTCGCAATAAAGACACTTTTCAGTATCCCCACTGCAAGCGTTCTCAGCATGATTGCCTCCGCACTTGCTACAGCGTGCCTTGTTGCAGCAGTAGGTGGCTGTGTGACCTAACTGCTTACAGTTTTGGCAACGCATGACCCGCGGTACGAACAGGCGTACAGGTAGACGAACCCTTTCCAAGCGGACGTAGTTCGGCAGCGCGGATCCGGCGAATGTTACTCGGAAGGAATCCGAAGGGAGGAATTTCTTCTTCCCTTCTTCGATGGATACTGAATGCAATTGCTTGCAATCCAGTATCTTTACACTTTGCATCAAGGGGTTTTTAAAACAGCCAACTCCATGACGCAAAATGTCATCGACAGTGAGATTCCCCTCGGTAACCACACCGTCGATTTCTACATCCTTGGCAGGGATGTACACGCGATACTCTCTCGTGAAGAGCTCGTAGCCAGCAATTTCGTTTGCTTGCTTCAAGCTACTCACGACAACTCGCAGTTTGTTCGGCCTCACCTTCGTAATCTCGGTTACGGCCGAAAAATGTTTTGCCAGGTCTTTGCCAATTTGAATAATATTCAATGGCTTCTTTATGGGCCGGAAAAAACAACGTAGGGACCGCCAGCGGCATCTGGGTAAGCTTTTACCCGTACTTCCGGTACTCCTGGTACAGGACTTGGCAAATGGGAGGGCACAGGGGAAGGTAGGGGTGAGCTGATGGGAGAAATTTCAATTTCTTCCCCGTTTGTTTCCACTTCCATGAAAAGTTGCACCTGCATGTCGTCCATTTTGCGGGAGCGTTACGCTCTACCGCACACAAACGATAAATATTTGAATATGGGGGGGGTTCAAGTAGTTGATATTAAATTTTAAAAACAATTTTTCAATCTACAATGGATCAAATAAAAAAAAAGACAGTAATACTAATACTTATAACAATAGTAATAATAATAATAATAATAATAATAATAATAATTGTAGTAATAATAATAATAATAACAATTATAATAATATCAATAATAATATTAATAATAATATTATAACATAGTAATAATATTGATAATTATAGTAAAAATTCTAAATGTAATACTTCACCGAACGTCTAAGTCACGACCTCACGGCTGATAGTTGGATTAATCGAGTGTCTCCGCAGAACAAACAATGACGAACCAGCTTTGTGTTGTGACACAGTGGTCGTATCTTACACGCGACCTTGTAGATGCCACTTGTAGTTGACTTCCACTCGCTCGATCGTATGGTGGTCCGTGCTGCTAGCGGGGTAACAGCGGTGCGGGAGAATTATTCTTGCTGATATATCAGCTGCGTATCGAATCACTGGCGGGGTAGCCTGCCCCTACCAGTGTGCAGATGTTTCTGCCGATATACAACAGGCTATTGTTATCGCGCAACACAAGAACTAATCGACAAAAAAACACCCGTACGATAACTCGTGCTTTGTTATTTTGCGAACTCAAACGGAGATAAACAATTTGCGTCTAATCGAGACGAAAGCAAAACAACGAATGTTGCCAGTGTCAGTGTTGTTACTGTTGTGAAATATAATAGCACTTTTTGGTGCTCTTCAACTATGTGATTGAAGTAGTTAAAATTTTTCATCGTGTGTAACAGACGGAAAACCGCGAATATCAGCATTTGCAAGCGAGGAAAAATTCAACATTGCCTCAAGAACGTGTTGGTGGCCCTGAGAAGGACCGGTTATAATTTATACTTGTTCTCGTGCTGGATGGCAGCAGATAACAGAAATGCAGCACTTACGCTCTTGCGTCTTAAATTGAACGGTTATATTTTGTAGATGCATTTGCCAACACTTCCTCCAGTAAAGCCGTGTCTAGTTTTGAATGTGAAAACACCTTTCTTATTGTGTTGACCATGCGCCTTAGTCCTCACTGTCAAGGTAACACAGAGATGTGAGATAAACACTACATCCAATGAGAAATCGAACAATTGTCCTGATAAGGACAACAAATGAATTAATGAAGATTTAATTTTGAAGTAGAATACTTCTCTCAGGAAGTTCGGCTACATAGGGATGTAAAATGAAAATCTAAAACTGAAAAAAGTGAGAAAAATTTCAAATGCTGATAAATCTGTTAGTTTTCGATGGATTTCCTTCGTTTTTGCAGCAATCGATTAGAAAATCTTCTAAGATTCCTACCAAATGCATGAAATTGCATTTTTATCATTCGAACCTTTGTACTATTGAAAATTCTTAAGCCTTATCAAAACACAAAATTCGACCTCTGATTGATCGTTATACGATTGCTTTCCCAAGCACGGTCAGCAGAGTTATGGACCTAGTGAATTGGGAATGCATCATTTGGCCTATAAAAAAACCTTCATCAGATAATAAACAGACATTTCATCGGATATTAAATTGAATAACTGAAATTTGAAGAACACAAATGAATATTTGAAGAGTTTAAGAGTTTTAGAAAAGTCATAACAGTTCATTAACAGCAGTATCAAACACGCAATAATCTGCTTCCATTCAAATGATTAACCCTAATCGAGTGTATTTCCAAAGCTATTGCAAAAAAATATTGACATAAGACAGGCTGTCGTAATTCTACGTTAACCTTGCGGTCGTTTCTTGTAAACAACCTCTTCCACTTTTAAAAATAGTGTTTTAATTCAATCATTTAGTCAAGTTTTGCATGTAAATTCAAATGAAACAAACGTTTTCCGTGAAGTTCAATTTATCTTCTTTCACATACACAACAGTTCTGGGTCAAATATGGGTCTTTCCATGTCAAATGATTAGGCGAATGCAACGACCCTCTCCGATTCGTTTCAAAATGAATAAAACGACTTGTTTTAGGTCGAAACTGAAAAAGGGAGGGTTTTGGGTCAATCGGACAACCCACCTCCAATTGCGGGGCCCTCCATTTTTGTATTTTTTGACAAAAAATCATTTTCCATGTTTTGGAAAAACATCATATCTCAGAGACCGTAGGAGCTACAGACAATATTAGAAACTTTTTTAAAGGTTATTAAATTTACAATCGAATGGCATCATCAGATTTTGTAAACAGTGTTTCCAATATTGATATTTTTACGTTTAAAAACTAAAATTTCGTTTATCTCAAAACACCCCCAATTTTTTTTAAATCTGATGTCACCAATGCGTTCAGCGGAAAATTTTACATAAGAATCGCCTATCCACAAAATGCAATATGCGCTGTTGCGGAGATATTCAACTTTCAAGATAACGAGTTCGTTAAATTTACACAACAAATGTGACCAAATGTTGAAACTCACTCGAAACAAAAGCACTAATTCACTAATTCTTAAGTGTGGGTTTCTCATGGCCTTTTTGATGATTTATTCCTTTGTTTCATAACGTGCTTTCTGTCAAAACATACGCAGGTTGATTTGAGTTTCCACGACAGTGAAAAAAATGGTGTGTTCAATAGGTTGGAGTTAAAAAAGTAAATGTACAGCTGAAAATCACAATCGATCGCATTTAACATTGCGAGAATGGATTTTGTTCAAACTTCGGTCTGGTGTTCAACGTTTGCAAACTATATAGGGAAGCCATGAAAAACAGTTAAGCCAATATTTCGCAGCTAGACAAAAACAATGCTGCAATCCGCTGAATTGCCATGGCGGTGCTCGTAAGAAAAATTTAAAAATCATTTCTCATGTTTTCATGACAGGTTTCATGAGTACAATCAGGAAATAGTAGAAGGTCGAAAGACATGCAGCACTGAGAGCGGAGGTTGTAAGGATTAATTCACGAGATAGAATGGATGGAAAGCTTTAAGAAAATCTTTTGAGGCAGCAAAATGAAGGTCTAGAAAGTGCTGGAGAGGAAATGATTCGGCAACTCAAAGAAAAATTTCATTTTTTAAAAAGACGAGCGATAAAATCCGACAGTTGTCAAGTGTTGCCAGGTTCGATTCAGTTAAATCGGTTCCAGGGTTCCGAGGAATGCATTCGGCGACACTTCAAGCTGACGCTACATTTTAATGAAGACATTGTCAAGCTCTGATCGGGTACCTATTTCAATTTAACTCCAAAAGTTAAATAGAAATCGTCACGTACTACAAAAATCAAACGTTAATTTTTGACAAACCTATCAAATAATTATAATAATTGAAACGCACGTTGTACTTAATTGGCTGTTACTTCAGGTACCATCAATTAGAATATGAGAAACCAGTTTTTGAGATTTGAAGCGGTGATTTAGTTTGGGATACGTTTTAAAAAGGCTTATCGCATTTGTAGGCGTATTGTTGGAATTTAACGAACTCGTTATCTTAAAAGTTGAATATCTCCGCAACGGCGCAAATTGCATTTTGTGGATAGGCGATTCTTATGTAAATTTCCCGCTGAACACATTGGTGACATCAGATTTAAAAAAAAAAAATTGAGGTTGTTTTGACAAAAACGAAGTTTTAGTTTTTAAACGTAAAAATATCAATATTGGCAACACTGTTTACAAAATCTGATGATGCCATTCGATTGTAAATTTAATAACCTTTAAAAATAGCTCCTACGGTCTCTGAGATATGATGTTTTTCCAAAACATGGAAAATGATTTTTTGTCAAAAAATACAAAAATGGAGGGCCCCGCAATTGGAGGTGGGTTGTCCGATTGACCCAAAACTCTGCATTTTTCAGTTTTGACCTAAAACAAGTCGTTTTATTTATTTTGAAGTGAATCGGAGAGGGTCGTTGCATCTGCTTGATCACTTGACATGGAATGACCCATATGCAGTTTGAAATGTTGATGTCTTGGCGTAGCAGAGCGTGGAATGTGGCAGTACGGCTTTTAGTGCTGAGAATCAAAATACATTTCTGTTGGAGCATTAGATTGGTAAAAAATCAAACAATTTCGAAAATATGATTGAACATAACCGCTCGTTCTTGGCACATGTGGTCCTACGTCAACTTTGCGATCGTGTCTTGGATACCACCCTCCTACTTTTTCTAAAAAATCTGGGATCATGCCTTCCATCGCATGAAGAAGTAAAGCTGTTTGTGTCGGTCCTTTAATCAACAGTGTACAGTAGGTACAACAGTGGCGGAACTAGACCACATCATTTTTTTTGGAAAAAAAAGGTTTGGAAAGACTTTTCAAATTTAAATGCCCTTCGTAATTAACTACCTAAATGCATGCGTTTTCAGGTTAATTCGATTTTAAATTTAGAGAGTGTGAAAATAACAATAAATTTTATATTAATTAAAAATATTTTGTATGAATATTTTGTTTTTTTGGTAAAACTTGATATTATTTCTAAAGCATCGATAAAACTCAGGGTGACAAATTTTAAGTTGAATTTCTACCTAAAAGTAATGTTTTGAATATATTTTCTTTGAAACTTTCTAAAGAATAATCAAATGCCATGGTGCCATGATGATTCTAATAGTTTTCAAATCATAAAGCTCTTTGTGACTAACTTTGTACAAGATATTTTAAAATTAAGTTTGGAAAATTTGATTTTTTTGAAAATATACCTTTTTTGGCAGATGATTTGTATTCTGCAATAAACAAGCATAGATTCACTTAAATTTATGATCAATATAACACAGTTTATCCTTTGACAATGAGAAGATTAGATGTCGTACACAAATTACGTTACGCTAAAAATTACGATTTCAGGCCTAGACCCCCTCCCCCGCTTTGTAACAATAAGTAACGTTCCATATGACAACTGTCAATCTTGAGAAAATATCAAAGTTATTTAATTGGCTCAATTATCGCCCCTCTCCCATATGTAACAATAAGTAACGCAAACTTAACCCCGTCCCCCCTTCATGCGTTACATAATTTGTGTACGACGCTTCAGATAAATAATTCAAAAATCGTTCTTTGAATTATTCAAAGCATGAAAGTGAATCTTCGGAAATGTGGACATAATCGTCACTTCCATATTATTCATCCAATCTTTATGCCGTCAAAGAATGGTTTGTGTTATACAGTAAAGTATTTTTTACATGATGGATACGTACCGGGAAAAAAATCGACGTAAATCCAAACTTATGAAAAAGACTGGAGAGCGACGCTATAGTGACGACTTTTCTCTCTTTTAACTCTAATAGCTTCATGAATAAGCTACAACTTTCACAAGGCAACGAAACTGTCTTGTGTTGCACACGACAGCTCATTCTTGCGCATGTATTTTATTCGTTCGGACATGACAGCCTAGTTTGCTCATTTTGAGGATTTTCTGTTGGCTTGGCTTGCGCTGTTGAAAGCCTGCTGATCGACTGCGACTGTCATCGAATCGCACTTTTTCGTTTCTTTTTATTTCATAGGCCGATGGCATATTGAATAAAATGTCGTTTTCGTTTTTGTGGTGTAGCTATTTCGCGGACTACACTTTGTCCTATTGCTGTTTTTTTTTTCAATTTCCGGACTATCCCGGACTACCCTTTTTCTGTCCCGGACAGTCCGCGAAAGAAACAGAGTGCAGTTTTGAAGACACATATGTGTCAAAATCAAAAAAAAAAGTGTCAAAATCAATTTGCTTTGATAATCGTTCTTCGCGTGTCAAACATCAGGTTGGATTTTATGTATTTTATTTGGTTATTTTCGTCATTTTCAATAAATTGGCAAATTTATACAATGGCGATAATGACCAAAACAAAAGTGAAAGCTACCTCTGGTATTACGCACACCATTGCAACTGCCCGGAAAGTGTTTTTTATTTTCAGCTGCAAATTGTAGTCCGGGACGGTATAGTCCTGCCGTAAAAACAAATTCGACATGAAGCAAACCGTTTCATATGTGTTTCCATTGTTGATATTATTCCCCACGTAAGAAAAAACGTTCCTCGCACCATCTATCTTTCATTCTTTCATCGTCCTTACTGTCGTGAATCATAGTCACCTGACATCCCGCTCGGATTCGTGCCGAAAAATGTCGAAGATTATGGGCTGTCACTTGCGACAGCTTGGAAGAGCCAACAGACTTAAGGAGATGAAAAATAACAACCCTATTTGGCATTGTAAGTGTGCGCTGTCGTCAGTTACTGTAGGGTTTTGTACCAAATGTACGGGGAGCAGGGAGAGCTGCGCAATGCAATCCCGAAAAAATAACATTAAAAAACCTTAAAAGTTGCTGTAATTGTACATAGTTATACCATGATTTAACTATGTTTTTCATTGTAAATACATCATTTTTACATCTAATATCATTGTCCAGAACAAAAAAAAACATCATTTTTACCATTTTTACCATGAAAATGTATCTTAACAGCATTTTTTAGGCATTTTTCTCATACATTTAGAAGTCACTGACAATGTTTTTCATGGTAAAATTATTGTCGGTGGTAGATTCAACAACAAAAAACGTTGTTAAGACATGGTAATGACAACAATCGTTTGCAAGCTTACAGGAAAAATACCGTGTTTTTTACGGTTACAATAAAAAATATTGTCCGTTTACTGTTCTCACCGCAAAATACATCGTAATTTTTTTTCGGAATGTCAGCCGAATCAGTTGAAAACTTGGTGTCATAGATATGCAGTCTTTAGGCCCAAACACAATGGATACGTTGCGGCTGCGTTTGCGGCAATTTGACAGTTAGCCCATACATTTTCTGTCAAATAAACGTCAACTCAACACGAACGTATCCATTGTGCTTGGGCCTTTTTTCATAAGCTTGCGTAAATCATCGTTAAAAAACACGTTAATGAAACCGTGTAAAAAGACCTTGCTGTATTGATAAGAAATTTCAGTGAATCATGATGATGCAACATGATTCAAGAAATTTTTCTTGTTTCTTGTTTTTCTGATACTGATATAGAGGATATCACAGCTGACGGTGTCTACTCGTGACATCCATGATAGGCGCTTGTTCGCGGAAACTCGACCTTGAAACTTTTAATCGATTTTCGCTGTAATGATTATTACTGACATGTCACAAAATTGTCCATTATTTTATTTATCCAACGATAAATTGATTATTAAGATTCAAAATGCCAAAATGCTTACGACTTTTTAACAAATAACTCTTGAGTCTGAAAATTTGTCCAGCTGCGTTAAATAGGGTATCGAACGTCTCCGTCAGTGGTTTTCTTCGGCAGTTTTTCTGCAGCAATCTTATGCAAAAGGGGGCCGAAGAAAACCACTGACGAAGACGTTCGATACCCTAATTAGTTTGCTCGATATTCGACAGAAGGTTATTTGGCATGGAAACACTCATGTGCTGCACTTGTGTCTGAACTTTAGATTGCATGCAGAGCCGAATTAACGATTGTGGGGGCCCCAAAATAAAACAAAACCATATTTCGATCGTAAGTATCATTTGTTTGTGAAAGCTTGTGTGAAAAATTGGCATTTTTAGAACCATTTCTCTCGAGGTTTCTTCGCTGAAAACTTATCAATCAATCAATGTAATCAACACTCAATTTCTTCAGTATATCGTACTCACAATCTAATAATGGCGAATTCGATAACCCGGAGGGTCCGGCGTCTGGGTCTTCCGGCCCCCATCAAATCCTGCTCTGATCGCATGTAAGAAGGCAATAATAAAATCTATTTTATCAGTGTCGCAAGTACCATTCATAAAAACATGGAACATGACAATTTGAGTCATTATCATGAACAAACACCACCCTCATCGAGCCTTCCTGCAGAAAATGTGTCTCCTTCAACTCTAATAAAACAAAAAAGGCTTGGTCCCGCTCCGATTGCATCTTTTGAGGATACCACGGCTGAGGAGAAAAACCGAGTGCGTATTAAGGCTTCTTCAAAAGTAGGGTAAGATGGAGCAAAGCGTGTTATTTGGTAACGTGTTTCAGTGAGAGATTCTAAAAAATGTTCCATGTTCTATGCTATGTTTACGTGCTACTTTTCCACGAACATTCACAACACATGTTTTGTCTCACAGCCGTATAATTTCATTTAACTTTCAAAATAAAGTATTTTCTATTTCTACACTTAACACTTGTTTTAGCATAACGAAAAATATTCTGTGTGAGATTCTGTGTAAGTACGGCTACTATGTACCTCGAACTAAACATGTTCGAAACATTTATTCGAAATAGCTTTCTTGCACATATAAATGTTATAATTGTAATAAGTAGTATAGTAGCACAAATTATAATTGAATTTTCAAAATGCTTTGTAGATGTAACGGAAAGCTTCTTCGAATATTCTGATCATCAAGTAATACAATTTCGTGACTTGAATATATCTTCTCAGAAACTGCAACTTTGCCCCATCTTTCTATAATGCTTTGAGACCCTTAGTTTGCCTATGGATATTTGTTGTATTCTAGATAAAAAGAAGACATAATGTGCCTTCGTGTTTTTGGTGTGGATTTAATTATTCTTTAGGATTCAAAACATTGATATAGATACATAAAGCTGTGTCAAATAAATGTTTTGTAAAAAAAAACGTAGATAGTCTATAAAAAAACTTTTTTTCATTGAAAAGGGCGATATCATATCTCTGATAATCACTTTGGTTAGAAATATTTTAGTATGCTTTTTATTTTTTTTTGTGCATACAGTTTACGAATCAGTTCGCTCTGACGGAGTTACGGTGCTGCCACCTTCAATTTGTTTAATCTGTGCAGAGGATAGGAATTTCTTCAAGAGTGAATGCGATATCAACCATTTTGGTAACTTTCTCCAAAATTCACATACGGGTAGTCAACGTGAGTGATGAAGATGATTGACTTCCGTCAGGGCGAATAACATAGACAATTTGATTAATATTAGTTTATTACTCTTGAAAATAATTAGTCGTACTAGTATTCAAATATGTACTAGTACTAAAATATATTGCAAGGAATCGAGCATCGATGTAAGTTATTCATGCTTTCATATATTTTTGCAGATGGACACGCCAGGTCAAAACTTTAAATCCCGCCGCTACAGTTCCAAAGAGACCGCCGATTCTCCGAAAAAACAATCTCCTTCTAATACAGTGGGCAGCACAAGTGCATTAGCACCCTCTACTCCTCGTATAGATATTAGCAGGGCTTCATCGCATTCATCTCATCATGACAGTAGAGATAGCAGTCCAGAGAACGTTTTTGATCAGGTGAGCATATTTTCTTTCAATGAAACTAAAATCACTAAAAAACATCAAAACTTCAGGTGTGAATTTCATGAAAAGAGTCATCAAATAACCCATATAAAGCCCAGTGTGCCTTCACTTATAATTGTGTTATAATCGATGATTAAGTTTTGAGTTCAAAGATTGTAGAAGTTTTTCAACTTTTTACGCATGTTTTTCTTCACTATAATGGAGTACGCTATGCGAAAACCGACATACCATTAGACTAGGACACGGTTATATGGAAAAAAAGCGATGGTGTTATTTTTTCACTCCCATGAACTTTTCGTGTTCCTTCTAGGTCACATCTGTTCAACTGAAGAACCAAAAACGAGACAGAACCTCTTTATTTTAGGTATCGACATCTAGCGGTGGAGAGAATGCATTTTACACTCGAAATTTCATCACGCTTATATTCCATTCATTCAACAAAAGGACCGTATGAGCTCTCGCCGCTTTTTCGTCGAGAGAATCCTTTGTTCTCCCCGGTGCTGGTATAGCGAGGGTGCCTTTTCATGATAAACGTACAGTGCCACCCGCATACGTGCAACGGTTTTTATGTAGATATATTTTTAATGAATTTCATTGTTGCCCAAGTTGAAAACTGAATATCTTGACCAGGGTTGATATTTGTTGACACTCTTGAGTGAAAGTGAAAAAAACATCCATAAACGTTATTTTTTTACAATCCTTTCGGAGTTCTCCCTTCACACTTTTTGCATGGAAATGAACTGTCAAAACACCTCATTATATTTCATGCGATGGAAGCAAGACAACAAAATCAGTTTATCAGTAAACGAAGAGTGTCAAGGCATGGGTCAGTGTCAGTGAAAAAGTGTTTCGGTGAGGTTCATTTTGGTTAAGTGGAGTGTTTGTTTTTTTTTCGCTTTGAAGTGAAAACCATTTGCTTGGATTTGTCGTCAAATTTTATTCCGTAACCGTGAACGATGCGCGCGATCTATTTCATCTGAGTATAACAGCACGTTACTAGGACGAAAGTCTAGTGTATCTGAAAGAGCGCTGCGATCATTGGAAGTGAAAATTGAAAATGATGGCTGTAATTTTCTAAGAATTTTGCTGGGGAAAATGACTTTTATCAGCACTGATCTTGACTAACGACAATTATTTTTTTATATTGTACCTAATGTCGTAGGCAGTGCTGGTACAGCGCGTCTGATATGCATTTCTAGCAATGTTAGGTAAAAAAACGGTACGAGAAAAAAATATTGTCGTTGGTCGAGAAATTCGGTTTCCAAGTCCAACGGAAATATTCCAGTAAATCAACTAACAGGTTAAAATAGTTTCAACAGTCGTGAGGTGTACGATCCAAGAAAATTTGTTAGACAATGTTTGAATGGTTGAAAGATTTTTAGTTTAATTTGTTCTATTGACGTTGATTGTGAATTGTTACTGAATTTCCACTTCAAAGATCACTTGAATGCGGTCCTGTGTGAAGTGCGGTCGGTCCTGTGAACTTGATTTTGATAGATTCAACTATTCAAGATCACCTTTTTGCCTGGTTATTAAAGCAAAAAAAATAGTTTTTTGGTGCATGTTCAAACTATTGGAGCCAATTGTTCGAACGATGCACTGTAAAATCAATGTAGGATGGAACAGCAAAAAATGAATGCGAAAGCTTGGGCATCAATTTGCTGCAGAGTTGTTCGAAGTTGCATATCTGTTTTGTGATATTTCTCATCTATTACCGTTGTCTTGTTGATAAATAAATTAATTAATCGACTTAGAACCATGCACTCAAGCTCTTCTGTGATTTATGAATGATTCCAAGGGTTATTAGAGGTGCCAAATATACTGAATCAAGTCACAAAACTGACGGCTTTTCCGGTGGTATTTGAAATATGCTCCGGTGTGGTCAATTTGATCCTGGCTTCAATTAAACTAGTTAGTAATATGAATTAAAGTGCCACATGATAGGCTTGCCGAGTATCAAATTCTTTCATTGTTTATATATAATGTTCACCGGAACCTGTTCCGGCAATCTGCCCAGAACCAGCTAACCGACAACAACCAAATTCAACAGTAACATACAGAAATATAGGATCTCTCATTCGGCGGTTTCCGAATTCAAATTGGTTCTGTTAATTCGAGTTAATTCATGAACAAACTTAGGTGCCGGTGTTACCCCCAAGGGGTGCCTGTTTCACCCGCACTGATTGCTAAACGTCGTTTTTATCTTAGTTTCAAAACTTCACTATTCCATGTAAAATATCAGTTTGAAAGTACTGAAAACCTTCATATCTTGTAGGAAACAATCTGGGCAATGACTCTGTGAAAGAAATATATCAATATTCGCCATCAAGTGCTACTAAAGAATCATTTTCCTTAGGGGGCCGGGCTTACCCCCAGTACCCCTATATATCATTATTTTCAAATATTTCATTAGACTATCAATTGTTTTAATAGGTTGGCACTGGAACATTGCAGGATACTGGTGTACTAGGATATAGAGAGGAGGGTGCGATGGATCTTCGAAGCTCAACTGAGGAATTACAGTTCATGGAGCCTGAGAAAGGAAGAACTGAAAGGGAGAAACCACATGCGCCGGTATTAATATTGCAATTATTTTACAAATCACCAAACCTAAACATAAGAATATTCAATTTTCAGCAGAGGTATTCTCCTATAATGTTTAAATTAGATGAACAACAACAACAAATTTCGGCATTTCATCAACGGAAAGATTCTGCAAGCTCGGATGTTGCAGCTTTTTTGTGTATTTCGGGCCGCACTAGCCGCATTTCGAGTGTTGGGAGTCAAGGGTCGGCAAACAGTAAACTTTCTGGTGTGTCTGGTATTTCTCGTTCACCGTCGCCACACCGCATGTTACTAGAAACATCATTCTGTGGACCAAAGCCGTTACAAGGTGCTACAGATAGCTGTATTTCCAGTAGCATCGAACCACTTACAGCACAAATGCTCGAACAAGTAATTTTGTCCAGAAAGAAAGATCCTACCGAAGCGGTACTAGCTGAAGGAATAAGCATAGATACATCGTTAACTAACAATGTCAATATAGGCAATGTTGCTAATGAAGCAGAGCCAACAAGAAGAAAATCAGACAGTAATGCTAACGTAACTCGAAAAGAAGAAATCATCCAAATACCACAGACAAGCAGAAGTATTTCAAACAAACGTTACATCCCACCTACAGATCTAAATAAGCCTATTGTTGGTGTGATGCCTAGCGGAGCGGAATATATAAGAATAAAGCTGAAACCAGACCACTGCTATAGCGATAATGGAATTGCAGACAATGAAAGAGTTCTAGATGATGATCAAAAAAAGCCAAATTCGTTGAACCTTGAAAATTCTCATAAAAAATCACATAGTTCAAATGTTAGTCCGAAGCCAACTCGTCAAAGCATGATTTTTCGAGACAGTAATAGCCGTTCCCCATCGCCAGCGAATACTACATTTTCGAGGAAAAGTTCATTCTGTTCTATATTTAAACGAAAAGATTCGGCAAGTCCTGATTCTCCGGGGGCGTGTCACGCTAGAAAAAAAAGCAGTTCTACTGTTTCACATGAATTCAGAGAAAGATCACGTAGCAAAAGCCGAGAGCGTGATCCTACTTCGGTGAATTCTACACCAAACCAACAAAAGTCAGTATTGGCAATATTTAAACCTAAGAAAAATGGTTTGAAGTCAAAGTCACCCTCACCAAACGATCCATATCCACAAAGCGTTTTGGCCGACACAGCAAATGTTGAGTTTAAATTTAGAAACGATTCGTCAAATGACAGTTCACGGTCTCACCTTAGATATTATGATACACCTTTGGATGGTAAAAGCATCCACATACCTTTACACACTCCACCAGAGGAAAAAAATTTGAAATCATTGTTGTCGACCCCAGTGCCCAAACTAAACACGGAATCAGAAATAATTCCGGGAAAAGTATCCCCTTCTACCCAATCAATAAACCTAAGCAATAACTGTACTGTTACTATCCATAATAGGCCTAAACCAATGCCTCCTTTAAAATGCTATCGAATAGAAAATCCAGATGGAAGCATTACTATTCCATTAAAGTCGCCTACTGAGGAAAAAGAACGAGATAGTTTGTGGAGTATGGATGTACAACGCAATAGTTCTCAAGAAAGTCAAGAAACTGTTATTTCTGCTGTGCCTCCACAACATAGCAATACACAATTGATCCACACGCATGCCTTACCTTCATCAAAACATCAGAACGGGGTTACTCAAACTAAGCAAGACGATGCAGGGGCAGCGTCGCTAGGTAATTCAAAAGATAACGGGTCGGTAATTGCTAACATGACTGCCAAAGAGAGAAAACAACTGTTGTTCTCTATGAAAATGGGATCAGGTAGTCAGGAGCAAGTATTCACTACACAATTCAGCATTTCAAAAACAGAAAGTCAGTGTAGCCAGCTATCGGAAGCAATCAACAGCGCAGCCATTGAAACCGGTACTTTGGATAGGAAAGATACAACACCATTGGATGTTACAACGGTAGTATATCGCAATAAGCAACTTGACAATGTAAAGCATAGACGAACGAATGAACAGTGCAATAGAACTAACAGCCTGTCCGGAGATTCCATGGAATTTCAAAGACATTCACGTTATATTGAAAATCCCGAAGAAGTTCTTAATCTTCAGTATAGAGAGGAAAATCTCAGGCGAGAGAATGAACTGCAATCAACACACCGCGAAGAGTCGTCCGGCTCGTTAGAGAGTAAGAATGTGCTTAAAGTACACGATAGAAAACCAACAAATTCTAACGATGAGCAAGCAGTTTCTTCAGAAAGTGAAAAAGATTCTGAAATGGATTCCACAACTACATGTAAACATATTCACTCCAGCATGTTGGCAATTGAAGATCATGAAAGTGCAGGTTTAGTGTTACAAGAATCGTTTGATGACGAGTTACCGTACATACCTACTACGCTGCCCGAAGAACGATCCATAGGTGTTAAACTAGTTCCCATGAAAGAACGCGCTCAAATAGAAATGAAAACATGTCCATTGGAACGACCCAGATCGACAACACCGATACACCCGGCATCACTGGAAAATTATTGTGGTTTTAGCGCAGTTGAGGATACCGATAGCAATTTGGTTCGAGGAGAGAAACTACGTATCAGTCTACCAAAAAAACATGACTCAACAGTAGAACGACCTTCGAAAAGCTGGTCTCCAAGGAAAGCATCTATTTCATCTGGCAAGAATTGGTTCGAATTTGTGGAGCAAGGTATAAGTAGCACTAACCAAGCGTCTGCTACCAACAACGGAGAGAAGAAAGCATCTGCGCAGCAATCTAACGTAGAAGAAGAGCCTCCTCCCTTACCACCACGCAAAACAGCGCAACAGTGGATTGACTTTGAAAGCATTCCAGAGAAACGAAAACAACCAAAACGCATAACTTCACTTCGCCAAAAAGAATCGTCTGTAGAAAACACTGCAATCACAGAAGTATTATACAATTATGTAAAGCCCGAAGAATGCCAATGTGAGTGCCATGAAAGCGAACGTGAGAGTGGTAAGCCACGGCAGTCCATACCGCACGGTGAAATAGAAGACCAGCAACCATTGCTGCAACAGGATTTAATGGATGAATTCAATAAAAGGTAACTGGTAATTACAGTATGGTGTAAAACAATTTATATACTTAACGTTGATTGCCAAGAGTTCAGTGAAAATACCAATATTTCAAAAAAAAAATTTGTTGAATAAATTCAATGAAAAGTATTTGGAAATTACCTGGGGGTGGGAAAAACGAATACAAAGCTGTAGGAGTGTCAAAATGAATCAGAGTGAGCTAGCAATATGAACCAGGTGAACAATGCATCTTTTAGTAATAAGTGTTCTGCCGTTTACAGCGGCGAATCAAGGCGAAGGCAAAGCAGGCGGTCACCTGCTCGTCAATTACTGGAGGGCGCCAAATGTGAGAGTGAAAAGATTAAAAAAACCAAAATTCAAACCACAATAATAAGTTGAATGTTCGGCAAATTTAGTTGGCTATTTTTTCAGGTTTGCTTATCGAGTCAATCAAAAACGCTTTCAATTGTTCAATATGTGCGAAATTGGAACGGAAAGTTGCGTCCGGATTTCGGTCCAGTTCGGTCGAGAATCGGAACAAGCTCGTTCCGGTCTGTTCTTAATCCGGCGCGATTGGCTCCGTTCCGATCCACCCAAAGTCTGAGAACGAAAATTGTCAACTTTTTCGAGCAAGTGTTATTTTAATGAAATAAATCATCAAGTCTATTACCCAAGTAACCATAAGCATTAGGAGATAGCATTTTATTAGCACTAATTCAGCCTTGTTAATGCCAAATAGCTTCATATCATGTTTTTGCCTTTCTTCTAGAAAGGTATAGCAATCACTGGAAAAACCAAAGGTATAAAAGTGCTCCAAAGGTTCGAATCTCGTATATCAATCGACTTTGTTTGACGAGCTGAGCATTTTCTGTATGTGTGTGTGCGTATGTGTGTGTATGTGTGTGTGTGTGTGTGTGTGTGTGTGTGTGTAACGCTCTCTCAATCTCACTCGATTTTCTCAGAGATGGCTGGACCGATCTTAATGAAATTAATTGCAAATGAAAGGTCTAGTTGCCTCATAAGACCCTATTGAATTTTATGCAATCGGATTTTTAGTTTAGAGGTTATGTTTAAAAATGTGAAAATCACGAAACATCATTATCTCAGAAACTATTCAACCGATTTTAACAAAATTGGTTCTGAATGAATGAGCTACTTAAAAAACCCTTAACTTTTGAGTTTCAAGAAGATTGAACGTGTGGTTCAGAAGTTATTCAAAGAAACGTGTTCTGGAGAGTGTTTAATCTCACTCATGTTTCTCAGAGATGGCTGAACCGATTTCCACAGAATCAGTGTCGTTTGGAAGGTCTAGTTACCCCATAAGACCCTATTGATTTGTTTTGCAATCGGACTATTACTTCGCCTGTTATGTTTAAAAATGTGAAATCCAGCTTTGAAAAAAAACATATTCCGAAGACTACTTAAACTCACTCACTTTTCTCAGAGATGGCAGAACCGATTTCCACGAAATTAGTGTCAAATGAAAGGTCTAGCTGCCTCATAACACCCTATTGAATTTCAATGTAATCGATCTGTTACTTTGTCTGTAATGTATCAAAATATGAAAATCATGAAACTTCATTATCTCCGAAAGTACACAACCGATTTGAACAATATTGGTATCAAATGAACGGGCTAATTAAGGATTAATTGATGAATTTTATAGTGATTAAACACGTGCTTCAAAAATTGTGAAAAGAAACATGTTCCGGTGACTTTTCAAATTAACTCGTTTTCCCAAAAATGGCTGGACTAAATTCAACAAACTTAGTGTCAAATGAAAAGTTTGGCTTTCCTATAGGTTCCCATTTTATTCGACTATAATGGTATTTTTATTCCAACCGTTATGTATTAAATTATAAAAACAACGAAAGTCTATTATCTCAAAGATCACACGACTGTAACTGCTTTGATCAAAACATACGGCCTCAACAAAATTTAAACTTGGTATTGTGCTATTCGTACGTTCCCGGTATTGCTCGTGATTGAAATGTACGAAATTCAAAGTCATTTCTTTTATTTCGCTATTTCTTCAGCACGAATATTGTACTCCTAATTATTAATTTTTTAACTTTTTACCTTTCTCCTAGAAAGGTATAGCAATCACTTGAAAAAACCGAAGATATAAACTGCTCCAAAGGGCCGAATGGCATGTATCACTCGACTCAGTTCGACGAGCTGAGCATTTTCTGTATGTATGTGTGTGTATGTGCAGATTTTTATTTTCACTCACTTTTCTTAGAGATGGCTGGACCGATTCCAATGAATTTATATGCAAATGAAAGTTCTAGTTGCTCCATAAGACCCTATTAAATTTCATTGTAATCGTATCTTTATTTTAGAGGTTA
This sequence comes from Wyeomyia smithii, assembly GCF_029784165.1. Classification (NCBI taxonomy): domain Eukaryota; kingdom Metazoa; phylum Arthropoda; class Insecta; order Diptera; family Culicidae; genus Wyeomyia; species Wyeomyia smithii. The sequence continues at coordinate 165,107,986 of NC_073695.1, read as the reverse complement.
TGTTTAAAAATGTAAAAATCACGAAACATCAATATCTCAGAAACCACACAACCGATTTCAACAATATTGGTATCAAATGAACGGGCTATCTTAAAAACCCTTAACTTTTGAATTTTGTATAGATTTATATAGACATTTGGTTCAAAAGTTATGAAAAGAAACGTCTTCTGAAGACTGTTTAATTTCACTCATGTTTCTCAGAGATGGCTGGACCGATTTCCACAGAATCAGTGTCATATGAAAGGTCTAGTTACCCCATAAGATCCTATTGATTTTTTTGCAATCGGACTATTACTTTGTCTGCTATGTTTAAAAATGTGGAATCCAGCTATGAAAAGAAACATATTCCGAAGAATACACTCACTCACTTTTCTCAGAGATGGCTGAACCGATTTTCACGAAATTAGTGTCAAATGAAAGGTCTAGCTGACTCATAACACCCAATTGAATTTTACTGCAATCGAACTGTAACTTCGTCTGTAATGTACCGAATTGTGAAAATCATGAAACTTCATTATCTCAGAAAGTGCACAACCGATTTGAACAATATTGATATCAGATGAACGGGCTAGTTAAGGGTTAACTGATGAATTATGATTGAACACGTGGTTTCAAAGTTTAGCTGCCCTATACGTTCCCATTTCATTTGATTATAATCGAACTAAGGAACCGTTATGTATTAAATTGTTATTAAAACAACGAAATTCTATTAATTCAAAGATTACACGATTTATTTGAACATAACTAGTGTCATACGAACGAGTCATCTCTCAAACTTACAAATAACGAACTTCATAACAATTTGATATGTGGTTCAAAACTTATGGAACGAAAAGAAATTCAAAGGCTATTATAAACCATACCTGCTTTGATCAATATATGTGGCCACAATATAATTTAGATGTGGTATCTTACCATTTGAATGTTCCCGGTATCGCTCGTGATTGAATTGTTCGAAATTAAGAGTCATTTATTTTATTTCGCTATTTCTTGAGCATTTACATTACGTCAAATTTCATATTTTATACTTCTATTACAACATTATTATTTTAGAACCCAAAAAGTGAATACACATTTAGTGGATTAAAGCGTTCATGTAAATCTATTTTTACAAATAATAAGTTTGGATGAGAAAGGCTGGGTCTGACCGCTAGGTGGATTAATTTAGGTTTTTATTGTTTTGGACATTCCCAAGTAAGAATATAGTATTTTATTGGCACTAATTCAGCCTTGTTAATGCCAAATAGCTTTATATCATGTTTTTAATGTTTAGGGCATTATGCTAAACTAGCATTACTGAGAGCAAAATAAGCGCTTAAAGGGCTACCGTAAGTGCTACGATGTAGGGTTTTAAATGCATATAGGGTAGATGATCCAATAGTTGTGGTAGCACCAATAGTTGCGGCATCGCTTTTAAATTCATCGTTTAAACTAATTAGAATCGAATTGCTTATGCTACATGTTGAAGAAATAATAGATTAAACATAAGTACATATGTTACTACAACAATATATACTGAAAAAAAAAAAGCTACCGTGTATTTATCGATACTTCATACATGATCGGCCACAAAAGCTATCGCTCTCACTCCTAAAATGCTGTATTATGCATTTTTGACCTCTTAATCGATGCTAACCCACTGCTTTTAGTCTTGAAATTCTTTTAACGAGCCTTTCACAGCTTCAGTCGCTCTTTTAGTAAACACTAACGTCAAAAATGTGGTCCCCGTGGCTCTGTGGTTAGCGATGTCGGTCGGCTAGCTCTCCCAAACGGTTGTGATATCGGGTTCGATTCCCGATCGAGTCGAGGATCTTTTCGAGCTGGAAATTTTCTCGACTCAGCACTGGGGCACGGTGTATCGTTGTACTTATCCTACACATGCAAAATGTGCCAAAAACAATATCGATAACGAATCCTCTCAACTAATCTAGTTGATCGAGACCGCTATTAGCCCCCAGGCTAAGCGTGCGGTATAAAAAAAAAATAACGTCAAAAATGTAAGCGCAAACATGGTACTAAGCAGAGGTAATAGACTCTAACTTCCAGTGTTCCAGTGTCACCATTTGTGAAAAAAAAATTCTTCTGAATATTTCAAAATGAGCGCCATTGGTCTTTCTCTTCAGCCAATTTCAGCCCTTTTCAAATGTTAGTCTAAAGACATTTTATAAAAAGTATGCAAAATTTGTTTTATTTAAATAAAACCTACATACCCTCACTGAATTTGCCAACATCTGACCGAATTGGCGCAAAATCCGTCTCTTAGTTAACTTCGTGCATTTATTTTTTTTTACTTGCAAACCGACTTGTCAACCTAATAAAAACAATATGATAAATAGTAAAACAATCAAAAACCACTGAAAGCGAGGCAAATACCTTCATTTAACCAAGCAAACACGAATGTTTTATATACCACAGCTACAGGAACACCCATTCACAACTATAGGAACTCTACCGCAACTATTGGAACAAAAGCGTGCAACTTATTTTAGTTGATTTTAACCCTCAAAGCGGGTTCAAAGTCAATTTTAAGGTGCAAAATTATCAAATAGAACCCATTTCAACATAAAATAGTGAAACGGACCAGCTAGATTCGTTTTTCTTAGCCAAAACATGGCTAAACATGCATAACTCGTGCTTAGCTCCTCCACTATTGGGTCATTTACCCTAGAAGACGCATTACATTTTTTCGAAAGTGCCAATAACGAGCGATATCGAGTGGTCAATTAAAAATAGACTGAACATGGATACTAGGGTAGGACAAAAAATAAATGTTAGCTCCCATGCACTTTTCGTGTTCCTTAACGTCGTCAATCGTCAACCAAGTTGGACTAAAGGCCTAGAGTTAAAGTTTGGCCAACTGAATTTCCATCGATCTGGCAGCCATTCTAGAATTTCAAAGAACTAGCAACATTGCAAAAATAAAAGTCATTACATGACTACTCGTATTTTCAGTTTCATAGTTTTTTGTTTCAATTTGTTTTGCTATACATAGTAATGAGAAAATGAAGTGTTATTTTCTTTTTGATCAAATCAAATCAGGAAATTTTAAAAACATAAGCTTTTGCCGGTTCCCCCCGATAAAAATCATCGTCGAAAATGGTTTGAGTTTTGTGAATTACCAGAGGATTTTTTAATAACAGAGACGACACGTCTTTGTAGCCTAAGTTTAGCGTTTTGAAAATATCAATCCAAATAAAAAGTTTTGCAGTTTCACTTTAATCACGTTGATCTATACTTCGGGTCGGCACTAAAAGTTACCGGGACCTGTGTATAAGTTTGTGGCTCAAGCGGCAAGTGAGACACCTCATCTAGTTGTTAACAGTAAGGAAAAACAAAATTCAAAATTCATCAGAAGCAAAAGACCAAAGACAATAGAAAGGAAGTCTATGGCGTTATGATTTTTGTACCCATTTAAAAAAAAATTCGTGAAGATTTTCAGAATTTAATGTTTTTTTTTGTTACAATAGAGTTCGATCTCTAGAATTTTCGCATTTTACTAATGCTAAATCACAATACTTCCCATCTACTAAGACAAACTTGACATGTCAAACATTCTTATGTTCGATTGGAACGAGTTTTGACAGTTCGATTGGAACTTTTCAGTGACAGTCGTCCAAACTTTAACTCTAGGGCTTTAAGTTTGACGTGTTTGTTGTTAGCTCCTATCCACGCGCGAATTTAAATCAAATTATTGTTTTTCGCTTAGTTTTCATTTTGCTTGTTGTGTTTTTGTGTCGGTAAAAATGAATCAAATTTGCGAAGTCTGCGCGAAAGACTCCTGTGCCGAAGTGTTTTGGTCGTGTGTTAGAGGGTGTAGTTGAAAATTCCATGCCTCCTGTGTGGGAGTATCGTGACCCCCCCCCCCCCCCCCCCGAAGTAGTTGCTAAAAGCTCTGCGTATCGTTAAAAAAGACAAACAAGATAAACCAGCCGTAGATCCAACTGCATTTCTGCTACCGTGCTGCGATTCCTGCCAACTTTTAGTAACCGCATCGTTTGAATTCAACACGTTGACCAAACAGCAGAACAAGCTGACGAAATTGATTGATGAAAACACAGAGGTGATTCATCGACTTGTGACCCAACTCTAACAACCGAGCACAATTCCAAAAGCTCTAGAGGGTATCGACAAATCACTTATACAAATAAACCGAGTGCTAAAGCCAAACATCAAAGCCAACAGTGACGCAGCTAGTTAACATTGCTTTTTCGGAATTCAAGAACGAACTTCGGAATTCGGAACGAATTAACGGAATCGCTGACCAGCATAAATAACGAACTTTCGCAGTTAGGACAGCTGTTTGTAGAAACAGCAACCAGCTGTTCAATACAAACCAATCCGTTAGAGATGAACATTGTAGATGAGCAAAGGATAAATTTTCTCGACCCCCACCTAATCTCCAGCATATCTCTTTTCAACGAGGCGAAGTATTTGATCCGTACCCAGCGAATAATGAGTCACAATCATCTTTCATGCCTACCGTTTCAACGCGTCCGCTCAACTTAACGACTCCCGCGACCTCTTCAGCTGTATCGTGTCCTTACCATTTGGCTGGCAGCCACAACTATAACAATAACAATAATTTTAGATCAACAAGTTTCCCGTGTGATGGATGCTATTGTAAGCATTCGTGTTTTCAAAATCAGTGACGCTTAGAGAAAGAAAAAACAACGCCTGTAGTCAATGAAGTTTTGATTTATGCTCAGAATATCAACAGGATGCGCAGTGCACTCAAAATTAATCACATTAATAACAGAATAAGGGGATGTATATACTCAATCATCTTAGCAACGGAAACGAACTGGAACGAAGATATTGAAAGTGAAAAAGTTTTCAACAGTTCCTTTAATGTGTTCAGGAGCGATCGTGATTTATCACTATCTGATAAGAAATCAGGTGGAGGAGTGCTTGTGGCTGTTGGGGTTCAGCATGATTCTGAGCAAATCATAACCCAGAAACATGCCGAATTTGAAGATGTCTGGGCTAAAGTTCCGTTGAAGGGTGAAATCCATATTTTCGTACCTGTTTACTTTCCACCCCACTTTGCCAAAAAGCAATCATATGAGAAATTTTTAAGGACGGTAGAATTAGTGAATAATGAGTCCAACACTAACTCAAAAATTCATATATGTGGAGATTTCAATCAAAATGATGCTGATTTTATTATAAATTATGATAATGAATCGCTTTTACTTCCTGTATTTATTTATTTATTGGTCAATCTTCAACAAAAAGTTGTACAGATATTTACTTAGTCTAGGTGTTGAATTCTTTGTCTATAAGTACTTTTACTGATATTAAAATCAAAGACGTCACAAACTTCGTTGAAAACTCGGCAGCACATATTCCATGGTGCGTTATAAGCGTAGTTGGTACGATGAGTATGTTGCCACAGCAGCGTGTAATTTCGCAGCTGCCTCCGTGGAACGGTAATACCAATAGAACCTAACAGAGAGCTGCAGTCGATTTCTCCATTGAGTAAACCAAATACAAAAAGCCGCTGAAGTAGTTTTCTTCTTACTGCCAGTGGCTCCAGGTTAATTAGTTGACATCGTTCCTCGTATGGCGGAAGGTGAACAGTGTTATTCCAGGGCAGGACACGTAGAGCATATTTTATAAAGTTTTTCTGTATAGCTTCGATTCTGTTTAGTTGCGCAGCGTGATATGGCGCCCATATAACAACAGCGTATTCCAGAATGCTGCGGACTAGAGCACAGTATAGTGATTTGAGCGCATAGATATCTTGAAATGCACTAGTATTTCTTTTCAAGAAACCTAAGGTGGCAAACGCTTTGGCAGTAATCATGGAAATATGCCCGTTGAATCTGACCTTAGAGTCGATGATTACACCCAGATCTTTTATTTCATTCACTCGGGGAAGACTGCTGGAACCTATTGTATAACCAAAATGCAAAGGATTGCGTAAGCGGCTGAAGGTGATGGCGCAGCATTTAGTGGCATTAACCTGCATGCCGTTCAATGTGCTCCAGCGTAAAAGTGCGTCAATATCATTCTGTAGAGCACAACAGTCAAGTCTGGATTTAATTACACGGAATATTTTTAAGTCATCCGCAAACATGAGTTTTGAGGAGCGTAGACGGGTACACAGGTCGTTTACGAACAAAATAAATATTAATGGTCCCAAATGGCTGCCTTGTGGCACACCTGAAGGTTGTTTGAAGCAGGAAGATTTAGTACCACCGATTGATACGAAGGCCGAGCGATCGGTTAAGTAGGACAGTATCCACTTAGTCACCCAGTTAGGGAAACCCATACACCTCATCTTATCAACTGCTAGTGCATGTGGTACTTTGTCGAATGCTTTACTGAAATCCACATAAATTGCATCAACTTGTCGTCGTTCTTCAATACCATTTATCAGCGAGTCAATAAATATCATCAAATTCGTGACTGTAGAACGCTTTCTCACGAAACCATGTTGATGTTCAGATATGATTGGATGAATAGAACGATACGTAGCGTCGTAAACAATTTTTTCAAGCAATTTTGGAAGGCAGCTAAGTATTGAAATACCACGGTAATTTTCAACATTATGAATGTTTCCAGTTTTATGTATTGGCGTTATAGACGCAATTTTCCACACTGTCGGAAACACACCGCAACCTAGCGAACGATTGAACAAAATCGATACGGGCAAGGCGAGGCTAGTAGCAAACTGCTTAACAAAAGCTGGCGGTAGATTATCCGGACCGGGACCTTTAGAAGCATCTAATGATACTAGCATTCTTTGAACCTCATCAACAGAAACATTAAATTGCGGTAAATTCACGTTGTAGTGAGCTATGCTATCCAACCATTCGCGACGTTCGTCCGGTGAATGGGTGGGTGGGGTGTCCGAATATACGTTTTTAAAAAATTTAGCGAAAAGTTCAACACCCGTATCAGTGGAGTCCGCGCTGATATTCCTGTAGGATACATCCTGAGGTATACCGCTATTCCGTCTCAATTTTTTGATGAATGACCAGAACGAGAGCGGATCCCGCTTGGCGTTCGATTCATTGCGCGATATGTAGTCATGAAATATTGCGTTCAGACGACCGGTGTAGAGCTCCTCCATTTCGTGAAGCAATCGCTTGTTGTCCTCAGTGCGTGATTTGAAGAAACATTTCCTTATCTTACGTAATCTGTTGCGAAGATTCCGGAGCTCGGAAGTCCACCATGGTTGATTGAAACGTGGGCGAACTCTACGTCGTCGAATAGGAGTGTGATCGTGAATAATGTTGAAGAGAGTTTCGTAAAACCGGAGGACAGCGTCGTCAATGTTACAATTCTCCATAAGCAATTCCCAGTCAATAGAACTTAACCGAGCATGAATTGAGGGTTCATCGCATGATTCAAAATCGTAGTGAGATCGATCTGCCCAGGTGTCGTCAGAATTTCGAAAATAATCATATTTGATAATGAACGGCTTGTGGTGGCTGTCAATTTTTAAAATTCCACGAGGTGACTCGAATAATTCGATTCTCTCAGTGTTGCTTGCAAAAGCCAGGTCAAGAAGTCTTCCGTTTGAATTACGCACATTTTGAACCTGTTGTAATCCACATGCCAAAATGGATTGTGTTAAAGCAATTTCCTGTTCCGAGGAAGCATTAACAGGAATTAGGCAATCTATGTCGGCATCATAATTCCATAAGAGCCTGGGCAAGTTATAGTCTCCTAAAGCAAAGACAGTATCGGTAGAAGCAGCAATTTCACACAGTTGTTGAACACAAGACGCATGTTTTAAGTAAACAGCCGGGTCAGAGTTGGGTCTTATGTAAATGCAACATATGAAAATCGATTGCTTGGGCAACGAAATACGAACAGCAACTTGTTCTAAACTATCGGCATCAGTTAGTTGAATTAATGTGCAACGCAAATGCTTTTTCACGCCGATTAGCACACCGCCGCCCCGTAACAGTTTTGATGTGGTAGCATTACGGTCCAATCGATGAATGTTGTAATCGGACGAGAGCTCAGAGTTGAATATATCGCTGCCGAGCCATGTTTCAGTCAGCGCGATGATGTCATAATCACTAGAAGAAAGTGCCAGGCGAAGATCCTTAGTTTTTGTTCGCAATCCCCGGACGTTCTGGTAGAATATCGTGAGGGCCCGAATCTTTGAAGAACATTGATGAGCTTCGATATGTTGTCCTGTACTGGTTTGTGCAGGGCTGCCTGGTGAGGAGCTATGGGAGACAAAAAATTCATGGTTTTTTGGTAAAACTGTAAAATGCATACACTTAACTGGTTTGGGGGCCCGTTGGCCCCCCAAATCCACCGGTGGTTGAGCTTTTAATAAACAGTTATTTAGACTACTGGAATTTGCAGCGATGCGGGCGATTGATGTGCGGGCGATAGATCGATTCGTGGATATTTTGTTACATTCGGTCCCCAAAAATCCTTGCTTCTGCGCTCTTCAAATGCACGGAAAAGTATTCCTTCGGGCCAGACAGTGGGATTTAATGCTTTCTCACTAAGCTGCTGGTCAATGCCAACTTTGAACGAGACGAAAGCAAATGTTTTTAAGTCGGCGTCTTTTTTGACCAGTTTTTTTACTATTATATATATATATATATATATATATATATATATATATATATATATATATATATATATATATATATATATATATATATATATATATATATATATATATATATATATATATATATATATATATATATATATATATATATATATATATTGGAGGGCGGTTTGTACAGCCGCCTCTCAAATAGTTTTAGAATTGCAAAACAGGCGACAGGTTGACCACCGACACGCCAGTGTTAGCTAACGGCCAGTCTCCAGGTTAGTTAGCTAAGTTAGCAAAGAGATCTATAGAACCAAGAGGGTGCACAGAGCACAAAAGCCGCTCCCCGAAGCAATACCTAGCGGTGGTCCCGGGGAGTATTATGGGCTGGAGACTGGAGGGGTTTTAGTGGGTCCGGTCACTGATTCAAACCAACCCCACACTCCCTGAGGTTGGTCACCTCAGGGGTTTGGATGCAAATTTCCCCTCCACCTGAAAAAAAAAAAAAAAAAAACATAAAAAAAAAAAAAAAAAAATATATATATATATATATATATATATATATATATATATATATATATATATATATATATATATATATATATATATATATATATATATATATATATATATATATATATATATATATATATATATATATATATATTCAGGCTCATGATCAGAGGGTCGTGATCTCTCGGAATCAATCATTAGCGAGTACTCAATTGCAGTATGAAATTATTCATTTTTCCATAGGGGATATTCTGCTTTGTCAACACTGAAATCTTCCGTGCAATTGGTAAATAAAAAGTCTAAAAAACAGTTTTGCTCATTCCGGATTGAGTTTACCTGATTTAATCCAAGTTGACTAAATCCGTCAAAAATAAATTGCAGAGTTTCGTTTTCTCCTACTACAGGAAGTAAAAGCGATTCATTATCATAATTTATAATAAAATCAGCATCATTTTGATTGAAATCTCCACATATATGAATTTTTGAGTTAGTGTTGGACTCATTATTCACTAATTCTACCGTCCTTAAAAATTTCTCATATGATTGCTTTTTGGCAAAGTGGGGTGGAAAGTAAACAGGTACGAAAATATGGATTTCACCCTTCAACAGAACTTTAGCCCAGACATCTTCAAATTCGGCATGTTTCTGGGTTATGATTTGCTCAGAGTCATGCTGAACCCCAACAGCCACAAGCACTCCTCCACCTGATTTCTTATCAGATAGTGATAAATCACGATCGCTCCTGAACACATTAAAGGAACTGTTGAAAACTTTTTCACTTTCAATATCTTCGTTCCAGTTCGTTTCCGTTGCTAAGATGATTGAGTATATACATCCCCTTATTCTGTTATTAATGTGATTAATTTTGAGTGCACTGCGCATCCTGTTGATATTCTGAGCATAAATCAAAACTTCATTGACTACAGGCGTTGTTTTTTCTTTCTCTAAGCGTCACTGATTTTGAAAACACGAATGCTTACAATAGCATCCATCACACGGGAAACTTGTTGATCTAAAATTATTGTTATTGTTATAGTTGTGGCTGCCAGCCAAATGGTAAGGACACGATACAGCTGAAGAGGTCGCGGGAGTCGTTAAGTTGAGCGGACGCGTTGAAACGGTAGGCATGAAAGATGATTGTGACTCATTATTCGCTGGGTACGGATCAAATACTTCGCCTCGTTGAAAAGAGATATGCTGGAGATTAGGTGGGGGTCGAGAAAATTTATCCTTTGCTCATCTACAATGTTCATCTCTAACGGATTGGTTTGTATTGAACAGCTGGTTGCTGTTTCTACAAACAGCTGTCCTAACTGCGAAAGTTCGTTATTTATGCTGGTCAGCGATTCCGTTAATTCGTTCCGAATTCCGAAGTTCGTTCTTGAATTCCGAAAAAGCAATGTTAACTAGCTGCGTCACTGTTGGCTTTGATGTTTGGCTTTAGCACTCGGTTTATTTGTATAAGTGATTTGTCGATACCCTCTAGAGCTTTTGGAATTGTGCTCGGTTGTTAGAGTTGGGTCACAAGTCGATGAATCACCTCTGTGTTTTCATCAATCAATTTCGTCAGCTTGTTCTGCTGTTTGGTCAACGTGTTGAATTCAAACGATGCGGTTACTAAAAGTTGGCAGGAATCGCAGCACGGTAGCAGAAATGCAGTTGGATCTACGGCTGGTTTATCTTGTTTGTCTTTTTTAACGATACGCAGAGAACTTCTGCTTTTAGCAACTACTTCGGGGGGGGGGGCACGATACTCCCACACAGGAGGCATGGAATTTTCAACTACACCCTCCAACACACGACCAAAACACTTCGGCACAGGAGTCTTTCGCGCAGACTTCGCAAATTTGATTCATTTTTACCGACACAAAAACACAACAAGCAAAATGAAAACTAAGCGAAAAACAATAATTTGATTTAAATTCGCGCGTGGATAGGAGCTAACAACAAACACGTCAAACTTAAAGCCCTAGAGTTAAAGTTTGGACGACTGTCACTGAAAAGTTCCAATCGAACTGTCAAAACTCGTTCCAATCGAACATAAGAATGTTTGACATGTCAAGTTTGTCTTAGTAGATGGGAAGTATTGTGATTTAGCATTAGTGAAATGCGAAAATTCTAGAGATCGAACTCTATTGTAACAAAAAAAAACATTAAATTCTGAAAATCTTCACGAATTTTTTTTTAAATGGGTACAAAAATCATAACGCCATTGACTTCCTTTCTATTGTCTTTGGTCTTTTGCTTCTGATGAATTTTGAATTTTGTTTTTCCTTACTGTTAACAACTAGATGAGGTGTCTCACTTGCCGCTTGAGCCACAAACTTATACACAGGTCCCGGTAACTTTTAGTGCCGACCCGAAGTATAGATCAACGTCATTAAAGTGAAACTGCAAAACTTTTTATTTGGATTGATATTTTCAAAACGCTAAACTTAGGCTACAAAGACGTGTCGTCTCTGTTATTAAAAAATCCTCTGGTAATTCACAAAACTCAAACCATTTTCGACGATGATTTTTATCGGGGGGAACCGGCAAAAGCTTATGTTTTTAAAATTTCCTGATTTGATTTGATCAAAAAGAAAATAACACTTCATTTTCTCATTACTATGTATAGCAAAACAAATTGAAACAAAAAACTATGAAACTGAAAATACGAGTAGTCATGTAATGACTTTTATTTTTGCAATGTTGCTAGTTCTTTGAAATTCTAGAATGGCTGCCAGATCGATGGAAATTCAGTTGGCCAAACTTTAACTCTAGGCCTTTAGTCCAACTTGGTTGACGATTGACGACGTTAAGGAACACGAAAAGTGCATGGGAGCTGGAGACTGGCCGTTAGCTAACACTGGCGTGTCGGTGGTCAACCTGTCGCCTGTTTTGCAATTCTAAAACTATTTGAGAGGCGGCTGTACAAACCGCCCTCCAAATGTTTGGGTCTTTACACATCCTCCGAACTAGGTTGTCCGGAGTGGTGTCTGGCCCGCTCACTACCATCATGTCGCTCCGCGCATGCACAAAACGAGGGCACACGAAGAAGACATGCTCAGCAGTTTCTTCCGCATCCGCGCACTCGGGACACATGGGGGACCCCGCATGCCCGAATCTGTGTAGATACTGCCTGAAGCAACCATGACCTGACATATATATATATATATATATATATATATATATATATATATATATATATATATATATATATATATATATATATATATATATATATATATATATATATATATATATATATATATATATATATATATATATATATATATATATATATATATATATATATATATATATATATATATATATATATAAATATATATATATATATATATATATATATATATATATATATATATATATATATATATATATATATATATATATATATATATATATATATATATATATATATATATATATATATATATATATGACTTCACTAAACAAATTTTGAACTACTCAATTGTAAATTAACTGACATCGACTGGCAATCACTTCTAAAAAATGAAATAGATATGAACAAAGCGGTTGATAATTTTTTATCATCACTGTATGGTGTTTTAGACTCAACTGTACTAAAATCAAAAAAGAAAACGGTTAGCTCAAAAGATCCCATTTGGTTCACCAGAGAAATCAAAAATTTAAAGAATAGGAAACAAGAAGCTCATAAAACTTACAAAAAACTTAAAGACCAAGGAAATTTGGACAAATATTTGAGCGTATGTGTTGAACTGAATACTAAAATATCTATTGCGTATGAGAACTACAACACAAGGGTGGAAAATAACATTAAATCAGACCCAAAACAGTTTTTTTTTGAATTTGCAAACGATAAAATGAAGTCAACTTCCCATCTCGCATGCAATATGAAGACTTTGCCAGTACTGACTCAAAGCAAATCTGCAACAAGTTTGCGAGTTTTTTTCAAACCGTTTATAAAAATAGCGACGAAGTCAGGGACTTTGAGTATTTCTCGCACTTGCATGAACAAATCAATAACGTATCTATTAAGCAAATAACTGTTCAAGAAATCCTCGCAACACTAAAAGAACTGGACGCCTCAAAAGGTCCAGGTCCAGATGGAATTCCACCCTCACCTATGAAAAATCTTGCTCCTGCCTTCGTAAAACCCTTGTTTTGGCTTTTCAACTTATCCCTTACGTCCGGACAATTTCCATCAGCCTGGAAAAAATCTTTTCTTATACCGATTTTCAAGTCAGGTAAGAGATCTGACATCAGAAATTATCGTGGCATTGCAATAATATCGTGTATCCCCAAACTTTTTGAAGCTATCGTAAACCAAAAAATATTTAATCAGGTAAAGAACCGCATAACGTGTAACCAACATAGTTTTTACAAAGGAAGGTCTACGGCTACCAACTTACTTGAATTTGTTAATTTCTCTCTTGCGTCTATGGACAGAGGCAACTTCGTGGAAACTCTATACACGAATTTTAGTAAAGCTTTTGACAGAGTAGATATTTCCATGCTAATGTAAAAAAAAACTGGGATTTGAGTCAGGCCTACTTAGATGGATTGAATCTTATCTGACAAATAGGACACAAACGGTCAGGTTTAAGGGACACCTTTCTGTACCAGTAAAAGTGACATCTAGAGTTTCACAAGGCTCCCATTTAGGCCCTTTGCTCTTCATTTTATTTGTTAATGACGTTACCCTTGTGTTGAATCGTCTCAAAGTATTGATATATGCCGATGACATGAAATTGTACATGGAAATAAAACACAAATCAGACATCCAACAATTCCAACAAGAGGTTGACATTTTCTACATTTGGTGTAAAAAAAGTCTTCTTGATCTCTACGTAAAAAAATGTAATATTATATTCTACACAAGGAAAAGAAATCCTGAACATGCCAGTGGCACTCTTGGAGGAGTAATTATGGATTCTAAGTTAACATTCATTGATCACTACAATACGATTATCAATAGAGCCAACAGTATGCTAAGTTTTATAAAAAGGTTCAGTTATCATTTCGTAGACCCGTACACTATAAAAACTCTTTTTGTTACATATGTTAGATCTATTTTAGAATACTGTAGTGTTGTTTGGTCGCCTTATCAAGACGTCCATTCCAATAGAATCGAATCCGTACAAAAAACAGTTTTTGTTATATGCACTAAGAAAACTAGGTTGAAATTCATTTCCTCTCCCTTGTTATGAATCGCGTTGCATGCTTAATAATATAGAAACACTTGAAAAAAAGAAGAGAAATTGCTACGGTAACTCTTGTCAACGATTTAGTTTCATAGCGCATAAGTTCGGGAAATTTGCTTGGAAAACTCAACTTTTATGCTCCTACACGCTCATTAAGAACGCGAAAAATTTTTGTATCAAATTCTTATAGAACAGAATATGCCATGGCCGGGCTAGTTAATAGTATGATGAGTCTTTTCAATAAATATTGTGAAGTTATTGATTTAACGATGTCACGAAATGCTCTTAGAAAAATATTGAACACTAGAATTACATAACTTTATTTGTGATGTTAGCAATAGTTTTTAAGATGTAGTCTACTATGATTGACAGAAATAAATAAATAAATATGGGTCCCATAACAACTGTGTAACTTTTCAGATCGATCGGTGAAACGCCTGATTTGCGCCCGATTTTAAAGTTTCCATACGATTTTATATAGGAAAATCCACTTTTTCAATACTTTTTCTCTAGAGATGTCCAATTGGCTATTAAAAATACAGCAATACATGATATTTGTAGGAAATTTTCCTGAGAAAAACTCTTCTAATGACCGTAAGGCGCTACAATGCTTGTAGAAACAGCTATTCACCCCAAACTGATTGAATGTCTGACGGACGGCTCACCATTGAAATTTTCCAGCTACACTGCTACAGCATGCTGCTATTGCAAACTTGCTTAAGTATGAGAAATAATTTCGTGTGGAATTAATTTTCAAAGTGTGATTTTTGCACATAGTATCTTCGGGGAAGCCTCCAAGATAAATTTAAGCGATATCTTTTCTTATCACATGGTTGAATTTGCAACAGCAGCATGCTGCAGCAGTATTGCTAGTAAAATTCAATGGTGAGCCGTTCAATTCAATCAGTCTGGGGTGAATATCTTTTTTCACAAGCAAAGTAGCACCTTGCGGTTTTCAGTAGAGTTTTTCCCAGGAAAATTTCCTATAAATATCATGTATTGATATATTTTTAGGAGCCAGCTGGACATCTCTATACAAAAAGTTTTGAAAAAGTGGTTTTTCCCATATAAAATCGTATGGAAGCTTTAAAAATCGGGCGTTTCACCGATCGAACTGGAAAGTTACACAGTTGTTATAGAACCCATAACGAACACGAAAAGGGGAGCGAAAAAATAACACCATCGCTTTTTTCCCATATAACCGTGTCCCAGTCTAATGGATACTCCACGTGAATGTAAAAAAACTTTAAGGAGGGGGAATTTGCGACGCAAAGCTCGGGTATATAAAAGCATGAAACTTTCCGAAATACCCAATACAAAACAATTGCAAACTAGTGAGTTGGATCCAGGATCTACATCTCCTGGGCTCGGGGTTTCTGACCCGTCAATATCAGAAGATGAAAAAAGTCCCTGTTGAATTCCAAACGATGTTAAGGAAGAACACATGCACAAAATAAACCATATGTATTATTCTGAATATTTTTTTGCATTCGTTCCTGACCAGGGGGGATTTACTGCTGTCAAATTCATATATGTGTACGTTATCGCAGATCAATTCTGGTCCATGAAGTTTGTTGGTCCATGGCGTTTAAAAGATTTCCTGTGTGGCGAGGAAACTTCATGATTTTCAGCTAATTGCAGGCTGCTGCCACCAAATTTCACTACGCAACGCAGTATGAATAAAAAATTTCCGCGATTTATAGAGTATTGTTAAAAAAGAACGTTAAAATTCTACTAAATTTTACTTCAATCAAAACGACAAAAACCAAAACAACCGGACGCCTTGTTGTCAAATATGCTGGTCACGGTTACACGATATTTGACAGATAGATTTTCCCCTGTTCCAGACACCAAATTATTAAGGTTTTAATTTTTTTTTTCGTTTGTTTTCTTAACTCACATGTCAGAAAAGAAAAATCTCATGGGTGCTCAAAATCAACATTAGTGATGCTCTTCAATGATTGCCACCTGCAGCACTTTATCAGCCCGCTATTTCGCCTGTTTAACATTATATCAGATATATACAAGCATTTAGGTCAGAATAAGTTCTTACCCAAAATTCTGTAATCAAATGTAGTATTGTTGTAGGGCAATGATTTAGTGCTTGCTGGTTACTTGGGTATGCATGTTAGAAACAGCAGCAATCGATTGGAAAATTATACACGCATCTGCCCAAATGCAGAAAAATGTTGTTTGAATCTACGAACTATTGCACTATTGAAAATTGTCAAGCCTTGTTGAAATAAAAATAACGTCCTTTGATTGGTCGCTTGCTTGCTGTGTGTGTATGATATGGTATCATGTGTGTATGTGTGTATGTGTGTATGATATGGTATGATGTGTGTATGGTATAATGATATGGTATGATGTGTGTGTGTGTCTATGATATGGTATGATTTGTGTGTGTGCTGTGTATGGTTTTTAACTCGGCACGATCTGCTAACTGCTGAATCCGGTTCACGAAATTCACAACCCTTCATTAGTAGACATTATAACTCATTACCCAAGTAGAAATATTGGTTTTATCAAAGTTTTATAGCGCTCAATACAGCCCAAAAAAAGCGCTATAAAACTTTGATAAAAACAGTTGTGTTACTAGGGTAATGAAACACTCAATGCATTTGTTAATAGTGTACGTAGTTCTACGTCATTTATGCGGTCGTGTCTTGGATACAACCTCCTACTTTTTGTATAATACAGGTCGGACTCGATTATCCGAAATGTTAGAAACAAATTCATTCCAGATAATCGAATCACAGAAAAAATTTTCGAATTTGCGATTAACGTATGTTCGAAAATAAATATTTTCTTCATCATTTCTAAGGCGAAAAGGGGTAAAATTTTGAGGAGCAAAAAAATAAATAGAAGTGAAATTATTGGTAACAAATATTCCAGAAGGGATGGTGAAGGTTAGATTTCGAAATAAAAATTAAAAACGAACAAAAAAAAAAAAAAAACAAAACACCGGATAATCGAATCTCCGGAACCGAGGCCGACCTGTACTTAGCTGCGAAAAATAAATATATTTATTCATTGAATATTTTATAGAGTGCATTTACTGAAACCAGTGCACTTTGTAGAAATCAAAAAACTCGCAAAATCGTCGTAAATTTGCCAAACATGCTCCTTTTCAGAATAAACACCATGTCAATAATTAATTGAGTCTGCTATTTTTTTAATCTCACGTAGTCATAATTTTTAAAATCGATGATCTCCTGATCATTAGAGCTTCACGAAATTTAGCCTTCATCAACTGAACTGGAAACTCCTTCGTCAAGTTTCTTTGTGTCAACTAAATTTGTTCTTAATTCAACTAATTCATATTTTTAAATTAGTTTTTAACTGCTGAACTGATTTAGCGAGTAGAGAGTGTGACGATTTTGAATATAAGTTTTACGCAATAATGCTTTGGGAAAACGCCAATTGGCAACCGGCCATGTTAAGTTCTATTGATGTTCAAAATTGATTACAGTTAATATCATGTTGATATGAGCTTGTCGACGTTCACACTGTGGAACCCACAAGAGTCGCGACAAAACTCAAAATAAACAAAATTTAGTTTCCATGTTTTATTTTCTACCTGCAGTAGACATATTGTCGACTGGGAATCATGATAATTTACTTAGAAAAATAATTCAGAAAATGTGTTAGAATATTGTTAAAGTGAGGATTTACAAGGCTTGTGAAATGGAAGAAAACAAATTTCACAGATATTCTCCAGTAGGGCATGCAAATACTTAGGAATTAATTAGCTAACTCATATGATCCTCATAAAATAAAGTATTACGTAAGAGGGAATGTGAGACAGTTTTGTTGAAAATAGGTTCGTAGGAGGCATAACATGTAAAATAAGTTTTTCTATAATTTTTCCTGATTTTCGGCAATATAAAAAACAAAAGTTCTACGTTGTTCTGCTATGACACTATTATTGAACTAAAATAAAAGGTATTGGCTAGTACTAAATATCAGCTGCTACTAGTTGCGACTTACCGAGTAATTCGAGTTTTCGCAAGGATTGTTTTCATGTCAATTCATGTTGAAAATCGTTAAACAGCAGTGCTCTTTGCTTTGCTGAATGCCGGTGTATGCAACACGACCATAATTGTGTTTGGGGGTCTTTCAAAACTGAAGTCCAGTAGTATGAAGACCCCTCGGAAATATTGATTGGTACTAGAAAACAGTTTGTTATTGGGTGAACAGTGTTTTAAACGAGAGTAAGCGTTTAGTATCCATGTTAAATGGAATAAAATTAAACAAGAGGAGCTCTTAGAAAGGGAACATGACCAACCAATCTTCAATTGAACAATATTCATATTTGAAATATTTTTTCATAAACAATAACATTGAAATTATATTTTATATTCTTTCTCAAAAAAGATGACACATCATAGGTTGACAAAAAAACTATACCACAAACAAACAGACGTGCCTTTTCGAAGAAAAATCCTGGAAAATCTCCGTCCTTATTCGAAACGTTACACTCATACGCCACCATGTGAGCTTATTGCCTACTAACCTATTTTCGTAAAACGGTTTTTGTCTTTGCTAATGGGTGTGCGCGCTTGCTTAAATCAACACCAGCGGCATCACTGACGGTTTTTGTCTTTGTTAATGAATGTGCGCGCTTGCTTATAGCGACACTAGCGGCATTACAGCCCACTAAGTAAAATTCCAAAATAATCGTTATTTTTCTGGTCGATGAAATCGCCATCGAGAGGCACGTCTGTTTGTCTGTGATTATACAAAGTCAACTACAAACTGTCAATAATTCATTTCATGATGACTAGAACGTTCGAATATATCTAAAATTGAAACATATGGACTTAAGTCCCATAGAAACATATGTACTTAAGACCCTCCCAGCTGGTCTCGAGGTACGATGCTGGCCTAACAAGCCAGTTGTCATAGGTTGGAGTCTCGGCTCGGGAGAGACTGTTAGTGTTAGTAGGATCGTAGCGCTGGCCCCGCAATTGTCCTGTACACTTAACAGTTGACTGCGAAGTCTGTGTATAATAAACAGAAGGTCGAATTCCGAATCGGAATGTAGTAACAAGGCTTTCCTTTTTTTTGTACTTAAGTCCCAATAATAATTAATTACTGAAATTTTGGGTTTATGAATAATGAAAATAATTTTATCTCGTTGACGGTCAGTCCTACAGTTGTAATATGTTCGACAACTTTATGTCAATTGATGATATAAACAACTCTAGGCTAGCACCATTTATTCAGAAGATAGATGTCAGCGCCATCTGTAGAAAAAAAGCTGCCTGAATACATTTTTCGAAAAGATGTTTTTAAGGTGAACAACATTGCCGAAGACATGAACACTTTGGAAACAACGGTTAAGGAGTTATGATGTTTTGTCGCACCAACGAACCAATTTGCCCCACTGTGCAAAGGTACCAAACAAACCAGTTTTTGAAATGCATATTCCAGCAATGTAAATATTTTGCCTAGATTCTATAGTACTTGAACCTTCCAAAAACGTAAAAGTCAAATTTATAGTGTTTGAGAAACTGTAGAGAACTAATTGCAAAGTTCAAGTAAAATTAACAAAAAACAAGCTTTTTTGTTACAAATTTTTTAAATGGCTCCAAATGATCAGGAGTATATATTTATTATATTTTTTTAGGTTACATGACTGTAAAATGAATGCTTTATTGAATGCCCAAAGGCTTTTGGTGTGAAATTTCAAATATGCTGATTTTGAGCCAATACACAGGGGTATTTTAGCGTTGTAACGTCACGAAAAAAGTATAGTTTTATACTTCATGTGAACTTCTTATATTTAATCCAACCAATATTTTGTTTTCTCTTCATACTCAAAAATACCATTAATTTGACACTGAAAGACTAAAGGTTGAATACAACTTAAGTTACAACCGGGCGATGTAACGTCACGATTTTTTTATCCCCATATGGTATTCATCTATGCCTGATAACATACTTGATGCATCTTAATTAGTTCACGTCACACTAAGTCATAACTAAGAATAAATTTTGTGAAAATGAGTTAATGTTTTTAATCATTAAACTGTGGGTCATCCATGAGTAACGTTACAATCTAAAAAAATTTAATATTATTATATTTATAGAAAACAGTCTGACCTGTGTTGAAAATATCAGTATCATTCAGTGATTACGAGTCATCCACAATTTCTTACACAGCCATTATACAAATTCGATTTTCTTACTCAACCTTCACTTGCGGTAACCGCAAGTCAGTCCCATCTGTAATTTTGTCAATTTTGAGTTAGTATCGGATTCTGGCCTATCTTTGAGTGTATTCTCAGATATACCGATAAAAAATAGCGGTTTGTTCAACAAAAGAGGAAATCAATACCAAGTCGAATTGTCCCATTATGAAAAGTAACCGCAAGTCAGTCCCACAGGAAAAATAAGTCAGTCGCAATTTAAAAAAAAACATGTATAATACAATAAAATGGATGGGGAGTGGAGAAGAGAAGTTCAATATAAACGTTTACATGAAAAGAAAAAAGTTATCTAGTAACAATTATCAATTATTGGGATTATTTTTTTAGTTTGAATTTGTGCTGAATTTATGTGCAGCAATTTTCTGCTAATACGAGTTCAAGTCCATTTTTTCTGGGTTCGCTTCTTCGTGGATCTACCCGGAAAATCTTCAGTATCGACGGTGGTCAAAGGTGGTGCTCGAACCTCAAACGGATTTTGATCATCTTGACATTTGTTGTCGGATGATACAACTGCAGTCCCGGTTGCAGTTTCTTCATCCGAATCCTCACCGGATGAGCTTTCATCGGTTCCGTGCATAATGAGATTTACCAACGCCGGCATTTTTTAAACTGTTCTCATGGACATACACTTCCGAACTACGAAGAATTGACGGCTTTTCATGGCAACGAATAACAATACGTCAACACGCACTATAGCATCAACATGGCAATGTGACTAACTTGCGGTTACTTTTCTCCTTGGTGTAGAATCAATGAGTATAAAAGAGAGGTGAGGAGGAAATTTACTAACACTTGCACGCGTCCCTCTGCTCGCCCCTCTCCGCCCATAGTTGATGCCAAATAGTGACGTAGCTATTTGGGTATCCTATTGAGTTCGTCTTGTTGTTTACATTTGAAGCATTTACTAATACTAGAAAAATTCACTCTCCTCCTCACCTCTCTTTTATGCTCATTGGTGTAGAATGTAACGGCAAGTCAGTCACACTCAAGGTTTTTATCATTAATTCAATGATTTCAGTGGTTTTTACAACGTAATTAGTGTAGGTTAGTATGTAAACTATATTTTAACATGAATATTGTCAATATAATTCATGTTGAATAAGTGATAACTGATCGTGAATAAAATATCTTTCGAAGCTGTTTTCTCGCTTTCATATTGTTACAGATGGGACTGATTTGCGGTTACCGGCAGTTCAGGTCTAACTCGTTTCCCAGGAAGAATAAGACATTTTCTTTGATTTTTTCTTCTTTACGAAATAAGTTTCTTTTTCGGGTTCTTTAAATGAGATAATGTTTCGAAATGCTGAGATTTTTGTTTTTCATATTTTACAATGACCATTATTAAAATTAAGCGGGAATTATTTTAATGAATGCATACTAATATTTAGGTAACTTTTCGTCTAAAATCTAAACTTAGAGTGATGGAGCAACCAACAAGTTTGAAAACCAATTTATGCTGCGAATGCTCGTACACCTAGCCAAGAAGTACATTAAAAAAATCTCAAGAAAATTATTTTGCACTTCTCACGGAAAGGGTAAGTGCAATGCAATTGGTGGAAAAGCAAAAATGATTATGAGGAAACATTCGTATATTACAAAAGACGTTCAGGGGATGGCGGGTATTCAGAGAAGTGTTACTCTACGTGAGGCCACCATGCAAAATTGCGTGACGTGAGGATGGGGGGTATTGAAACTTGCCAACGTAACATGCGAATGTTCCCTAAGAGAAAAAGAGAGGTGCAAGGTGACTGTATTGATGAAATTAATAATGCTAGAGACTTCGTCCGCATTGTTCAAGTCAATCTGCCGAATGTAAAGGTTATCGAAATTATATAACGTGACACATTTGTAAACTTGTTTTAAACATATACTGAATAAACTGATAATGTATTCAGTCACTGTGAAACAACTAAAAGAAAAATAAATATAGTATAGGTGCCGCCACACGGACGCTAATTCCCTTAGTTTCTAAGTCTTAGTTGATTGTAAAAAGCATTTTTCATCACTGAATAGTAGGCTTTGAACTATTCGGGCATGACGGAGTAGTTCAGGGTCTCTATGTTATAGCTTTTGACAGTACAATCTCGCGTTATGATGAAAAAAATGCTCCGTGTGGCGGCACCTTATGTGTTGCATATCTTGTCATATAAGGCACTTTTGAGATTATTCATACTACATACGTCACTAATGAAAAGAGTTGCCATAATCATAAATCACATTCCTTCACTGAAAATTCTCAAATTTGAGTTTGGTTCTACATTCCCAAATATTTAACGCCAAAGTAATTTTTTTACGTACTTTATGGATAACCCCTAAACCAAGTACATAAACTAGCAGTATGAATATATAAAACCAGTGATTGAACTATTTCTTATGAAAATGTGTAAGAAATATTTGATAAATAATGGGTATAGACTGATTCATATTTTCGTAACATTACAACGGAGTGAGAATACCCCTTGCTGAAAAATGAGCGTTGTAACGTCACGAAAAATAAAAACTTCTCAAAAATAGATGTTACCAGTTATCGGCACTATAAACACGGCAAAATGTTCGATTATTATTTGTTATCAAATCATGGAAGAAGAAATCGTTATAAAATTCCAAACAGGGCAGAGTTTTTGACTTTTGTAAGAAAAGTCCGGATACCTCAATTTCTCGCGCGTTGTAACATTTGAACTCCCCAAAGTAATATAAACAAAGTAAACAAATGTCTCATACATCATTCTTATAGAAAATTTTGTATACTTTCCAAATATGAAATAATATCGAAAAAAAAAAAAATCCAAGTTAGAGTGAAAATTATGTCAACAGAATAGTCAAAACGTTGTAACGTCACAGTAGAATGTGTCATATATAGACTCGATTATATATTGTTCGATAAAATATCATTTTAGATTCGATTATTTATGGTAAGATATTTTTCTATTTCAAATATGACTTTCTTTTCACAACTTTTTGAACCAATCATAATAATTCATCAGATAAACCTTTAACTAGGCTGTTCATCTGATATCAGTATTGTTCAAATCGGTGCACAGTGGTTTAAAAGTCGATTTTGACGCGCTAAATTGATAGCTCCTCGTACGTTGGATATAAAATTATGAAGTCTTCAGTGAAGTTGATAGGTATGACCCCCTGCTCCTTTTGGTGTAATAAGATTTGTGATTAATTTCCCTAAAAGTGAGATGCAAAATTTATTTTGTTGCCTAATCGAGATACATGGTTGGTGTCTTTAGTAAAGTTGTAGATGAAATTAATACAAGAAACTTTGCAGAAGACATGAAATTCGTATCTCTTACTCAAATTGACTTAGAAAGTATTGATTGAAAATAGACCTGTCAAAACGCATTTTTCGATGAAGCATTTTTTTTTCATTTTTTAGGCCTTCACTATGTTCTACAAAATTATGAGTAGCACCAATACGCACAATTATCTAGAAGATACTATACACGTATCGTTCACAGGCTACGAGTTATATAACATTTTTCATTTTTTTGTCATATTTCTGACCTTTGTATCTTTCTTAGGGGCAGGTAGATACAAATTCGGTAGTAGACATCTGAAAGTATAACAATAGAACTTTCAAACTGTGGTGGTTTTGCTAGTCCACGACCTTCTGCTGAGTAGTTTCATTCATAACAAAATAACTTGTTTTCACTCAATTATTGATTTAACCAAGTCAAATTTCAAAATACTAAACCAAGACACCACGTAATAATTTTATTTCTATGGAAACCATCCCACCGAGCGGCATTTTGGCATTGTAGAACATTTAAAAATTGTAGAAAATCGCTACTAAAAGTTATATCGAAAGAACTGATTTTTAGTTGCAATCTGTATAAAACTCCACATAAGTCCATTAAAATAGGCAGATAGAAGTATGGTGTCTCTGACAAAGTTGTTTCTTATGAAATGTGCTACAACTTTGCCGAACACGATGAATTTTTATATGCAAAAATTAAAAAAGTAAAATTCGCTTTTCACTGTTAAGGGATTGATCACAAAACTGTAACTTCTATTATATGGAGAATAATTAATGGAACAACTTTACTGGAGACACTATGGCTCTAAAATCAAGTTTTCTTGTTCAAAATAATTTCGATCACGTTTTTGCAGCTTTGGAAACAGTGTGCAGCGTTGCCATTGTGCCAGACAAATCTAAATTTGGCAAGATTTCTGTTTGCGCGCCAGACAAACAGATAAACCTCAGAATCTGCCAGATATTTGTAAATGAGCCAGATATTTGCCAGATTTCATCCGCGTCGTTTCGCAAAAAGGTCATTATGCGAGATGGACCGTGCCTGGCCTTTACCTATCTGCACCCGGCGAGAGCAGAAAAAAGGTCATCACTTTCAATTCTGCCAGGAATTTTATCCAAAAATGAGTGACAGATTTTTGCCAGACTTTTTATTTTCTTTTTGCCAGATTTTATTCAAAACTTAGTGGCAACGCTGCTCTCAACGATACTTAAGATCATTCTGTAATACGCCGAGTTATATAGATAAAAGTTTGCAGTTCGGGAATAGTGAAGTTCTTGTTTTGTAGCCATCAGATTTCTTTTTCGTTCTGATATATTTGCCTGCCAGTTGTCATTGCACGAAATTAAGAGCAACCGTCGTTCTGAATCTCGTTAAATTAAAACGCATAGAAATATTCTGCAAAATGACTTATTCTACCGCTTGTGATCGCTGTGCTAAAACAGTGGAAAAAAGTGACGATTTTATTGAGTGCATGGGATGCTGCGACCAAGTTTGTCTCGCACGATGCGCTAATCTGAATGGTCCATTCGTCAAAATCAGGGCACCGCTAAACGAAAATTTAGCGACGCTAATCGCTAAGCCGCTAACCGGTTAATTTAGCTCGATAATTGCTAAACGCTAAACCCACATAAGCGGAACCTTCGCTAATCGCTAACCTAATAATATGTATATAGTCATATCGCTATTATTTATTACTCGTGTTTTGTAAGATTTGGACCACTTTGATCTTTTGTGGTAAAACAAACGAAAACAATTACTTTTTAGAGCTATTTACAATAAGAGGTTCACAAAACGGTGTTTATACTTGAATTTGTAAAAACAAGGAATAATTGAAAAAAAAATTTTTGGGAATGTTTTCATAAAATTTCAATTATTATCTGAATCGAAAAAGTAGAACCAAAGTTGTCATAATTTCAAGCGCCTAGCAATTTACAAAAGTTCTTGGTGTGCCAAAAATTCAATCTAGACCTTGAGTTTGTTCTTCAAACTGCTCCACTGGCTTGTACGATAACTGGAACTCCATTCTGGGGTAAAAAGACTGACCCTCAATTGTGTCGTAAAGAGAGGAACATACGTTCCAAAAGTAACTTTCCCAGTAAAGTATGTTCATCGAGTGCCAATGAGATGTATGAAAAAAAATTGATCTTCGAATATCGTTTAGCGGTAGGGCTCAAAAGTTTCGTCTTCTCGAAAAAAGTCCCCATGCAAAATTTCAGCTCGATCGGACATCGGGAACAGGTGCTTCAAAGTTTTACGAAAAAAATCTTCGATTTCGACAATAGAGGGTTTTAATTTGAAAAAACACCTGCTTTTTCTTATACTTATCGATAACCGATATTTCAGTAGGCATTACGTAATTTGTCTATGATCTCTACGAGTTTCCTTTGATTTTAAAATTTGAAAATTATATTTGTTTTAAATTTTCACTAACTGGCAAGTAGTGCACAGAGTGACATTACTGTTGCTGGCTTTTGGGGAATATAACCCTGATAGTAAGCAAAGTGACATTTCCGCTGCTGGCTTGTGGAAAATATAACCCTGGTATACGTGTCATGACAGGGATGCCAGATGTGAAGACATGTCTTAATATTGAAAATATTTGAGCGCGTGTGAATAAGTGGAAGCCTAGTCGGTTGATTAACCGCACTCGATTTAATGTGTCACTGGAACTTTTGTAAACTTTCAACGGGGACCGTGTTTACAGATTTATTATGTACAAAGACATTGTTTTGTGGAGTGTGAAGATATTTGAAAACTGACCTGGCCTTCCTGTGTCATGATTTCTTGACGGTAGGGTATGTCTTAAAACCACTTACAGTTGTTAAAATTCGAAATCGATTTTTTCAATAGTTTTGCTGTTTAAATTAAGAAAAGTTAGAATATGTATTTCTTTTGAAATTTCTTATCAAAAGAAAAAATAATATACATACCCCTAAAACACCCTATTTTATGTATCACTACCTGTGCTTTTTTTCGTTGATATTTTTCGTGAAACTTGACCGGCACGTGTTCCCGATGTCCGATCGAGCTGAAATTTTGGATGGGGACTTTTTTCGAGAAGACGAAACTTTTGAGCCCTACCGCTAACGATATTCGAAAAATTGATTTTGATTGGCACTGTAATGTTTATCTTTCGAAGCAATTTACGTATGCCGTCAACAAATCACAGTTTTTCTAAATAGTTCTATTGACGCTTCTTTACAAAATTTAGCGAATTAGCGATTAGTGTTTCGAAGGCCAACATTTTCACGCTAACAGTTTCGCTAACCAGCTCAAAAACTAGCGAAATCGCTAAACCACTAATTGAATATTAGCGTCGCTAATTAGCGATTAGCGAATTAGCAAAATGGTGCCCACCACTGGTCAAAATTCTTCGTGAGAAAAACAACTTGTGCTGGATGTGTGACGAGTGTGTTAAGCTGATGAAGTTTACGCGTTTCAGGAGCGCGGTCGCGGGAATCAAATTAGCAGGATTTCAGAACTGAAAGACGGAATAGTGAAAAACAACAAACAAGTTACCCAGCTTGCTGACAGAGTTAACACTGCAACTCCGTTGCCAGCAAAATTTCGTGATCGTCCCTCGAAACGCCACCGCGGGGAATTTGAGACTCCGAATAAGACATCGAGCCGCTCCTGGCCGATCCCAAGCCTGATTTATTTTTGATGTATCTTTCCCATTTCCACCTAACTGTGAGTGTTGATGTTGTTGAAAAACTTGCACGCGATGGTCTGGAGACGCTCAACTTTATTATATTTAAAGTCGGTATTCCGCTGGAATTCAAAGATGTAGCCCTGGCCCCGATATTTGGCCTCAAGGAATACTATTTAGAGAATTTAATAAATCCCAAACTAAGACCACAGTATGGTTACCCCCCACCACACACGCTCAGTATCTTACGCCCATAGTATGACAAAACAATGATGAAGCTGTTGGGTCTATAACCGACACTCCACCTGCCCCCACTACATCAGCCCTTTGCTGGTTCCGATTCAGCTCAGACACCTGTAACAGACGAGGTTTGACAACCGATTTTCCAGTTAAGCTGAGCCGCACCGTGAAAAGCATTTTGGAAGCCTCTGACTCCCCTAACCCAGTCGCGCCCACTGCAGCGTTCGTTAGTCAAAGTCGTCTCGGCTAGTGGTGAGAACGGGGTCTTCCAACTTGCATACTCAGGCAAGTACTACTTTGACTCAGGTTTATCTCTGTGTGATGAAGTTTCCCGCACTCAGGTGACTACAAATTTTCCCGAGCTCGATAATATTCCTTCATTCCCGAACGTTATTCTGTTGCATCATCAAACCACCCTACCGAGTTTCCGAAACCATGACATCGCTGCCGGTACCAGCAGAGCATTTCCTACTTATACCCGGAAGTCGGAAGATATTGTATACAGCATTATGGAAGCTCCCAATCTTCCAAATTTCCAACCACGGCGAGTATCTGCCTAATATTTCTTTTCACAATCCGCCACATAACATATCTGCGGCTTCCAGCAATGTTACACAACTGGAGTTACGGAACCACTCCATGGGATCTGACACTCGAACTCGCTCATCCATCTCGTCTGACTCGCTGATGTATTGCCAGAACGTTGGAGGAATTAATTGGTCTCTAACCGAATACAAGCTTGCGTGCCCTGATACCTGCTACGACATCTACGCCTTCACGGAAACCTGGTTGAATACGAATACGGTGTCGAATCAACTGTTAGATGAGTCGTATGCTTTATGCAGAGAGGACCGGCCATCCGCTCTTGCATCAAACCGCGTCAAGTGTTCCCGCCAGGTTACTCTGAAATTGAACAACTCTGGGTTTCGGAAACCTTGTCAAGCGTAAACACCTTCATCGGCGTTATATATCTTCCGCCCAACCGTGTCAATGAGCTATATAAACTCACTTGATTGGATCATTTCTCAGATGAATGCAACGGACAACATTATCGTTATCGGCGACTTCAAACGTCGCAGTATTACATGGCAGTAAAATCCAGAAGGCTTTTTCTATCCCGACGTTACCCGCTCTGGAAATAGCTTTACATCCGGATGTTTGTTGGATGCCCTCTGCACAGCTTGCCTTAGACAGCTGAACCGGGTTCTCAATGAAAACGGTCGTTTGTTGGACCTCTGCTTCGTGAACGACGAACTGGGTACAAAGTGTAGCGTAATGCGGGCGCCATATTCGTTAGTAAAAGATTGAAGGCATCACCCACCATTACTATTATCAATGCAGCGCGACAGTGAGAGTGTTTCCGATGAAGCTAGCGCGAAAGCAGTTTATTATGACTTTAACAAAGCCGATTATGAAGAGATGAACTCCTTTCTCATGGGAGTTGCCTGGGACGAGTTTATTCGAGATCTGGACGTCAACCTAGCCGCTTCTACTCTCTGTAACGTGCTACTGTATGCCATTGATTGCGCGCTATATTATATCTAATACTCAGTACAGAAGTATCAACAAACAGTTGTTCCATGCACACCTTAATCGTTTGAAACGTGATCTGAGACGGAAGCCGAAGGGATTCTG
Organism: Wyeomyia smithii; assembly: GCF_029784165.1. Classification (NCBI taxonomy): domain Eukaryota; kingdom Metazoa; phylum Arthropoda; class Insecta; order Diptera; family Culicidae; genus Wyeomyia; species Wyeomyia smithii. The sequence continues at coordinate 165,078,749 of NC_073695.1, read as the reverse complement.
GCGCTATGTTAGTATTCAGAGGAAGGTAACTGGTCTTCCTACATGTATGCGAAATGGCAATCGCGAGGCTCCTACCATGGATGAAATAGCCTTTTTTTCACGAACAATTAAGCAGCGTTTTCCTGAATGTACCAGCCAGTTCCAAAGGTATCATCAGCGCTACTGCGAATGTTCCTGTTTTACCAGATATTGGTCCTCACCACTCGATAACTAGGGATGTTATTATTACTTCGCATACTCATGGTGTCTCCCCTAGCTGCTGGAAAAACTCTTTCGTCTTCCCGGTTCACAAAAAAGGATGTAAGCGTAACGTTTCCAACTATCGAGGAATTGCCGCCTTGTGTGCTTCGTCGAAGCTTTTCGAGCTGATTGTTCTGAGTTTTTTGACACAGAAAAGCTCACAGTATATTTCGTCAGACCAGCATGGCTTCGTTCCGAAACGCTCCACTACCACTAACCTTGCATCATTCACTTCTTTCATCGTACGGCATATAGAAAAAGGGTCGCAGGTAAATGAAATTTACACAGATCTTTCTGCTGCATTCGACAAAATGGATCATGAAATTGCTTTGGCTAAATTTGAAAGATTAGGCGTTGGCGGTAGTCTTCTTTCTTGACTGCGCTCGTACCTGACTAACCGGAACACTTCCGTTAAAATAGGTGATTATGTTTCGTTCCCATTCCAAGTGAAATCCGGCGTTCCTCAAGGTAGTCATCTCGGACCATTCTTGTTTCTGTTGTACATGAACGATGTAAACCACGTCCTGATATACCAGAAGAAATCTTACGCTGATGATCTGAAACTTTACTATGTTATTGAAAAACCAAGTGATGCCCTCTTTCTCCAAAATGAACCAAACGTCTTTTCGGCATGGTGCAAGACGAATCGAATCGTTCTCAATGCTTCCAAATGCTCTGTGATATCCTTTGGACGTAAGCGACAGCTAGCCTTCACCGACTCTTTAGCAGCACTGTTATAAAACGCGAAAGCACAGTGAAAAACCTGGGAGTACTTCTTGATTCTTCACTAACGTTCAAAAATCAAGTGTCATACGTTGTTTCGAAAGCATCATCTCAGTTAGGATTCATCTTCCGATTTGGCAAATACTTTCTGCGTTCTGCTTGAAGGCTCTATATTGTGCTTTAGTACGGTCAACGCTCGAGTACTCAGCCGTCGTATGGGCGCCATATTACCAAAACGGAATCAATAGAGAAACGCTGATAAAATCTTTAAATTTACTACACATAAATCATGTGAATGATTCCATCTGCGCAGCGGACGGTAAATTTTAAACACGTACTTTTTTTGCACAGTGCGTGGTCTCGCGCATATGCATGTTGTGACCGGTCCGGTTTTTGAGACTGTTTTTATTTTAGTGAAAACTATTATAAAATCACTATAGAAAAATGGTTTGCACTATTTTATGAAAAGTATTGATCAATGTCAAATTCTATAAATATCACTGGTTGAAATATTGTGTGTTGAGCAGAATAATGAATGATTTCCTTAGGGTGACCGCCTGTATATCTGTATAGAAAAAACATTCAGAAATCTTTATTTTTCAGGTAAATCTGTATAGATAAATATCTCTTTTATGGCGCCTTATCTATGGGCACATGAAGCGTCCGATAGGCTTTTTTGCGGACGTTCAAAGTAAAAGTGAGGTTCGGGTTCGGGTATTCTGGCAATTGATTAGGATTTATTGGAAGATGTATTTTGCATGTCGTGGATGCAATTATAATGAAAAATTTAAGTGTGTACACACCATCAAACCAACACACCAAAATTTCTCTTCATGGTTCAGCAAAGTACATTGCTGACAGCATATCAACAAACCACTTGTTTGCTGATAGCACAGGGTGGGTGATTTATTACGAACTTTGCATTACGCGTCCGCCATTATGGCGCGTAAAATGCTGAGTACCAGTTTTATATATCATTTAAAAAAGCTGGGTTTTCTGAGCAAAACGTGATTTTTAGAAAATGTTTATCGTTTTCCTTCGTTTTTAAAATGAAGAATAAAAAACTGCTCGAAATGTTTTGAATGACATTCCGCACATGTACGGTATATGAGAGGACTGTCATTTAAGGTATTTCGAGCAGTTTGTCATTCTTCGTTTGAAAATCGAAGGACAACGATAAACATTTTTTAAAAATTTATGCTCAGAAAATTGCGCTCGTTCAACTGTTATAAAAAAATCAGAAAACCGTGTAAAACTTCAGGACATAATTTTGAACAGTTTACGTGTGCTGCATTTTTAGGTATCTACTAACGCCTTATTAATCAAAGTTGCAAAATAGGATCGTCCGAGAAATACTTCAAATATATAAATGAGTGTTTTGATGAATTTTTAAGAGCAAATCTCAAATTACTTGTTGTATTTATTGAAACCTCAAAAAAGAAAACATTAAATGTGTACTGGAAAAAGTTGTCCTGATTTTTAACCCCGATCAAATGGTAACCCCTTAGACCATTGGGTCGAATCAAACGGTCTATTATCAGATACTCAATTTGGCTTCCGCCGTGCCAAAGGGACGAATGATTGTCTTGCGTTGCTTTCAACAGATTTTCAGCTGGCGTATGCTCGCAAAGAACAAATGGCGTCTGCGTTCTTGGATATTAAGGGGGCTTTTGATTCCGTTTCTATTGACATTCTTTCTGGTAAACTTCACCGACAAGGATTTTCTGCAATTTTGAACAATTTTTTGCACAATTTGTTGTCCGAAAAGCACATGCATTTTACGCATGGCGATTTGGCAGATTTTCGCATGAGCTACATGGGTCTTCCCCAGGGCTCATGTTTAAGCCCCCTTCAACTTACTTACAACTTTTATGTGAATGACATCGACGAATGTCTGGCAAATTCATGCACGATAAGACAACTTGCAGACGGTCTCTGTAACAGGAGCCAAAGCTGCCGATTTGCAAGGACCATTGCAAGATACCTTGGACAATTTGTTTGCTTGGGCTCTACAGCTAGGTATCGAATTCTCTCCGGAGGAGACTGAGATAGTAGTTTTTTCTAGGAAGCATGAACTTGCTCAGCTCCAACCACAATTGATGGGTAAAACGATTTCTCAGGTTTTGGTACACAAATTTCTAGATGTCTGGTTCGACTCTAAAGGCACCTGGGGTTGTTACGTGAGGTATCTGATGAAAAAATGTCAACAAAGAGTGAATTTTCTTCGTACAATAACCGGACAATGGTGGGGAGCCCATCCAGGAGACCTTATAAGGCTTTACCAAACAACGACATTGTCTGTTATTGAGTAGAGGTGTTTCTGCTTCCGCTCCGCAGCAAATACACATTTGATCAAACAGGAGCGAATACAATATCGTTGTTTGCGTATTGCCTTGGGTTGCATGCAGTCGACCCATACGATGAGTCTGGAGGTCTCAGCTGGAGTTCTACCATTGAAAACCCGCTTCTGGAGCCTGTCTTCTCGTATTCTTATCAAATGTGAAGTCTTGAACCGTCCTGTGATTGAAAATTTTGAAAGGTTAATCGAACTTATTTCTCAAACCCGTTTTATGATATTGTATTTTAATCACATGTCACAAAATATTAACCCTTCTTCGAATTTTCCAAATCGTGTCAACTTATCAAATACTTCTGATTCTACTGTGTTTTTCGATACATCCATGATAGAAGAAACTCGTGGAATCCCGGATCATTTACGCGTGCAGCAGATTCCCAAAATTTTTTCCAACAACTATCGAAACATCAACTGCGAAAATATGTTCTACACTGACGAATCACTTCTCGATGGGTCCACTGGCTTCGGTATATTCAACAACAATTTAACCGTCTCCCATAAGCTCGATAATCCTGCTTCTATTTACGTCGCAGAATTAGCTGCAATTCAGTACACCCTAGGGATTATCGAAAAAATGCCCACGGACCAATATTTCATCTTTACAGGCAGTCTCAGCTCCACTGAGACTCTCCGATCGATGAAAGATGTTAAGCGCTCTCTGTATTTCCTGGGGAAAATACGAAAACATCTGAGTGCTTTATCCGAAAAATCGTCGTCCCTTCTCACTGCTCGATACCGGGCAATGAGAAAGCAGACTTTTTGGCTAAGGTGGGCGCAACAAACGGGGGAATTTATGTAAGACCAATTGCCTTTAATGAATTTTTCGCATTTGTACGTCAGAATACGATCATCAGTTGGCAAAATTCATGGACTAAAGGGGAACTGGGAAGGTGGTTACATTCCATAACCCCCAAGGTATTGACGAACCCGTGGTTCAAGGGGTTGGATGTAGGTCGGGATTTCATTTGCGTGACGTCCCGACTTATGTCCAATCACTATAGATTTGACGCGCATTACCGTCGTGTTGGGCTCGACGAAAGTGGTATCTGTGTCTGTGTTAAAGGTTATCATGACATAGAGCACGTTGTTTGGTCATGCCCTGTACACCGTGACGCCAGGTCTAAATTAACACAATTTCCCGGGAATTGCCTTTTCCCGAGATTCCCGGATCCTGGGAATAGGAATATTGATTCCCGGGATGCCGGGATTCCCGAGCTCCTCGGAAAATTTTCCATCCAATATTGCAATAAAACTAAATATCGCTGATAAAAGTCATTTTCCCCAGCAAAATTCTTCAAAAATTACAGCCAATCATTTTCAATTTTCACTTCCAATGATCGCAGCACTCTTTCAGATACACACACTGTGCAACCCTCGAGGTTGAAATTAACCCAAATTTGTGTAAAAAACGCCGAGCGTGTAAATATATGTTGCTTGTCAGTTGTGTGTAGGAGTTGTTTTTGTTTTGATTTTGGTTGTTGTGACAAGCAACATACTCGCCGCTGCATGTTGTTAATTTAATTTTAATTCGTAGTTTTTAATTTAAATTTTTATGTTAGAAGTATTAGGAGTTAGATTATAAATTATCGTTTGATGTTGTATCGCGTGTGCAATGAAAGTAGGGTCCGTTGCTCCTCCCGCGGGAAAAAAGGCGACAACATAAACAGTAAAACGGTCGAGCGTGGTGGCAGGATGCGAATTTTGTGTGTGGTGGTTTTGGGTGAACATGGAAGCTTTTAGAGGGAGAAAGTGTCAAACGACGGGACGGGTGGACGCGTTTTTGGCGGAGAAAATTTTTGAGACGAAGCGAAAGTGCCGTTATCGTAGCGCGCGTGTGAAGGAAAAAAACCGTTCGACGGGGGTGAACTGAGTGCACAGAAAAACCCCGACCCGTGAGTGAGTGACACAGTAGAGTGTGGGATCGCCGGTTTATGGGAAATTTTGGTATTTCCCCGGCTAAGTGATAAGGATCCCTGATACGCTCGCCACTGTCGCTACAAAGGGTAAGCCGATCGAGCCAAGTCTCCCCTTTGTAGCTAAGCGTCAAGGAGAGTGAAGCAGGTGTAACTGAAGGCGCGTTCACCTGGGTAGTTCATCGTGGTGGCTACCGGGACAGTCTACGGTGAGTAGGTTTGTCCGGTGATATTTCACCACCGTCGCAGAGGGGGTTCCGCCAAAGTAGCCCTGCTCGCCCCCTTAGCTAAAAGCCAAGGACCCGCCATTTCGACGTGTCAGCGAGGAGAGCGGAAGGTCAGTTTTTTTTATTTCGTTTTTTTTATTTATTTATTTTATTCATTGTATCCTTGTTATTTATTTGTTTTAGCTAAATTTATTTCCACCCAAGTAAATCTACGTTGTGTAGAAGTACCCCCGTGAATCGCCGCCCGCCGGGTAAATCGACCCCGTGAATGCTGGGGTGGTAAGCGTAAACTTACAACTGGTCCTAGTAACGTGCTGTTATACTCAGATGAAATAGATCGCGCGCATCGTTCACGATTACAGAATAAAATTTGACGACAAATCCAACCAAATGATTTTCACTTCAAAGCGAAAAAGAAAAACAAACAGTCCACTCAACCAAAATAAACCTCACCGAAATACTTTTTCACTGACACTGACCGATGCCTTGACAATCCTTGTTAACTGATAAACTGATTTTGTTGTCTTGCTTTCATCGCATGAAATGAGGTGTTTTGACAGTTCACTTCCATGCAAAAAGCGGGAAAGGAGAACTCTGAAAGGATTGTAAAAAAATAACGTTTTTGGATGCTTTTTTTTCACTTTCCCTCAAGAGTGTCAACATATATCAACCCTGACAAAACACGAAACTTACGTCGTAGAAGTTTAGAGCAGATCCATAGTGTGCATTATACGAAGCAAATATTTGCTTGAAACGACGATCAATATTTGCGTGTAATATCAAATTATTTGCTTAATTTATTTGTCAAAAATATATGCTGTCTTATTCAGTAAACGATAAATTAAGAAATATTTTCTTCGTCTCATGTCTTTTTTTGCTAGTGAGTTCACTACTAAGCGGTTTTTGCTTGATTTTTTCTTTGTTTATTGACAGAAAACAATTGAAACCTGTAAATTAATAAAAAAAATTGAAGCCCGTAAATCAATGCGACCAGAAATAAATAAATAATAAAATTCAGTCTGTGTAACTTGGGTTTTGGCCGCGATTTCACATTAATTACGAAGGCATTCAAATGCTCTAAAATTTGGTTGCCAAACACTCAGCTTTATCTTCAACAAACTAAAAGTATTGGACTCTTCAGTTTCTAATGAAATGTAGCAAGAGCTGGAATCGGTGATTTAGAAGTATTTTAGAAATCAAACACCAGCGGTGATTCAGCGATCTTAAGCAAAGTTTTACAGAAGGCAACTACATTATTTGGGCCTAACGAAAACTTGTCAGCGGAACTGAGGCGATTGATAGACGATTGTTCATGAATTTCTGGAGTAAACTTGAATAAATTTTGTTCTTCAATTGATAATTAAATTGTAAACGGTTGTTTGAACCTTTTTATTAGTAAACTTTATTTGAAATCTCATTTTTGCTAAGGATTTTTTCCTTTCCCGGTTCCCGGGAAATGAGATTTTTCATTCCCGTTTCCCGGGAAAACTATTCTCGGGAATTTTGCAAACCCTACCCTACATGTCCCTTATATACGTTTTCTGAAATCCATCCATGCCCCAGTCTAGTCCCATTCTCTTCCGCCTACATCCAACCAAACGACAAGAGCACGTTAAGACCCCGGATCCGAAACCAACAACCAGACCCGCACGATACTCTCAGGGCCCGATGGAGACAACTCTATATGCCAGTCCGTAATTTCTCGGCCCAGCAGCGGAACATATTGTATATGCTGCTTACCTACGGCAATGGAAAACCATCAAATAACAAACCATTCTAGCTTAAGTTGGATTTAATTTTAGCACGTATTCGGCAGCGAGGATAAAAAATTTGCTTTTGTTATTAAGATACTTTAGAGAGTAAGAAATCAGATGTAATTGACGCCGTCAAACATTAATTTGTATTTGTGCCGTGTCAAATAAATATTAGGTGAAGAAAAAAAAGGTAACCCTACCAGAGATGCCAGATGTTTTTAAAAAATGTCTGCAACTGCTCGAAAAACCGGAAAAATGTGCTCGAAATCTGAAAAAAATCTATCCGTGATCCGAAAAAATTTCGCTCGCGCAGGCAAAAGTCTGTAAAAATCTGCACACATTTTAAGAAAACCTGCGCAAATATAAGGAGACTCTGACAAAAATCTGCAGAAACCGTGGAAAAACTGCAAATATCTGCAAATCAATAACTATCTGCACACGGACTCCAAAAATCTGCGTTTTGCAGACAAATCTGCACATTTGGTATCCCTGAACCCCACTGATAACTGATATGGGATCATAGCTAAGATAGTGTTAGGCTAGATGAACTCAAAAGTTGATATGATGAACATTCATCTCTAGTTCAATAGTAATTTGGCTATGATCCGGTGGGTGGGTAAAAGCTGAAGCCTAAGGGAAACATGGTTCCCTTACACTGGTTAACCAGCAGCCCAGCGGATTGTTTTATGTTTTGCTGAATGTACAGCAAAAGGTCATTGCTGATAACCAGCAAGTTGTATTTTGTTTTACAGAACATGCAGCAAACGATCTGTCACTTTTATGCAATTGAGCATTGCTTAATCATCAACAAATTTTATTTTGCTGGACAGATTGCTGGAAATACAGCACACCAAAAATAAGCAAAATTTTGCTGATTTCCTGCTATTAAAATTTGATGTTAAAATTTCTCTTCATAGTTCAGCAAAGTACATTCCTGAAAGCATATCAGCAAACCACTTATTTACTGGTTCACAGCATTATTTTCAAAATATTCCGATTTTCTGAATTGAAGTTTACTGAAAACCTGTAATCGATTCAGTAATTCAAGAAGAGACAGCAAAACTATTTGCTGAACACAAAATAGTTGATGAATGTTTCCGGGAAATCAGCGAATAAGATATGTATATGATAAACATACATCTCTAGTTCGACAGTAGTTTAACGATAATCCTGTTGGTAGATAAAAGCTGGTGTCTGAGCGAAACATGGGTCCCTTACACTAATTGGTCAACCAGCAAGTTGATTCATGTTTTGCAGAACGTTCAAAAAATATTATTAACCGCCTAACCAGCAGTATATACTCTGCTTTGCTGTATGTACAGTAAAATTTCATTGCTGATTAACATGCAAGTAGTATTTTATTTTACTAAACATGCAGCGAACGATCTGTCACTTTTATGTATTTGACCATTGCTGAATGATCGACAAATTTTATTTCGCTGAACAGATTGCTGAAAAACAGCACACTAAAAATCAGCAAAATTTAGCTGGGTTCCAGCAATAAAATTTTAGTTTGTAGACTCTGGGTGTTTTTTAAGTTGCGAAGCGTAGTTAGGGACAAAGCAGATGCGTCGCAAAAAAGAATCCGACCTAAGACGTTTTCGGTTGTCATCTCAAGCGTAAAGTACTAATTTTTCTTTGAAACATCAATGCATACACTCAAAGCTTAAACACTATAATACAAAGTTTTGTATTAATATATTTTGCATGTTTTCTGTTTACTTGCAGGGATGATGACTCTCTTCATACTTCACTTAAGAAGGAAACGGATGAAGTTAGCCCAGCGGGTGGTGAACAAAAACCCTAACGATTATTTTATTGATATCACGCATAATCATGAATAATGGAGATTTTCGATAACATTTCTCTTTATCGAATCCGAATAGTTACGAACCGTTGCATTTTCGATAATGTAAAATTTAACCTTTTTATGGAAAAGGTTTCGGAATCTCTATGAGAACCGGCGTTTAAAACGAGGCCCGTAAAACAAGCGCCGTATACAATTAGACACAGATTGATTAACCATGCGAGTGTTTGTGTAGATGTATGTGTGTACGTATGAACGAGTTTACAATTTTTTCATTTTGCTGAAGATTGTTCAACCGATTTTGATATTTGTCATTCAACTTAAAAGATAGTGGTGCTCCATTTCTATACATATAGCTTTCAACCTAATGTATTCAGGGATGATTTGAAATACATATTTATTGTATTGATAATAGGAGAGATATTTTCAAAAATAAGATCAATACATCAACTTTAATCTCTGAACTTCGAGTGTTGTCACCAGTAAAAAAATTCTCTGCTACGCTTTTAAAGTAGATGTTCACTTTAAACTCTATGATTTCCAGTAATCGTTAATTTTAAAGTAATTTCTGGGTTGATGAATTCTCTATCATCGGCCAGTGTTTCACAAATGAAAATTAGTTATGATTTCCAGTAATCGTTAATTTTAAAGTAATTTCTGGGTTGATGAATTCTCTATCATCGGCCAGTGTTTCACAAATGAAAATTAGTTATCATCATTTGCTATAGATCATTTTACGAACTGACAGGTGTCACGGATCCTGCTGATATTGATGCTGCTTTTACATGCGTAATGTCAGCGGTTCCGAGCTTTCTGTTAAAATTCATTAATGAATTGAGTTCAGAAACGTCTCGTAAAATGGTCTATGCTTTACAGTCGATTCTCCATGCAGACTAAAGTAACCAGCAGGTCGAAGCTCCGGCGCGGAACATCAATTGGAAGAAGTATTCTGGGGGCGGAGGGGGCGTTTTGGATTCTGATTAGTGCTGCGTAATTGTTTTATTATTATCAATTCATCTGAAAAGTTATCACCTTAATGAATAAAAATTTAAATGACCTAAATTAAATAGAAATTAAAAAATCTAGCGATGGAACAGCGTTAAAAATGTTTCATCCAGTGAGTTGCGTTGAATTCGCATTGAAAGAAAGCTTGTTTAGAAGAGCCGAGTAGTCGATTTCTCGAAGAATCACATTAGCAACAACCATTGCCTGCTAAATTTTCCTTCTACGTTTCAGAAAAGCGATTCCCAAACGATTACAATATTTATATGAAGAAAGATTTATCATGTCTGTCCAAGAAAGTTTACGGAGTGCGAAACGAACATATGATGTAAGACATACACTAAAGTCACTTTTTACGCTTTGTTTTGGCGTTTGTAACGCATCTTTTACGCGGATTTAAAAAAATAACGGTTCTTGTAGGTGGGTTTCGAAATTTACCAATTTTATGTTTGGCTTTGGGAATTTATGCGAAAACATGGTTTTGGTGAAGTTTAAGTTAAATTTCCAAATTCAAAGTATCGAATATTTACTTCGCAAAAGGTATTCTGCAGAGATCATTCAAAACATTTGGCGAGTTTGTTTTTTCGCAAATTTCATATTTTACATATTTTTATACATTTTGGAATTTACGCAAATTTGGTTGTTTATGCCTTTTCAACGGCCAACATATCCCCTGTGGAAAATATCAACTTAACATTTTACGTGAACATGGAATCTATTATAAAGCAGGACATTTTACCGAAACGCGGAATGTCTGGTCACTTCATCCTTGACCTTTCTATGTTTGCCAATTCTCTGTGACCCTGCTAACGCGGTTAACTTATTGAATTACAGAATGACATTATATACAAAAACTCTTGCAACAATCTATGTGTTTGTCTTTTGCAGCAGGTATTGAATTAAAATCTTATAGCGATATTCTTTGTTCCCAGTGTCAACCTAGTTGCGACAAATAAAAAAATGCTATTAGAACATTCCTTTATTCGCTTGAGTTCGACTCAGTATCGCAGAGGTGGCGCCTCGAGAATGGAAATTTGGGCACAGTAACTTCTGTGAGATCATACACACCAATTGGTTGAGATCGAGATCGTAAATTTATATTGCTTTCTTATTCCAGTAGGTTGGCACTAGCCCAGTGGAATAAAGGAATTCGCTATTAGTATCTAGAATAAATATGTATTGATTTTCGGCTGATCATATTAATGTTGCTTCCTTCGATCGTTGCTTTTTTACGTGTATGTTTATTGCTGCCAATGATCTTAGAATTGAAAAAAAAAATGCATCTATGAAGTAAGTGCATTGGATTGAGATGTGATGGAAACTTCTAAAATAATATCTATACTTACAAAAACAGTCTACAGAATTTCCTTTTTCTGTCATCACCTAAATATCGATCGATAGCAAATGTATGTAGGTTAAATTGGAAATATTAGCTCAAATAGTTCGTTAAACCATATGAAGCATTGGATAAATATATAGTTTTCAAATCAATTTCAGAAAACAATGGCGTTGTAAAAGCAAATTGTTATTAATTTAGTTGTAAAGAAAAAAATGCGTTGGAGTCTAGTGCGCCAAAATCGTGAAAATTATTTAGAACAAGCTATTATTTAAAAACAAAATTAAAGAATGTTCGGCTCTTGTGATAGTTTTATTTATATATGAAAATTTCCCGTGTAAGTACTTATAAGCTTTACTTTATAAATATTTGATTTATGAGTGTTCAATAAAAAGCGCTTCGTTAAAAGTTCGTTACTAATTAATATTCATCACATAAGCGAACTATGAGCTGCCAGGGCTATTCCCTCTGAGCTTGATTGCACGCAGTTTAGATATAGTTCTACGTCTTCTATACTGCGGTACATTTTGTCAAAGTAAAAATAAACCGTCAACACGATTTCAAACGGTGTTTAAGTTCATAAAGAAGTAGTAAGGCAATTACACTGTGCTACAAATGAAAAAAAAAAAATCAAGAACTTCTGAAGTGACCTAGTGTAAATTGTTGAGTGTAACATTCGCTCATACTAGAAATTTTCCAAACACCACCAAAATCTGAAGTTAGGGTCATAATACATTTTTTTAGACCTCAGCGCTTATATTTTTTTTTTTGACTCAGTCATTTATCAACCGATTTTCAATATTTTGGCAGTTTCTGAAAGAGGACAAATAGAGCTTTCAAAATATATCCAAGTAAACAATTACACGGGTAGAAATAAAATCTCGAAAACGGGCAAAATGACTCATGATTTCATGATTTAGATGTATTTTCATGGTATGAATATACACCATGAGTAAAGACTCATGGAATCATGAGCCAATTGTTCGTAACGCACCCCGTGCGTTACCGTTTTGCTGACATCATGAGCAATTTGGATTGAAACCATGATTTACGGGTCATGAAATTTGACTCATTTGACTCATAAAATCAACTCAACTCAACTCAATTTATGAAATCTCCCTTTGACTCAAGGAACCATGATTGTGATTTATGAAATCATGAAATGCGAGTCATAAAATATAGCATTTGGCTCCGGGAATCGAGTGTTTGATTTATGAATTTTTGCTTTGGCTTATTCTAACCCATGAAATTATGAGCTGAACTCGTGAAATCATGAGTCACGAGTCATGCAATTTAGCATTTGACTCCAGGAATCGGGTGTTCGATTTATGAATTCTTGCTTTGGCTACTGGAACCATGATTTTGATTTATGAAATCATGAGTCTCGAGTCAGGACATATAGCATTTGACTCATGGAATCGAGCGTTCGATTTATGAATTCTTGCTTTGGCTACGAGGAATCGGGTGTTCGATTTATGAATTCTTGCTTTGGCTACTGGAACCATGAATTTGATTTATGAAATCATGAGTTGCGAGTCGGGACATATAGCATTTGACTTATGAAATCGGGTGTTCGATTTATAAAACCTTGCTTTGATTTAGGAAACCATGAATTGAACTCATGATTGATTGGGCTAGTTTCATGAAATCATGATTTGTGCGATCCGATTCACGAAATTACCCAATCCACACGAAAGTCACAAATAAAATAAGACTTTTTCTTACAATTGTCCCCCGAAAGTTTTAAAAATAATATGGAAATAGTTTTTGTACGCGAGTAACCATTACTTTTTATAGAAAAACTTGTGTTAGTTTTCTTATAAAAGACACTAGCGCTATGATTATAAAACATTTTTTTCTTTTATTTTGTCTCTGTGATAATTGAACTAAAATTTATTTATTCTTCTCTGAAGGGTCACAGGCGAAATTCTTCCACTTGTGAAACGGAACTATTTTTTCCATTAAGTAGTCACGGTGATAATTTGAAGCACAAATGTTATGTTGTCTTAGAATAGTCACTAAGTCATTAAAAGGTACATTTAAATTTTTCTGAACTTCATGGAGACCTTCATAGGAATAGTTTCCCCTGTTAGTCACTGTGACTTCTGTGAGAGAATATTTGTCAAAAGTTTTGTTCAATAGAATTTGTGACCTTTTGAAAAAAACTTATATGTTATTAACATTGTCGCAGTGATTTGGGTAATCATCTCTTCTAGTTTAAATAAATATCAGAAAAAGTGAACATCGGGCTTCAATCAACAAATGTTACTTATTAGTCACCGTGACTTTTGTAAAGAATATGTCAAATGTTGTTATGAATATGTGATCTTTTCAAAAATTTCGCGGAATTTTAGTAACTATACTTTTTAATCAAGTAGCTTCGAAAAGATTAGTTGAAATTGATAAGGTCACATATTTCTTGAAACTAACGTTCGATTAGTCTCAGAAGAGTCCCCGTATTAATTGATGTTTATTGAAGAATAAAGAAATGATCCATAACCGTTATTAAGAGGAATGCATCTTTTTTACGAAAGTCACCAAGAATTGGTGACGAGCACCTAAAGTTTGTTGGCTCTCTAAAATGGAGGCAATGCTTGACGAAAGTAGTACATATATTATAAAATTAAACCATAATATGATTTAGAAGTTTTCCTTGATAATTTTCATATATTTTGTAACAAAATTACAACAAGAGTTATCCATTAACAGACAGACGCTTGAAAAAACAATAAATTTCATTTTTAGTGTTTCTAAAATATTTATAATTTTACGAATACTTTCTAAAACCTAATTTTTGGGAAGGCGCGCGAAAATTTTAAGGGGTAGGCGACAACCTTTCTCCATGAAAATGGGATTGCATTTGAAAATAGCTTTTGGCATTCATCGCAAATTCAACTTGTTCTATGTTATTGCTAATATGTACACGTTCAATCATTTCTAAATTTTATCGGCGAAATAAAAAAAAATTGAAAGGTAATGTTCGGGAGTTGGTCACGAACAGTATATTTTATTTTAGTACTTTGTCACGAAAAATATTCATGAATGTGTTGATAAAAATACGACTCGCGATGACAACTTAAAACAAAATTAGAAACGTTTCTGCTTTCTCCTATAAATATCACACAGTTGAAAACATGTAAATGCAAAAAATTGTATAAGGCTGTAAGCCCCGCCATTTCGACAATTTTTAAGCATTCCTGACCATTTACAGAACATATTTCTAATACGAATATTAATCTTCTCTCAAAAGTCACCAACATGTCATTTGTGCGCACTGGGTGTACATTTAATTTATGAAACTTCACTTTGGTTCATTAAATCCTAATGTCATGATTTATCGATCACGAAACTGAAAATATAATTCATGTGATCTAGCGTTCCACGAATGAAATTAGACATTATATTTGAATTCGTGTTTTGGTTTATGAAGTCAGTAATTTATTTCATGAAACTACAATAAAAATTCATTAAACTTAGGATAAAGTTCATAAACTTTGAATTGGATTCATCACTCTGATAAGTTGGAATTTGATTCATGATTATGAATCATTGAAATTATAATTTTTCAACTTAAAACTAAAAATCGTAAAAGATCAAATTTTGTTCACGGTCTTAGATGCCAAACCGTTACGGGTTTGAGGATTTGCGTTTGTAGTAACAAGTTTGACAGTCAGTATTATTTATGATTTGCACGGCAAAACAAAGTAAAACATAAATTAATAAGTTTTCTTTGGCAGCTTTTCTGCAGCAGTATTATGCAAAAACCTGCCAAAGACGTTCGATACCCTAATCAATTTATAATAACATTTCAACCATTTTTGATCGTTTTTCCTAACGGATTTTATTTTTTCTGAAAAAAGTACTGTCAATCTTTATCGATGACATTAGAGAACACAAAATGTTTCTCATCTATTTTTTTTAAATGTCATTTGCATAGCATTGCATTTGCACTTTGCATAGATGTTCTTATGGGCTGAAGATGTCATTTTGTGCTATTATTATTTTTTGTTTTTGGTCACGAATAATTTGGCGGCATCCATAAATTACGTAATACCTATAGGAGGGAGGGGGATATATTTTTTGGCATTACGATTTGTTATATAGGGGAGGGGGAGGTAAGATCAGCGTTACGTAACAAAAAATCCATGGGGAGACTTTCCAAATATGAGCATTTTTATTTGGCGTATTCTCCTACAGCGTTACGTAATTTTATAGGTGGTAGGTTTTGGCGTTACTTTTCGTTACATATGGGAGGGTGGGGGTCCTAAAATTGGGTTTTTAGCGTTACGTAATTTATGGATGTTGCTAAGGCAATTGACGAGACAGGTGCGGTCAGCTAATTTCAGTTAGTTTCCAACTTTTGACAGCCTTAGGTATGTTCGAACGGTCGCAACTTGGATGCAACCCGGATCGAAAAGCACGAAAAACAAACGATCGGTTGCTCCAGTATGGTTAGTGACAATCCTTTACCCAATAATAAAATATCACTTTAGATTTCTTTTTCCGGCATTAAAAGATTTTGTGTTTGGTTGTGTTTTGGTTTTGCAACTTGGAGAAACAATTACAAACGTACAACCAGTGAAACGTCACCCGTGGATTGCCTTATGGATGGTAAAAAAATATTTTTAGAGACAGAACGGTTTGTTTAATCGGTGTGACTTCTTCAGAAAAGTTGCAGATAACAGTTTTATCTTACCGATAAGTGTATACACAAAAAAATTATTTTGCAACACAAAACAAGGAAAACAACTTGTTTTAAAGTTTTTTATCTACAAATGGTTTATGGTTGTATGCTCCAGTGTTGCTAAACTCGCTCTAAACAAGCATGCGATACTCCAAGTAGTGTCTCACCGCTACCGAAATCACACACACAATGGAGTACCTCCACCATTCGAACTGTCTCTCGTTCTTTCACACTTCCTTCATTTCACACCACCGAGTGTTGACGCTTGCATGTTTTCTTCGCTCCCGAAACCATGGACACACACTCCTATTTACGGTCTTATTCGCGTGCACTCCCCTACTCGCGAGCACGATCAGCCAAAAATAATTGTTTCAAGACGCATCGGAATGGCGTGGCGTGATGCAGCGGATCGATTATAGTTAGGTAAACTGTGTAAATGTAGAAAAAGCTGTTCCTATCAGATGCTTAAATGTTTATAAGTTGTCGTCAAAATGTCGCCTCAAATTCTCTCAGAAAGCGATATGTTGAACATCACGGACATCCTGAATAGTAGAACTTATGTTTGACGTTGATGGTTGCTTTAAACTGGGCTCCTTCGCATTATTGTGGAAAACATCAACAGGGTCTACTTATGAAAAAGATGGTCACTCAGTTATTTGTTCCTTGGTGCACATTTAAATTTCGAACTCGTACTGAGACATTAAGATCATATCGAATTTACAATCGTCTATATCAAGGCACACCAACATTTTGATTAAGGTGTAATGTATGAACGACAAAATTTTAACTCTTCAATTGACTATTTAGTTCATCCTTAAAAGGACAATTAGTTTTTTAATTCAATTTAGGATATGATGCTGATCCCATCTCTGTGCTATTCCTGACATTAAAAGCTGTTTTCGGACTAAAAATTTGACGACAAACAGATTTTGATTGCCAACCGCTACTGGTACTCGCTATCGCAGCTGCCCGCTGCTACATAGTTAGCACCCATCCTTCCCTAGTAAACTGATTGCTTTTCAAGACTTTTTAATAAATTTTGTTTTATTTCTTGTTATTTTAACACTTTTCAATAACAATTTTCAATAGTAGGGTAGCGAAAGGCTTCGGCAGGTTTTCTGCACCAATCTTAACCACTGCCGAAGCCGTTCGCTACCTACAATAGTTCAAATAATCAAATTACAATTGTCTGTATTTGGGGGCTCATGCGTGAATAATTTTCAATTGATTGCTACAAAAACGACGGGAATGCGTTGGAAACTAAGCGGCTTATAAGCATTAAAAAACACAAATTTTGTCCCCTTTTCCATTTTTATATTTTCATTTTCACCCCAATGTAGCCGATCTTCCGATCTTCCTGAGAAATGTAGTTCTACGTAAAAAAAAACAAGTCTTTATTATGCTCAACTTCAGTGATGTGTCAAGATAGTTTACAGTTCCAAATTTCCGCTAGCGAAATCTGCCAGAAAACCTGGTTGGAGAAGACACAGGTATTTCACCAATCTGCAGTTTACAGTTCATGCGAAGCGAATACAACCACCACCTAACTGATTGGGGTGCGGGGGTGACAGATGCAACCGAAAGATCATTCAAATCGATCGAGTTAGCCGGCACATTATTTAGTTTTTCGGCAAAATAGGCACGAATTCTTCTACCGCCTAATTTATCTTTACAGGTGGGACAAATGAGCATTGCCTTCCCTTGTGCGAACAAATCCTTGTGGGCACGACCGTTAATTTCACAACATTGCTAGCCGATGTGACAAAAGGCATCGCAGAAACCGCGGGGCACTGGTTTCAAATCATTAATAGGCAGATGACACTCGCCGCACAGCTTCTTATCCATCAATTCTAGCAGCAATCGTTTGTTCTCTGCCACAGTTGTTTCAGTTTCAACCGCACTTGATTATACTGTGTTGAGTAAATTTATGCAACCGGACACTCGTCTTATGTTTTATCAACACGTTCACTCGCGAAAACCTTGTTTTGCACATGAAATACGCTAGTTCCCCATGGTATCATGAGTCATAACTCATGATTCTATGAGTCCATGCGACAGCGATGTGTTACGCTTATAATAGCCATGAGTCACGTTCTTGAAAACGCTTTTCATAGCTCATGATATTCGGGGTTGACATCATGATATCATGAGTCATAGGTCATGATTCTGTCGGAAAACAGCATTCATGATTTCATGACCTGAAAGGTCATGAAAACGGGAAAATAATTTTACCCGTGTATGCCACAGAAACTAAAAATTTTGGTTTTCGTAAAAAATATTTATCTCAGCCAAATATCAACCGATTTCCACAAAACTACTTTCATTTGATTCGTTATTAAATATAGTTTTAAAATTCTAGTGTATTTGTAATATTTTTCTTACAAAAATAAACGAAAAATTTCAAATTAAGTTGAAAAAATGCGTGAAAAAGTCTAAAAAAATAGATTTAAACTCAAATAACTCAACATGTTTTATTGATATTAGTACAAACCTGTATATAGTTTGAAAGCTCCATTTGTTCCTTTTCTAAACCTGCTAAAATATTGAAAATCGGTTGATAAATGACTGAGTTAAAAAAATTATACGCGCTGAGGTCAAAAAACAAAACGTATTTTGACCATAACTTCAGATTTTGAGGGTGTTTGGAAAATTTCTAGGATGAGCGAATGTTACACTCAACAAGACCTACACCCTACACTAGGTCACTTCAGAAGTTCTAAATCGCTGTAACACAGTGTTATAAATTTCATTTTTATTTTAAGTTTTTTTAAAAGTTAGAACAACAAGAGGTTCAGAGCAGTGGTTTCCAACCTTTTTGGTTTCGCGGCCCCTTTTGCTCAACACAAAGAGCTTCGCGGCTTACTCTACGAATCACAAAGAGCTTCGCGGTACATCAAAACAATTTCAGAGACATGTTTTGTAAAACGAAATTGTGTTAGTCTCATATCGTCCTGCAAGTCTAATTTATGTCACGTCGTGGTCCTAATATGCAGAAAAGTTGAAAATCCACTCTCACAGAGGTATCTAGAATGAAATAATAATAACGTCAAATTTATCAAGACCTTCGCGGCCCCCCTAGATGAGCATTACGGTCCCCTTGCCAGCCGCGAACCCCTGGTTGGAAACCACTGGTTTAGAGGAAACAAAAACAATTTTACATGGCTATATGCGTTTACTGTTGGTTTACTGCGAAGGTAAAACATCACTCATCTCTATGGTCCTGTACAGTTGGCCGGTAAGTCTGCAAGGCCTTTCCAACAACGGAAGTATCAATAGGCCAGCTCTAGCTTCTAGTTGATTGAGAAAATTTAATAACGGACTTGGAAAACATGTCAATAAATCTAGAGAAACATTTCAAGAGGTCCTATCTGGTTTGATCGATTTTTTGATTGATCACTTTCATCCAATCACCACAACTTATTAAACACGTTTTATGACCCGTTATTTGCACAGGTTGATAGCGGAGGGATTACTCTAGCCTTTTGAACGAAAACCACGCTTGGGCGAGTTACTAAAGCTGCACCATTACCAAAATGAATAGACGATCCGGAAAAACGATGAAAGCAGATAGGACCTGTTGAAACGTTTAGCTAGGAATATGAAATGTTCAATATTCGGTTAGTATAAAGTGCTTTTTTGGTGCTTACTGTGAGTAAGAAATATAACGGTCAAATTAATTTTAAAATTTGGTCATCAAAACCTAGGACAGAATTTGACAAGAGGAACCAAAAATCACCCAAAGTTCTGTCAAAGTAAAAGCCCTCTCTGATTGGTCGATTCTATTGAACGCATTATTGTTGTTGAGTTTTATTATTAGTCGGTATGGTTGGCCGAACTTCTAAAAGCGGGAAGCGAGCGGCTGTACTATGCGATCCACCAGATAATACTAAAAATCTGGGCGGACGAACAAATGCCGAACGACTGGTTGGAAGGCCTCATATGCCCTATCTATAAGAAGGGCCATCGATTGGATTATGGCAACTATCGAGGGATAACGTTGCACAACTCCGCATATAAAGTGCTCTCCCGTATCCTGTTCTTCAGATTGAGACCGCTAAAGGAATCCTTTGTTGGCGAATACCAGGCTGGTTTTCGACAAGGGCGTTCCACGACGGATCAAATTTTCACCCTGCGACAGATCCTCGATAAGTTCCGGGAGTACAACTTATCGACTCACCATCTGTTTGTGGACTTCAGGGCGGCATACGACTCAGTGAAAAGGAATGAGCTGTGGCAGATCATGCTGGAACACGGTTTCCCTACGAAACTAATAAAGCTGAGTCGTATGACACTGGAGGGATCCAAATCGTGCGTGCGGATAGCTGGCGAGACATCAGCCGCGTTCGTAACGTTGGATGGACTGAAGCAGGGGGATGCGCTCTCCAACCTACTGTTTAACATCGCTCTTGAGGGTGCAGTACGAAGAGCAAACGTCGAAAGAAACGGTACGATCATCACGAAATCTCACATGCTTCTTGGTTTTGCGGACGACGTCGATATCATCGGTATCAACCGTAAGGCCGTGGAGGAGGCTTTCGTACCTTTTAAGAAAGAAGCAGCGAGATTGGGACTTGTCATTAACTCTGCCAAAACGAAGTACATGGTAGCTGGCAGAGAGCGTGGGAGTCCCCGTGGTGTTGGTGCTGAGGTGGAGATAGATGGGGAACGATTTGAAGTGGTTCACGAATTCGTTTATCTTGGTACGCTTGTGACATGTGACAACGATATGAGCCGTGAAATGAAACGACGAGTTGCAGCTGCGAACAGGGCTTTATACGGACTGCGTAACCAGCTAAGGTCCCGTAGTTTGCAAACTCGCACAAAACTAGCGCTGTATAGGACGCTGATACTCCCGGTGGCCCTTTACGGACATGAAGCATGGACGCTGAAGGAAGCTGATCGACGAGTGCTCGGAGTTTTTGAGCGTAAAGTTCTGCGATCGATACTTGGCGGTAAATTGGAAGGTGGAGTGTGGCGCAGACGCATGAATCACGAGTTGTACCAGGTATACAAATATGCTGATATAGTGAAGGTAATACAGCGGGGCAGGCTTCAGTGGGCTGGACACGTAGCCAGGATGCCTGACGAGAGAGCCCCGACTCCGTGGTAGGCCTCGCACGCGGTGGATGTGCGCGGTGGAAGAAAATGCACGATCTGCTGGTGTACGGGGAGACTGGATAACGGCTGCCCAAGACAGAAGAAGCTGGACATCTCTAATTCGTTCGGCCCTAGACCGGTGAACGGTCCGTTAGCCAAAAAAGTAAAGTATAGTGAAGTATGGTTGGCCGTGCTGCAAAAACTTTCGATATTTTTGGTTTACACTGTTTCTGCATACCAAGTGGATGAACTGTGTTTCGTTCAACAACTTTTCGAAACATTTTCATACACCGGATCTGTGAAAATTAGTATTCGAATCATGTTTTTTAAACTAGTTATGATGAACGATTGCAGATTTAATTCAAGAAAAGCAAGAGGAATAAGTTGAAATTATGACTAGGTCAAATAAATCCAAAATATATCTTCAAATCAATTCAAGATTCATGGAGTAACCTTTATCAAGTAACTAATTATAATTGTAACCCAGAACTTGAAAAATCTTAGGTATTGAAATTTCCTTTATTAAATATTTTTGGCGTATATTAAAATTTGTGAGAGTGTGAATCAAACTCGGTATAATTTTTTATTCTCTTTTTTAGTTGACAGTTCTCACAAGTGACAAAAAATTCTTACAGCTAACAAAGAAAAATCGAATACATCGCACTAATACAAACGCGCTGGAGAACTCTATAGAGTTTTTTGGCACTTAAAAAATGAAAAGATCACGTGGTTGAAGTCGCAAGGGGGGGGTTAGCCAAAAGACCACGAAAGACCACGGGGGGGTACGGGGGGTATAAAAAGTGATCAAAACATGACCACGTGGTTTAGGAACGACCCCTAAGTAGGAAGGAAAATGAGGCCAACAATGTGTTGTCAAAATGCCTGCATTGATTGCGAAATTTTCATTTTCTTTCACTGACTTGAAACTTAAATTATTCCCATCTTACAAAATGAATATTTGATTTGCAGTACACCACAATTCAAAAAAGACTATATTTTTCCATTTGCTAAATTCCGGTAGAGTTAAACAAGGGTCATTTAAGAGGCAAACAATCCGAGTTTAGTGAATGAGCTGTCAGAGAGCTCTATTGAACGATGGCGTCACAAAAAAGAAGAAGAAAGAGATTTGACAGTTGTCGCGGGTTTATTTACATAGTAAAATATTCGGCTCGAATAAAAATGCGGAAGTGTCTTGTTAAAAATTGCGTTTCCAAGAATAAACCAAAAGATTACAGTAACGAATTCGCATAGGTGGAGAGTTTTCCCATCTCTTTCGTACTCGTATTATTCGTTTTTACTCCTATCACTTAACAGTGAATGGAAAAAATTCTAACACCTTTTAAACAAACCCGTGGGAAGTGTCAGAAAAGTGAGGTTATTTTTCGTGTGCAATGATCTATAGCGCTACTGACAATAGGGTCCATGCGGCGCTAGCGTTAAAGTGATTCTTAACGCATTCCTGATTCAAAATTTACACGAAACTTTCCATCAAAGTTGTTCTTGCTTGAACGTCTGTCTGTGACCAAGGCTTTGGTTTTGCATGCAAGTTACAAGCGTCGTAACTTGTTTATAATATTTTATTAAATATATCCATTTGTTTCTTCTTGGTGTTGTATGGTGCATATTTTCAACACACCCACTTTGAGAATCTAAGACGTAAAATCAATTTATAATTTGTACCGGCCTAATCATCTATTGGCCCTGGCTGATATTTGTTTGGTTTTTGCTTGCGAAAAAGAAGGAAGGAAATATTTCTGTTATTTTGTTTTATTTTGTTTTCACACATAAATTGACAATTGCATCTTATAAGACAACTCGCGTAAGTGCGAAAAGCTTTAAAAATATCTTGTACTTGTGTCAGGGCCAATATGTGGAAAGATGAAATCAAAAATAGCCAAACTCCGCGTTACGTCAGTTCGTAAAATGGTCTATATTATTAGTTATAGCATTTGAAATATTTCGACGACTTTTTGTTTGAAAACTATTCATTTTTCAGTGTTAAAATTTTCAACACGATGAAAATTGCGCTAAATGGTAGATGCAAGAAAAAAAAAATAGCTCTGCACACTCAAGTCATAAATCCGACGTGGTCCGCTCTGGAACCACACCCTGGTTAATGCGCATGATCTTGCATGCAAGTCAGCTTGCAAAATATATTTTCCTGAAACAAAAATATATCTCGAAACGTCCAAAAACTGATAATAAAAAACATTTTTACTTTCATTTAGTAGTAATATCTAGCAGCGACCATAAAAACATGAAGCTATATATTATTGGAGAAAATAACAGCGACTGAGATATCACAAGATCGAAGAAAACTTGAATTTTCTCAGAACGGCCGGCCTAGCGGAAAATTGTGAGTATGAGCGAATGTTGGTATACTAAGTGGGTCACCATTCCTGAAAATATAATTTTTTGCCGGTATTTTTCTTAAAATTAAAAAAATTGATTGTCACAATATTCATAAATCATTGCAAGGTTAATGAATGCTACCATCTTAGGTAGGCGTTACAAAACACATGACGGTGTATATAATAAATATATTTAGACAAAAGCAACATTGAATATTAAATTACTCTAACCTATTTGTCAATTTTTGTTTCCTTCTTGTTTGTTTTGCTTGGATTCAGATGATGTATTTGTGTGTATCGATAATATGTCAAAAAACTTCATATCAATAAAGCAAGACATTTATTCTTTAGGTAGAACAGCTAATCTCTTTACACACTCATACTTACAGAGGCAACCCGTGAATATTGAACCTACCAGTTCAACTACAAAATCACAATCTTGTCCGCGAACAAACGTAAGTCGTTATTCGTTTTGTGCTATTTAAAGGTAAAACTAAAAAATATATATATAAATATAAATTTGGGTTAGAGATTAATTTTTTGTTTGGCGTCTCCGTGTGCATTGCACAGGTTGCGACTAGTTATGAACAGGTTGTTCCTGATGCAAAGCGTTTACAGAATGAAATAATCAATCAATAAAGAATTTCGTCCTAAAAATTACTGCTCCTTATTCTTGAGAAAGTGAAATTTAAATAGCTGTAGCATGGTCAAAGCTTTGTTGCCCAAACCGTAGCGAATTTTATAATAATTCTAGCTGAGAAAAATGCTTCCTCAGGATCAACTAGCAATGGGCAAGATCGATCCGATTTTTGCAAAATCGATCTTTTCTGGTCGATTCATCGATTTTTTTAATCGATTTCTCTACGCGCGATCCTCTGCTGAATCGATCCTTTGGGTGGCAAGATCGTTTTTTTCCGCCTGAAAAAGAAATGTGTGCAAAACGGATTGAAAACAAAAATGATTGCATTTTTTGTTGCTAAGGTAATCGGCGGCCGAATTCCGAGAACACTTTTCTTTGAAGAGAAGAAAATTTCTTTATTGATAGTATACGAAATTTTTTTCTTCTCTCTGAAGAAGTGTGTGCTCGGAATTCGGACACTGATCTGAAAAATGTGTCAATTTTTTATCGAGATGTCCATAGTTGAAGAATGAGCTAAAATTCAATAGACATGAAACCGAGAAAAATGCATTTCAAATGTTTTTGTTGGTTCAAACAATTGTCTACGTCCATGACAACTTTTTTCATGAGTATGTCACCACCCCCATATCCAGCATATCCAGCTTTTCACGAACAGTAATGGCGGATAGTGCACGCAGCCCATTTTGACGTTTTCTGTAGGTCAGGGAAGCTGGATAACCTTGTCGTCGAGTTGAAAAAGAGCAATCCGCAGCCAAATTTAGTCCCTCCAGTATTTTTAACGCAGTAACCATTTTTTGCCTTTGTAAACGCGACATCAATGGACAAACCCGTATGAAATTTGGCTAATACGAATGCGTTGTGAAATATATCAAGGATTAGGGGTGGGTGAAACGGCTCTTTTGCAAGAACGGCTCTAAATCGACTCATGGTTCACAATGATTCACGAGCGTTGAGAGTTCGTGTTGTCTCGGTAAACTTCGGGTTCGCGCGAACCAAACAGTTCTGGTGCGCCCAAAGAACCGTGGTTCTTTTTCGTGAGCCGTTCGTTCTTTCACTCTTTCCTAAGAACCTGTTCATATGAACGGCTCGTGAGCCGTTCGCCCATCCCTAGCGAGGATGAAAAGAACGACGAGACAAGTTTGCACCTCGAACTGAATATAAATTACCAGACCACAAGACCGTCTCGAAAGTTTGACATATATTGTATACAATCATTACTATCTGATTGGTGTACATTGGGGTGGCAATGGAAATTGACTTTGACAGTTTTATTTAGAAGTAGTGTTCAAAATTTCGCCTTCACGAACAGTTAGCCAAATTTCGATTTTTTGGATAACACCCGACCTCGACGTTTTATGCATTTCTAATAACCAGTTCACATGATGTAATATCGCCCATCTTGATTTCAAATCCCATACCCCAAATTTTCCGTGAAAACTAGATGTATATATGTTTCAAGATACGATATATCACATGATATCTGCTATAGTGTGAACAAGGCATAAGACATTTGGCACAAAAAAACCTAAATTAATCCACCTAGCGGTCAGACTCAGCCTTTCTCATTCAAACTTATTATTTGTAAAAATAGATTCACATGAATGCTTAAATCCAAAAAGGTATATTCACTCTTTGGGTTCTAAAATATTGATGTTGTAATTAAAGTATAAAATATGAAATTTGACGTAATGTTAGTGCTTCATAAATAGCGAAATATAAGAAATGACTCTTAATTTTGAACAATTTAATCACGAGCGATATCGGGAACGTTCAAATAGTACGATACCACATTTAAATCATGTTGAGGCCATATATATTGATCAAAGCAGCTATAGTGTTGAATAGTCTTTGAATTTCTTTTCTTTACAAAACTTTTGAACAGTGTATCAAATTTTTATGAAGTTTGTTATTTGTAAGTTTGAGAGATGACTCGTTTGTATGACACTAGTTATGTTCAAATAAGTCGTGTAATACTTGAGATAATAGACTTTCGTTCTTTTACAAATTAAAACATAACGGTTGCTTAAGTTTGATTACAATCAAATGAAAAGGGAACGTATGGGGGAGCCAAACTTTGAAACCACGTGTTCAATCATAATTCATTAGTATATCCCTCACTAGCCCGTTCATCTGATATCAATATTGTTCAGATCGGTTGTGTAGTTTCTAAGATAATGAAGTTCCGTGATTTTCACATTTCAATGCATTACAGACGAAGTTACAGTCCGATTACAGCAAAATTCAATAGGGTGTTATGAGGCAGCTAGACCTATCATTTGACACTAATTTTGTAGAAATCGGTCCAACCATCTCTGAGAAAAGTGAGTGAGTTTATGTAGTCTTCGGAATATGTTCCATTTCATAGCTGGATTTCACATTTTTAAACATAACAGGAAAAGTAATAATCCGTTCGCAAAAAAATCATTAGGGTCTTATGGGGCAACAAGACTTTCCATATGACACTGATGAGATTAAACAGTCTCCAGAACACGTTTCTTTCCATAACTTCTGAACCATATGTTCAATCTTCATAAAATTCAAAAGTTGAGGGTTTTTAGGTAGCCCGTTCATTTGAAACCAATTTTGTTCAAATCGGTTGTGCGGTTTCTGAGATATTGATGTTTCGTGATTTTTACATTTTGATACATAACCTCTAAACTAAAAATCCGATTACAATGAAATTCAATAGCAACCTATGGCGCAACTAGACCTTTCATTTGCATTTAATTTTATGAAAATCGGTCCAGCCATCTCTGAGAAAAGTGAGTGAGAAAAAAAAGTTGCACATACATACACACACACACACACACACACACACACACACACACACACACATATATATATATATATACATACATACATACAGAAAATGCTCAGTTCGTCGAAAGTAGTCGAGTGGTATATGACATTCGGCCATTGGGACCACTTTTATACCTTCGGTTTTTCCAGTGATTGCTATAACTTTCTAGGAGAAAGGCAAAAACTATTACAAACTGTGCTTTTCTTCATAAGTCGAGAAAGTGAAATTTAGACCAAATACTCCTGAATTCCGATTTGCTGAAATTTTGCATTGCATTGGATATTGAATTTACCATTTCGGATATTGGCCAACATTATTTCATATGTGCTACCTCTGCAAGTGCACTTTTTGAAAATTGGCTTCCGTAGGGACGTTGTTTACTATCGTTGTGGGTGTTTACTATCAAGCACCAATTTTTTTATTTAGGTAGAAAAGGCATATGCGCTTATTTTTCAACTATGAGTAGCGGGGTACTTGTTAACTCAAATATTGCAAAAGTTGAATTGAATGGTCGTGTATATGCCGTGCTGTATTCTGTTCTGTATGGTGTCGCGCTCGCCATTTTTGTTTATCTGAGTTCGTTCTGCGGATGTTACGTTTTTTTTATGAATTGGGTTGTCCAGCTATATCAGTTTTTCATATCATCTGAAAGATCTTAATTTTCCAAGTAAAACGTGATTTAAAAAAATTCTATCATTGTCCTTCGCTTTTTAAATCACGATTTTAAACTTCTTGAAATCTGCTCGAAACCGCTACAATGACAGTTCGCCCATCTACCAACTGTCATTGTAACGATTTAGAGCGAATTTTTATTTTTCATTTAAAATCCGAAGGAAAATGATATAAAGTTTTAAAAAATCACGTTTTGCTTAGAAAATTACACTCTTTTGGATGATATATAAAAATCGGAAATCCGTGAATAGCTAAACAACCCAATTAGAGTCAGGTTTTTTTTGTAAGCGGTTTTTTTATACGCGGATTTTTTTACGAGTTTTTTACGCGAATTTTTGAGTTAACGCGGTTTTTTCACGTGGATTTTTGAATTAACTCGTTTTTTTTACGCGACACCGCGCTAATTCAAAACAATTTTCGCGAATTTCCGAATTAACGTGGGTTTGGAACCAGAATCGTTCAAGTGTTTATCTAGTAAAAGACTTAGTCCAAAAAATACCCTCCGCCCACCGAAAGATCCGGAATGACCGTCAAAGAGGACAATTTTAAATACTGGTTCTAGAGCGTCTCGGGTTTGTTCTAAAGTTCTTCTTGCTGGACTACTTTACGCGGATTTAAAAAAAACGTGTTTTTTACGCGGATTTTTAAATTAGCGAGGTTTTTTTACGCGGATTTTTGAATTAGCGCGGTTTTTTACGCAGATTTTCGAATTACCGCGGTTTTTTATGCGTTTTTGTACGAGGTACGTATCCCCCGCGTAAAAAAAAACTGACTGTATACAGGTTTGGATTGCTCTTAGTGCATCCGAAACAATAGACCATTTCACGAACTGACAGGTGTAACGGATCCTGCTGATGTTCTTGATGCTTTCACGTGCATTATGTCAGCGGTTCCAAACTTTCTGTCAAAATTTCGTTCATGAATCAAGTTCCCAAACGTCTCGTGAAATGGTCTATGGGATGAGCGACAACGAAAACTTTTAGTAGAAAAAAAACGCTAAGAGTACACGCGGTAAAAGAAGATGGCAATAAACTAAAAAAGCCGTATCGTTAGTAGATGTTGTGTACGAAAACTCGTTGAACATGGTTAATAAACCAGAAAACGCAAACAAAACAAAATCTCCATAAATATAGCCAAAAAAGTCGTAAAAAGCTTATACCGAACAAAAATCGATTTTTTGTTAAATCGATTTTTCAGGCTCGATTTTCTTATGAACCGATTTTATTGATTTTGGTTAATCGATGCAGGAGAATCGATTTTTGTTCAAAGATCGCCCATTGCTAGGATCAACTGAATTTGGAAGAACTGTTTAAAGAGCTTCAAACAGAATAGAGAAGCATTTACCTTCGATTCCTTCGGATTCGTAGAATGTATATTCTTGTCTGATCGTCATTTCATTTTCTTCTTCATTCATTTCCTCTTCTCAACAGTTTCAATAATTGTTCCTCTAAGAATTTTCAATCTATACATTAATTTAAAACTAATTTTCGCAATGTGAAGGAAATTTGAAAGAAAAATCTGCATGTTTTTTTATTAATATAAGTTTCGAAATTATGTTCTTCGTATTCATATCACTGAATTCATTCATTAAAGTATTCCAAACACTGTTAAATTTATCCAGTGTTGTATCTGGATCGTATACACAAGAGATCAAAACAAGTGGTCCAAATCTTACAGAAAAAAAACTGGGTCGTAATGAAGCAAAGGTACTCATAAATGCAAAAACATAATTATGCAGTAACATAGATGCGACCTGAAATGCTAGGCAAAAAATAAATTTTAAATCCAAATTTCTGTATATATTTTATTATTTTTCAGTTTTATTTTCAAATAGAAAAGAGAGAATGACTTGCGTTTTTCCACGGGCATGATTGTCATTATTTCCCCAAACTATGATTTTCAGAATTTTGTAGTTGAACAAGTAGGTTTAAAGACCACGAGTCGCCCCTGGTTTGTATTAGTCAGAAAAAAATAAAAATACCGGTTTTTTACCGGTTTTACCGGTTTTTATTTTTATGAATACCGAAATACCGGTTTTTCGAAAAGTCGGTAATACCGACCACCCTAGTTCCATGTAATAAACTTTATAACTTTGTACCTAATGAAGATAAGATTTTCATTTGTTCAACGAAGTTTCATATTTTTGATTTTTTTACAACTTTCCTCTATCTCTTAACACAAAAAAAATTAGTTTCTTTTTGGCGTAGGACTACGTCTAACCGCACTATATCGAGATACATTCTGCGAAAACTAAAACCAAGATGTAACGTCGGAATGAAAGATTTCAAATGTTAATACTGATGTAACCACTTGATGGATCACAATAATCAATATGTCGTTGGATTGATAAAATGATGGACAATTTTGTGATTCTTCAGTTATCATTATCATTTCATTTTTAAACAGTGAAAATTTCATAAAAGTTTCAAGGTCGAATTTTCCCGAACAATGTACCAATCACATGCGAGCACGCCTGGCACAGACTTCATGAGTAGACACCAACTGCCTGCTGTGATATACTGTATAGCAGTGGCAAAAAATTGACAGAATCTCCCCGTTTCAATAGGTCAACTAATGTTTGCTTCCTTGAGCCTAGACTATTTTGATGTCTTGAAGGTGAAGCTTTTTCGCAAAAGTTCGTAACAACCTCTTCTGTCGGACATTCTAACGATCTGGTGTTAGAATGTTATTAAAACTGATGTCTTGAAGGAAAACATGCTGACACAGACAACAATACTGTCCCGAGCAATGTATGATTAGAGCGCTGGCCACTCGTCGTCTATCAGTGCAGAAGAACTACGCCGCCGGGGATCACAAAATATAAAAAAAAATGGTGCATTGTACATATAAAATGCGTTGTTTATTTTTGAACTCTACACTCTGTTTTTCTCAGATTTATTAAAATAACTAAATATAGGATATTTAAAAGACAATAGAAATCCAAAATGCTCCGTAAAGATCTTTGAATGGGTAGTTAAACGAGCTGTGCTGATGATTATATTTTGATAGCTAAATGAATTCAATATGACGCTGGCGGTATAGAGGAAAACTTAATTCATTTCATCTGGATATTAAAGTTCCGAAATTTGTATTTGTATATTTCAATTAATTTTTTTTTGCATTATCTACATTATCGACAAGAAAATATTACTTTCCATAACCTTACTTGTAATTGAACAACACTATGCAAACATCAATTACTGGGACTTATGTGCATCACTCTAGCCCGATTTATTTTTTAAGATACCGTGACTGCGAATAATTCCGCGCAGTACATTTTTCCGCGCACTCATCTTAAAAAATTATTTCTAGTACAGTAATTCCACAAGACAAATAGATATAAAAGGAAGTTTAATTTCTACTAAATCGTACTCAATTTATCATTATACGGAAGGTTGCCTTTTCGCGTATTAAAGAAAACTGACTGTATTAGAATGAAAGGTATTCATCAATGTTAAAGAGAATATTTTTTATTCTAAACTAGAGTGCTGCAAAAAAAATAATCAAAATACAGACCCGTTCGATTTTGACAACACACCCGAATTTTTACTGTAGCCAAATTCGAACCATGCCAAAAATGAACGGTTCTATTTTCATGACAGATCGTACATTTTAAGTGGTCAAAGACTACCTCAACAGTAGAAATGGCCACCAATGAACTAGTTTTAGTTACAAGTTGTTTGAGGTGTCACTTGATAAATTTAGGCTGACGACCTAGATACTTGATATGACCACCCGAGTAATTTTAGGCATAGTACTGCTTTGATCATGATCATTATATTACCAGAACATATTCCAGTCCAGTCAAATCAAATAGCTTCAAAAGAAATATAAAACTGATGTAGTCCTACGTTAAATATGCGGTCGTGTCTTGGATACCACCCTTCTACTAGTTTTGACGTCGGACTACGTCTTTGTTTTCAATACTGGGATGCATTCTGTAAAATAGGAAACGCAACTGGCAAATGTTACGTCAGATTTCAAACGATAATAACAGCATAACCACATGATGGATAACAATAACCAATATATTGTTGCATAGATAAAATGTGTAACATTTTTATAATACGCTAGTCATCATTATTATTTCACTGCTTAACGGTGAAAATTGATAAAAAGTTACAAGGAAATTTACGCGAACAATTGACCAATCACACGCTAGCATTCCTAGCACAGACGATGTGAATGGACACCAACCATTCCCTGTGATATTCTCTGCATCAATATAAAAAAAATGAACAGAGTTCCCCCGTCCCAACAGGTCGATTTAAGTTTGCTTCCATGAACTTAGACTAATTTGAAGTCTCGAATGTAAAGATCTTTCTTAAGATTATGAAACAAGCCTTTTACTCGAACAATTTCTAAACCTGCTGTCAAAGCATAATAAAAACTGATGTCTTGAGAGAAGACATGCTGGTAAAAGCAACAATACCGTACAGTATAATATACATGTTATGAGGAGCAGAGCGCCGCTAGTCTCTCGTCGTCTATCATTGTAGTGGTACACGACTTCTATTTCCGTGAAATCAAGGAAAAACTGCAATGCTGCTGCATTGATAGTGATTAAAATTTTATCTCATGAATATGGTTACCTTAAAAAACATAAACTACTCAACAAGAATTGAGCATGTTTGCAACGGTCATAAGATTTTTTTGCATTTTATCTTCGATATTCACTAAATGATCATGATCAAAAGAGTAGATTTTTGAAAATACAAATTTATATAAGCTTAAGCGCCAGCGAATGCTTCTGAATAGTTTGTCGATTCACTATGATCTATTCAGAATCTTTTTTCACATTTCAACATTGTTAGATGATCTATTTTTGTTTTCAGCTTAACAAATAATATTCTTACGTATATTAGCTGTCTTCGTAATACAGTGAATGTAATTGTTGGCAAATGAAAAAAACTTGTCAAACAAAAAACAGACAATCAAAGACATTAATCATTTCGAACTTTAACTTACTTGTAATTGTTGATTGTTACGATTTTTCGCTGGAACTTGTTGATAATTTTGTTCAACTTATCTTCTTATGTTTCCCTATGAGTGAATTTTATGTAACGGCTTCGAAATTATTTTCATAATGAGATTTATATAATAAATTTAATTTGATCAGAGTTTAATGAGACAAAATCATGTGTTATGATAACGTAAATATTGTTGGATCTGGTTTATGAGGAAATAGAGTTAATTCTGATTCAGACGCATTGCGAGAAATTCTTGGTTCTTCTTCAATAACAACGAAACGCTTGTGCCTTGGTAAAGAAATGTTGTTCGCACAAAGAAACACTACACAATATCGTTAAGTGTAATCGAAGTTTTTCGAGTATTGTTCAATATATTTCTAAAAAGAAAAGTTATGGGGAGTCTGCATATAAAAAAAATACTAAATCGCAAAACAAACGAACTGTTGCTGTCTGCAGATTCGGTACCATTTGTAACTAAAAATCCTTCTAATTACAGTGTTTAGTCCGTCACCATTTCATACAACCCTAGGGCTGTATACCTTGTAGTATTTAAAACAGAATCGTCGCGTCTTCGATAAAATTAAATGCGACCCCCTCCCCGCAAAAGGGGAAGGATCACGTAAAGATAAATTGTTATTGTATCTTTGAGTATCGCTTACATAATTGATACTACACACTTAGATTTTATTGCCGAGAACTCAACAGCTGATAAATTCAGCGAAATGTTCTACAAGTTTTCGGCAGAATTTTCAAGAACTTCGGCAAACGAAATTTAATACCTGCTGGTTTACGGTAGATCGATATATTTGCTGAATGTTCGTCGAAATATATTGCTGACATTTGTTAAAAAATTCGCCGAGCTGGGGTTGTTGGGAAGTTCGCCGAGATAAATTAAGTGTGTATCTTAAACAGATTTCAAATAAATTAATCTAACGTCGAGATAAACCTATTTTAATATTGTAGGAGAATTAGGGCAAAATTGACATGTTGCTGACATTTTACGTGAATCAGACACCAACCAATCGATTCCTAAAACTTTTTTTCTCAATATAAAAGACAGATTTCAACCAACTCTTTTAGATATTTCATTTTCATTTTCATTTTTGGGTACAGAAGAGGGCCTTAGGGCCAAGTCTCCAGTGCTTAAACACTTTCCATGCTGTACCAGAAAAGGAGAGATTTAGATTTGGCATCGCAGCATAGTAACCCGAGAGCTCAAATAAATCGTGCGTTGGAATGCCGTATAGTAAGACAAGGTTGAATATAGGGGATAGTCGAAGGGAACAGTGATAGTAGTTGCAGAAAGGTGCATGAAAAGAAAAAATAAGAATAGATGTATCTGTGGTTGATGTTAATAAATTTTGTCCATTTGTAATATATGTTAGCTATGTAATGTTTGTCACGTATGCCGGTCTGCGTCCAGGGCCTCTCAAGGCAGCACCTCCCAACCGCACACGTATTTATATATTTTTATTCATTAATACTCTTGTCAGATGAAACATTTGATTAATAGTAATAACAATAATAACCTTATTTGCTTTGCATACCTGCTGTGTTTCAATCTTTTACTTACCCTGTTTTATGTTTGTTACCTTTAATCATTTTTTCATTGATCTTTGTTTGATTGTATTCCTCAGGGTAATTGCTTAGTTCTTCGTTTGTTCTAATTCTTGATTTTTCTCGCATTTAAAAAGAAAAGAAAATTGGATTCATAATTTGATTTGAACAATGAAAATAAATGTAAATAAGTCTGTCCGCGCATATATCTAATTACTGGTTGAGCGTTGCCTTTGAGAAAGTTGGTAACGCAATTTTTTGATTACTATACCAAACTCCTTTACTGAGCCCTCTCGGCACCTCAGTATAATGCATGTCTTAGTTGTCACAATAGTCAATTAAAACTGCTTAATCCGTAAAAGACGATATCAGTCAATCTAACCTTTCATCAGAGTGTTAAATGACTCAAACATTCCAGCCAATCATTGTTATTAACATTCAACATTCGTCTTATTACGGCCGTTGCAATGAAAAAATCTAATGAGCTTTATAGACTTTTCTTATTTTGATTACAACCGAAAAGCCCATCAAAGTATTTTCAAAGAACGTTTGAACTAGCATCTGACCTTATTAGACTGGGTATATCTTGTATATGTAAGTCGTCATAGGTTCGAGTCTCGGCTGGGGAGAGACTGTTATTGTCAGTATGATCGTAGCTCTAGCTCCGCAATTGTCCTGTACACTCAACAGTTGGCTGCGAAGTCTGTGTACAATAAACAGAAGGTCGAGTTCCGATACGGAAAGTAGCACCAAGGCTTTGCTTTGCTTTTATATCTTGTATAATACATAAACAAAAAGAGTATGTTAAATCGCGAATTTTAACCAGATATCACTAATTGCTTGGCCCTCAACCTAGGAAAGGGACTATCACGTTTGGATATTGGCGCATTATTATGAATGTTCAATAATACTCGATGTTATTTCGCTCTGTGAAATATACTAAACCATGCGAAACTTGTTTTCGTGGAAACACCGTTTTGAGCTCAGTTTTTGTCCGATTTAAGATCTGTTTTTTAAGGTGGGTAAGAAAATGCTAATATGTGGACAAAATCATAGAACTTTGATATTTGGCTTCAAAACAAAATGACGTCGAAAAAACATCGAAAATACCCGATTTCTCAAAAGTTCAAAATGGCGCCACTGTTGCCCCTTAAGATGAAATGTGTTCAAACTCGCACAACAACCAAAATGGAAAATAAAAACTTCTGTTCAATGGTTGTTGAGTTGAATTTGAAAAAAATATCCTACACTTAGTTGCTTAGGAACGACGAGGGTTCTAAACAACAACAGTAGAATATTTCATTCAACACTTATTAAACTAGCGTTGAACACATGCGCCGAGAAACATTAATTTTGCCACTGTCATGTATGTGTTCGATCTGTCGAATAAAATATTTATTAAACATCTTTTAAACCGTTGCTCGATTGTTTGAACGCTATTGTTAAACGCGTGTTTGATAATAATATTTGCGTACGTTTATTCCGCGCATTAGAACATACTTATGCAGCTCATGCTGAATAGTAGCGTGAAACAAAGTTTAAGCGACAATAACTCAGCTCTTTCAGCACAAACAAAATACAAAAATTAAGTTCGAATTTTTTTGTATTATAATGATTATTAGCTTCATTAGTTTTTTACTTGTGGAAATGATATGGGTAAATTATAATTTTAAATCAGAAGATAATACCATCCTTTTAACCCATCCTCTTTTGTTGGGCTTCTGTTGAGATTTAAACTTGCGATCCGTTGCTTGGTAGTCATCGATGAATGCACGTGAGTTAATCTGTAATACGACGTGTGCTGTGTTTAAAGTGAATCTGCTTTCACACGTTCTGGCACAGACAGACGTCCAAGCAAGAACAAAATTGATCGAAAATTCCGTGTAAATTTTCAAAGAGAATTGCGTTATAAATCACTTGTATACTAGCGCTGCCTGGTGACCTTATCGCTACAATACATTTTTTTCGCTGGTGTATGAGACTGGCGTCACTGGTAGCGCAATCTGGTTACGAATTGCTACTACAAAAATCTTTACACAAGTTTGGAACTCAGCTTGGACGTTTGTCTGCGGTTCTGGTCTAATAAATGATGAACAGGCATTGCATAACTGCTTGGATATAAGCTCCTTGCACGCCAGAGTTGCTTCTTAGTTGTCAAATCAACCGGTACGCTTTGTCTAGAGCTAGGACAGGGCGTGACAGGTGGCTTCTAGCATAGACTGAAGAAACATAGATCCAAGTTGGAATTCGCTGCATATAATCTCAAGGCAACACTATGAACTTACCATCTGTAGGCCGATGGGTGAACTAAAGCATATCCACACGGAAAAATATCATGGTAGGGTAGGGAACGGCTCAAGCAGTAGCGCCTATTTTAATCAATCGAAGAAAACAGGCCTCAAACTCCTGCATTTTGATCAATATCGACAATTTCAATGATGCAAACGAAAACTTTGATTGCCTAGCTGTCTTACGAATATAAGAAATACCGTTAATCACAAAGAAATCTGTGAACAATTGCAATTGAAACAAATCGACCTATATTGCAGCCATTCAGGAGCCACTTCGGGTGCTGAAAAAAGTCGCCTGCAAAAAAGATGGAAACTGCTTAAAATAGGTGCGGGGTGATTGAAATAGTGTCCCTCGATTCGTAACTTTGATTGATGATTGTTAAAGTTTGCTAACTTAGTTTAACAATCTGAAAACGAGTTCTGACAGAGAAAAAGATAGAGAACAGATTGATACACTACTGTTTGAGTTTCACCCAACACATTTCGAGTATTTCGTCTGAATACACAGGCGGTTCCTTAAGCTGCTTAGAATATGTTCCCTACCCTACTTCCTGTCATGTCAGTGGTGAGTTTGACCAGATTCGCACACCCAGTAAAATATATGTCACTTTCAATCGAATTTGTACGGCGGTTTTCAGTCGACTATCGTATATGGTCTAGATGATTTGCAATTTCAATTTATTACAACAGTACTAAAAAAAATATAGTTGGCTCCGTAAAACATTAATTGGTATTGTGCCGTGTCAAATAAATGTTGTGTGAACAAAAAAAAAACAATACTAAAAAGTAAATCTCGCGTAATTTTTTAAATTAGCGTGAGTTACAAAATGTAAACATCTCATACATACTCTAATCAAACTGGCGAAGGTGACGAAGAGAAAAAAAGCTTCACATTCTTTTTATTTACTGAACTATAAAAAAGTGCAGAAAATATTTAAGTTCACAGAAGAGGTCAGCAATGTTTTTTCCTGAGCTCGTCTAGTGAACGTTGTTCAACTGTACTTCGGCAAAAAAGTAAACCAACATCAGCATTCTTCCATGAAATTACAGAATGGCCAGTTAAATTTCAAATTAACCGAACGTGACCGTAATGAAAATTACCGAACAATTACAACGAAAATAAGTGTGATTAGTCATCTTTGGTAATGCTTAAAACATATTGTTGAAACGACTATAAACGACTAGTCATATTATTCTCAAAATAATTAATTCATATCATGGTCATCTCATACCTTGACAATTTTGTCATTCACTCGTTGTAATAAATTACACTAAAGTCGCTTTTTACGCGGGGGATACGTGCCGCGTAAAAAGAAACCGCGAAAAAAACCGCGTGAATTCCGGAATCCGCGTAAAAAAAAACCGCGTAAATTCCGGAATCCGCGTAAAAAAAACCGCGTAAATTCCGGAATCCGCGTAAAAAACCCGCGTAAATTCCGGAGTCCGCGTAAAAAAACCGCGTAAAAAGCGACCTTAGTGTATTATTATTACCTAGACCATATAGATTAGTCTGTTAAAAACACCGCACAAATCTGACCGAGCCTAAAAAAATAGCAACTACCTTAATATTTTTCTGTGTGTGCGCATGAAATGTAGTTCACCCAACCGCCATCATTCTCGGAGGGGCGCCACATTTTTGTTGCCCGTATTGTTGGTTGAGTTGGATATCTATGTTTCAATAATCTAAGCTTCTAGTTATTCTTCTTTTCGTTCAAAACTGCCCTCATGAAACATTTTGATTTTTCGGCACGACGCTTGCCAGTGTTTCCAAAAATATTTAATTCAAGAAATCTAAATATCTAGGGTTTTCCAAGTTCTGAATTTTAATCTTCAATCGAATCTTCAATTGATTTAAAAAATATTTCAAATTTACTTAACTAGTCATAATTTCAACTCATTTAGGATTCCTCTTGCTTTTCATTAAATGAATCTGCTATTGTTCATCATACGAAGTTTCAAAAGCATGAATATTATTTCGAATATTGATTTTTATAGATATTACACTGTCTAGTGTATGAAAAAGTTTCGAAAAATTGTTGAACCAAACGCTGTTCATTCACTTGGTAAGCAGAAACAGTGTAAACAAAAAATATCGATAGTTTTCGCAACACGATCAACCGTACCGACTAATAATAGAAAATTTAACAGTGCCTTAAATAAAATCGACCAATCATAGGGGGCTTTCACTTTGACAGAACTTTGGGTGATTTTTGGTTTCTCTTGTCACGTCCTGTCCTAGGTCTAGAGGTGCGTCGCGTGCAAGAAGCTTGCCACAGTCCACCACACACGAATGGATAGCAAAAGTGGAACGCGAAAAAACTAGTCCACTAATTTTCTGAACCATATATTAACGTCGCAGCATAAAATTGAAATCGCGACTTTTTGCTGCGACTTTATGACTTGTTCAGCACCGAATATCACCTGATATCGCCAGATGATATCGGATATCAGTTCGGGTGTTCACACCACTGCACAGTGGGGCGACTCCATACAAAGGCTGGCCAAGCAAAAAAAGTGTCGATAAATGCGACAAAAACTTGGTATTTACATAATTTTGGGGCGCTGAACACGAATTTGGCATCCATTTTTTGTTTGGGGCCGTCCATAAAGCACGAAATTCAATTTTTAATATTTGTTTGGCACTTTTTTTCCTTTTTTATAGAATTATATGATCTTTGACCACAAGTAGTGCCACCGGGCGTCCTTCCCATTGAAAAAATACGTAATTTAAGGACGACCCCTCGAACTGAACAAATTTTGCCTAAATATATACATGTTTTTAAATAAACTAAAACAACATAAGTAACCATTCGTTGTTTTGCTTTCGTCTTGAATAGACGCAAATAGTTTATCTCCGTTTAATTCGCAAAATAACAATACACGAGTTATCGTACGGGTGTTTTTTTTTTCGATTAGTTCTTGTGTGCGATAACAATAGCCTGCAATATATCGGCAGAAACATCTTCTGCACACTGGTAGGGGCAGGCTACCCCGCCAGTGATCTGATACGCAGCTGATATATCAGCAAGAATAATTCTCCCGCACCGCTGTTACCCCGCTAGCAGCACGGACCATCATACGATCGAGCGAGTGGAAGTCAACTACAAGTGGCATCTACAAGGTCGAGTGTAAGATACGGCCACTGTGTGACTACACGAAGCTGGATCGTCATTGTTTGTTCTGCGGAGACACTCGATTAATCCAACTATCAGCCGTGAGGTCGTGACTTAGACGTTCGGTGAAGTATTCACTTTAGAATTTTTATCATTATTATTAATATTATTATTATTATTGTTATTATTATAATTATTATCATTATTATTATTGTTATTATTATTATTATTGTTATAATTATTATTATTATTATTACTATTATTGCTATTGTTATAAGTATTAGTATTACTGTCTTTTTTTTTTATTTTGATCCATTGTAGTTTGAAAAATTGTTTTTAAAATTTAATATCAATTACTTGATCCCCTCACCCCCCCACATTCGAATATTTATCGTTTGTGTGCGGTAGAGCGTAACGCACCCGCAAAATGGACGACATGCAGGTGCAACTATTCCTGGATGTGGAAACAAATGGGGAAGAGATTGAGATCTCCCCCATCAATTCCCCTCTACCATCCCCGCTACCTAGCCCCGTACCAAGGGTACCGGCAATACGGGTGAAAGCTTACCCAGATGCTTCGAAAGGTCCGTTCGTAGTTTACTTTAGGCCCATAAAGAAGCCTCTTAACATTATACAAATAGGCAAGGACCTGGCAAAACAGTTTTTGGCCGTAACCGAGATTACGAAGGTGAGGCCGAACAAACTGCGAGTTGTCGTGAGTAGCTTGAAGCAAGCAAACGAAATTGCTAGCTACGAGCTCTTTACAAGGGAGTACCGCGTTTACATCCCTGCCAAGGACGTGGAGATCGACGGTGTGGTTACCGAAGGAAGCCTCACGGTCGATGACATTTTGCGTCACGGAGTTGGCTGCTTCAAAAACCCCCTGATTCAAGATGTAAAGATACTGGATGTCAAGCAATTACATTCAGTATCCATCGAAGAAGGGAAGAAGAAATTCCTCCCTTCGGATTCCTTCCGTGTAACATTCGCCGGATCCGCACTGCCGAACTACATCTCTTTGGACAGGGTTCAGTTAGGTCATACAGCCACCTACTGCTGCAACAAGGCACGCTGCAGCAAGTGCGGAGGCAATCATGCTGAGACCACTTGCA
The DNA here is from genome assembly GCF_029784165.1 of Wyeomyia smithii. NCBI lineage: Eukaryota > Metazoa > Arthropoda > Insecta > Diptera > Culicidae > Wyeomyia > Wyeomyia smithii. Next base: position 165,038,104 of record NC_073695.1, on the reverse strand, counting down.
GTGAGGATACTGAAAAGTGTCTTCACTGCGAGGGAACTCGGCATGACCTTTCGGCGTGTCACGCGTACAAACAGCGCGAGGAAAAAATTAAGCGTTCCCTTAAGGAACGATCAAAGCGCTCTTTTGCAGAAATGCTTAAGAGGGCTGAGCCACCCTCGACAGGAAACATCTTTTCCTTTTTGCCAACCGATGAGGGTACATCTGACGATCCCGACGAAGGGTGTTCTTATGCCTTGCCAGAGGGATCTAGGAAGAGGAGAATGCTCAACTCTCCTAATCTTTCTCGCAAAGGTCGTAAGATAACCCCTAGCGGAATGACCAATAAGACAACACAGAAAGGAGGGGGTGAAGAAAAACCGAAGCAAGTACCCCCCGGTTTTAATTTCAAATCAAACCAGGAGTACCCACCGCTTCCTGGGGCACCAAAAACCCCTCATGCACCCATTTCTCGATCAGAAGACATAAAAGAAACAGGGTTCATAAAATTCTCTGATATTGTGGACTGGATATTTAAAACATTCAACATACCAGATCCCCTTCAAAACATTCTTGTTGCCCTTCTCCCTACAGTGAAAACCTATTTGAAGCAACTCACAGTAACTTGGCCCCTCATTTCAGCTATCGTATCTTTCGATAACTAATACGTCGAAAGAGGTTAGGAATTTTGTCACTGTGTTACAGTGGAACTGCAGAAGTATCATCCCCAAATTCGATCTATTTTCACATTTGATAAACACATACAATTGTGATGCGTTCGCGCTCTGTGAAACTTTTCTCAATTCAAATGACCAACTTAATTTCCACGATTTCAACATCATTCGTCGAGATCGAGACTCACACGGTGGAGGGGTACTTTTAGGGATCAAAAAGAGCTATTCTTTTTTCAGAATCGACCTTCCCTCGATCTCGAATATTGAAGTTGTTGCCATTCAAACGAATTTGAATGGAAAAGACCTTTGCCTTGTTTCGTTATATATTCCCCCATCCGCGCGGATTGAACAGAAGCAACTCCTTGATATAGCAGAATTGCTTCCCGCACCTTTTATGATTTTGGGAGATTTTAACTCTCACTGTTCGCTATGGGGGTCGCTGTACGACGACAACCGATCTTCTTTAATTTGTAACTTGATCGACGACTTCAATATGACAGTTTTGAATACTGGGGAAGCGACACGCGTACCTAATCCTCCAGCACGTGAAAGCGTGCTTGACCTATCCCTCTGCTCGACATCACTAGCGTTAGATTGCCAGTGGAAAGTAATCAACGATCCCCACGGTAGTGATCATCTTCCAATCGTTATATCAATTGCTAATGGTTCAACTCCCCCGAACCCAATCAATATTTCCTACGACCTTACACGTAATATTGATTGGAAGTGTTATGAGTCTATTATAGCGCAATCTATCGAGACTCACGAGGAACTTCCTCCGGAGGAAGAATACGCGTTCTTGGCTGGCTTGATAATCGACGCCGCGACTCAAGCTCAGACGAAACCGATACCCGGGGTAACGATTAGACAGCGCCCTCCCAACAAATGGTGGGACAAAGAGTGCTCTGAGCTGTACGTGCGAAGGTCCGCGGCGTATAAGGACTACCGGGAGTACGGCACTGTCAACCTGCTACGAAAGTACGAGGCACTGGGCAGGCAGATGAAGAGCTTAGTAAAGGCGAAAAAACGCGGGTACTGGCGGCGGTTCGTAAACGCGTTGTTGAGGGAAACAGCGATGAGCACTCTTTGGGATACCGCCAGGCGCATGCGGAACCGTGACGTTTCGAATGAAAGCGAGGAGTATTCAGATCGCTGGATACTCGATTTTGCCAAAAAGGTCTGTCCGGACTCTGTACCGGAACAGAAAACCTTTCGCGACGCGTTATTAGTAACTACGGAAGAGCCTCCATTTTCGATGTTGCTCCAGGGTTAAATAGAATAAAATTCAACCTGTTGAAGAATCTACCCGACTCTGCAAAAAGAAGCTTGTTGAATTTGTTCAACAAGTTTCTTGAGCTAAATATTGTTCCGCATGACTGGAGTTAGGTAAAAGTCATTGCTATTCGGAAACCCGGGAAACCTGCCTCTGATCACAATTCATATAGGCCGATTGCGATGCTCTCTTGCCTCCGGAAATTAATGGAGAAAATGATCCTCTTACGGTTAGACAAATGGGTCGAAACAAACGGGTTACTTTCAGATACTCAATTTGGCTTTCGCCGGGGCAAAGGGACGAACGATTGCCTAGCGTTGCTTTCTACTGAAATTCAACTAGCCTTTGCTCGAAAAGAGCAAATGGCTTCTGCGTTCATGGATATTAAGGGGGCTTTTGACTCTGTCTCTGTAGAAGTTTTAAGCGCGAAACTTCATTCGCAGGGACTTTCACCAAATTTGAATAACTTTTTGCTCAATTTGTTGTCAGAAAAGCATATGTATTTCTCACATGGCGATTCGACAACTTCCCGAATTAGTTACATGGGCCTTCCCCAGGGTTCATGTTTAAGTCCTCTCTTATATAATTTTTACGTCAATGACATCGATGAATGTCTTGCAAATTCATGCACGCTAAGGCAACTTGCAGACGATAGCGTTGTATTCATTACTGGTAGCGAGGCTAGCGATCTGCAAGGACCATTGCAAGATACCTTAGACAATTTGTCTGAATGGGCTCTTAAGCTGGGTATCGAATTCTCTCCGGAGAAAACTGAGCTGGTCGTTTTTTCCAGGAAGCATAATCCAGCTCAGCTGCAGCTCCTACTAACGGGTAAAACGATCTCTCAGGTTTTAGTCGCTAAATTTCTCGGGGTCTGGTTCGACTCTTAATGCACCTGGGCTTGTCATATTAGGTATCTGGCACAAAAATGCCAACAGAGGATTAATTTTCTTTGTACGATTACCGGAACCTGGTGGGGAGCCCACCCAGGAGACCTTCTAAGGCTTTACCAAACAACGATGTTGTCTGTAATTGAATACGGGTGTTTCTGCTTCCGCTCCGCAGCAAACACACATTTGATCAAACTGGAACGAATACAGTGTCGTTGTTTGCGTATTGCCTTAGGTTGCATGCAGTCGACCCATACGATGAGTCTTGAAGTGCTAGCGGGTATTCTTCCGTTGAAACATCGTTTTTGGAATCTCTCTTACCGGTTGCTAGTTCGATGCACAGTTATGAACCCATTAGTAATTGAAAATTTCGAGAGGTTGGTCGACCTTCAATCTCAATCCAGATTTATGACTTTATATTTTGACTATATGGCTCAAGATATTAATCCTTCTTCATACGATTCCTCCAATGTCGCACTTTTAGATGCTTCTAATAATGCTATATTCTTCGACACCACCATGAAACAAGACATTTCTGGTATCCCGGATCAATTGCGACCCCAAGAGATCCCTAAGATTTTTTCCAATAAGTTTAAACATGTTAGTTATGATAAAAGGTTATACACTGACGGATCTAATCTAGATGAGTCCACTGGCTTCGGTGTTTTCCACGAAAATTTTACCGCCTCCTACAAACTCGATGCTCCTGCTTCCGTGTACGTCGCAGAGCTTGCTGCCATTCAGTACTCTCTTGGGATCATCGAAACCCTGCCCATAGACCACTACTTCATCTTCACAGACAGTCTCAGTGCCATTGAGGCTCTGCGATCGATGAAGACTGTGAAGCACACTCCGTATTGCCTGGGGAAAATACGGCGGTTTTTAGGTGCTTTAACAGATAAAAATTACCGGGTTACCTTAGCGTGGGTCCCTTCTCATTGTTCCATTCCGGGCAATGAAAAGGCTGACGCTTCAGCTAAGGTGGGTGCTATTGATGGCGATATTTATGTAAGACCAATTGCTTATGATGAATTTTATAGCATTTTGCGTCAGAGAACACTCAACAGTTGGCAATCATCATGGAACTCAGATGAACTGGGACGGTGGCTACATTCCATTTTTCCTAAGGTATCGACGAAAGCATGGTTCAAGGGGTTGGATGTAGGTCGGGACTTCATTCGCGTGATGTCCAGACTTATATCCAATCACTATACGTTAAACACGCATCTCTTTCGTATAGGGCTTGTAGACAGTAATCACTGCGTTTGTGGCGATGGCTACCATGACATCGAGCATGTTGTTTGGTCGTGTACCGAATACTGTGGTGTTAGGTCTGAGCTTATAGATTCCCTTCGGGCCCGAGGAAAACAACCGAACGTACCCGTTAGAGACATTCTGGGAAGCGGTGATCTCCAGTACATGACACAGCTATACGGGTTTATTAAAAATGCTGGCATTAAAATTTGATTTCTTTTATCTATTTGCTAGAATACAATTTTTGTCACAAACTGAAAGAGAATGATACACCCGGCTGGAGACACTAAAACGAAGACTCGGCATCTCTATGTTTACGCAGACACCTCAGACCAAAACTGCTCAAATAGAACATCACTAGTTAGCCACGTACAAATGAATACATTCTGTATAGTTAAAAACAAAATTGCAACACCCCTCCTCTCACCTTAAATCCCCACTAGCTCGTAGTCGGCCGCGAGAATAAAAAAAGGCCTCCCTCTTTTCCCTGCTAATTTAGAATTTAAAAAAAATGTACTTGGCTCAGTTAAACATAAATTGTATCGTGCCGTGTCAAATAAACTATTAAAAAACTTAAAAAAAACTAAAAACATAAGTAATACAAACTAATTACAAATTGAAAAAGTCATCATCATCTTCCGCTGTGATCGCTTAAATCTTGTGTTGAATTGTTTCCAGAAAATTTGAGGTTCATTATACTTATCAGCAGGAAAAATGTCTCGCTGCAATTTTCATTTCTTCTAGTGATTTTCGATGTTTCATTGTTTCATATATATATGTTATCTTCCTAATCCGGTTTCTATGGTTGAAAGAGGACATTTAAATACATGTATAACACCATGAATTGACAACTTACTAGCCATTGAACATTGCCGCTGAAGTTGAAGGCTCCATAATAAAATTTAACGAATTTATGAACTTGAAAACCAAGACACTGGAATGACACAACGTTCTAAATGAATACGAAAAGATGCGGAAGGCGACGACTGTTCTTTGTTTTGAGTACGATATCATAAATTTGCATCAATGGGGTATCATGGTTATGATTAAAATTAATCTTGGATAAAATTTAAACTTCAAAAATAAAAACTAAAAAAATCTGCTATCGCTTTTTTCACAAAAGTGATAATTTGCGCAGTTTTGCGCTACAGCGGACAGTATGCATTTGAAAGCTTACGTTTTTACCTAAATTTGAATGTAGTCACAACCGTGGCAAACTGCGGCAACTAAACTTTTTAGCTACTTTTCTACAAAAAATCACGTTTTTTTAATTTTTTTTAGTGTCAGGCCAACTATAACAAAATTTTACAATATCTAATGAAAAGGGTTTATTTTGCACAATATTTACAACAACTTTTCCTTTGACGTCAAAAAAATCCAAGCTTTCAGAGCGTTTCAAAGTAATGTACCTTTTTTCAAAAAAGAGACAAAAAACGTCAGTTCGCCAAGCTTTGAAAAGTCATAAAAAATTCAGATTTCATGATATTGGGCCCAAATTTTGGATTTAGACACTTGAATGTTATAGCAATAAAGGAAAAATATTATGAAACAGCTAACGAAAAAAAAATTTTTTGGCTGATGGCCAGCGATTCCCCACTGTGCACTGGCATCTCTATCTTATTTGCTTTGCGGGCCCCACTGACACATGCTATGTTATACGTATGAAAAGTGGCGGTGATATCACATACATAAGACATACGTAACACTCAGGAAGAAATCATCCAAAAAAGTTGATACAAAATGAACTACTCGAATGGTACCACCACATACATGAGACATACTTAACACTGGCGTTTTTTTCTGGTACACGTTGCCCCATAGTACTCCGTACCTCGTCCTGTCCAACTGCTCGACAAATAATGAACAAAATGAATTTATTTTCTCGGCCTTATCGAGCCCCAAAGAAAATCCCATAAGGAACTGTCAAAAAGTTATTTACAAAATCAATGCAGCATTTTTCGAGTAGGAACGAGACAAATGCAGGGCTGCGCAGGTACACTGCCTTAAAAAACAACTCAAACAGTAATTTTATTCAGAGGGTACCATTCAAGTAGTTCATTTTGTACCAACTTTTTTGGAAGGCAATAAAAGAACTGGAGGATTCATCACAAAAATTTACGAATAAAATCATAGCCCTTTATAACCAAAGCTGTCCAACCAAGACGCGAGTATCCAACAAAGACGCGCCTTGGTGGAACAAAAATCTAGAAAAACTGAGGAAGTTAACTAGAAGGTAGAAGAAAAATCGCAGGACCCTAATACGCCATGTGCTGGTTCGACTATCGCTAAGACAAATGCGCAAGTTAACAACCGAGCTACCAAAGGAATTTGCTGACAATTCAGACAATGCCATCGACGAGCAGGTTGACGACAATCGAACGATCGGAGCCACCACCGAGCGATGCGGAGTCAGCCGTTCATATTCTGACCAACGTGAATCGAACGGCGGGCACAAATGTAATCGTTAGAATTAATAAAGTTAGTCTTAATTGGGCAGTGAAATGTGTCAGTAGCTTTTTTAAAAACTCCGAACAATACCCAAGTGTTCAACTGGCGCCCGAATAGGGACCCAGAAGTCGGGAAAAGTATAAGTGTTTTAAAGTGTGAAAATCTTCAGATTCGGTTAAAGCAGCCGGATCACAACGGTGGAAAGAGCCACACACCAGAAACCAAGCGATCTGCAGGACACTGAGGTAATCACCCGATCGATGTGAGAGTCCCGAGTACCGCTAGGAAAAAGGAGCAACTCGTAGCATCTGCCTGCCGATCCCCCGACGATAAAGGGATTCCCGTCAACCCAGGAAAAGAAAGTCCAGATATGCTGGCATTCATGTAAGTGATAGTTTTAATAAATAGTGATAGTGTTTTAGTGCAACTGACAAAAGTCCAGACTAGCTGGCATAGTGAAATAAAAAAGTGTGTTTAATTGAGCCTCAAAGAAAGCAAAAAAAATAATAAGGGTTAAATTCAAAAAAATCTGAAGAAAAGTAGATTAATTTTTTATTTTGCAAGAATAATGAATCCACCTATACCCACGTCGGTGAACTCATTATCAAACCAACAGTTCTACGAACTAGGTAAAATACCGGATCTTCCACCACGTAACCAAAACTTTCCTCCTCCACCACCTAGAAACTTTCAAAATTCTTGTTTACCCCAACAGTACCGAAACCCCTTCATATCAAATCAGAGAAATAACACGAATCCATTTGTACAACCTCAACCCCGTTTCCAACCAAACTTCAATCCATTTTTGCAACCTCAAAATAGATTCCAACACAATCCAAACTCCTTCAATCCTCCACCGAAGCCTCTCCCGAGACCCGAACCAATGGAGGTAGATCAAAGTGTCCGATCTCGGTTATTGGATTATGGAAACCGACCTACCTTTCCTATCAAACGCCAACATCCCCCATCATCTAAAATACAAAATTTTAAAAGACTAGCTCACCCCATAGAAGGAACATCAACATTTAACGAAGTAGAAGCCAATGACGAAACAGATGCTAAACAATATCCCGAACACCAGTTTGAAGAGTACGAAGATTATCATGATTTTTATGCATACGATAGCAATAGTCACCAGAGAGCAGTTTAGAACTTGTCATCTAACCTCCTCAGAAAAGAAAAAATTGGAAGAAGTTTTGAATGCCAACAAAACGGCATTCCATGAGCCAAATTCGAAACGACAAAAATTGAGTGCACCATCAACACAACTGATGATATTCCAGTACACCAGAGAGTTTATCCATACCCTGCAGCCTATACAGAAAAAGTCAACAAACAAATTAAAAAGCTTTTAGAAGATGGTATTATTCGACCTTCTCGTTCAGCCTGGACAGCCCCAGTTTGGGTGGTCCCTAATAAAACAGATGCCTCTGGCGAAAAAAAATTCAGAATGGTCATTGATTATAGAAAAATCAATGAAAAAACAACTTCAGATCGATATCCCATGCCAGAAATCAGCTATGTAATTGATCAACTCAAAGGCCAGAAATACTTCTCCACTCTCGATCTAGCTTCCAGCTTCCATCAGATCAAGATGAAAGACGATGATATACAAAAAACAGCATTTTCTATAAACAATGGCAAGTACGAGTTTACTCGAATGCCATTTGGCTTAAAAAACGCCCCTGCAACTTTCCAAAGAGCAATAGACGACGTTTTAAGAGAACATATTGGAAAAATATGTTATGTGTACATTGACGACGTCATAGTCTTTGGAAAGACTCTCGAAGAACATTTGGTGAATTTGAATATTATTTTGAACACGTTGAATAGAGCGAATTTCAAGATTCTACTGGACAAATCCGAGTTTTTACATTCTGATGTAGAATTCTTAGGATACATCATAAGCTCAGAAGGTATCAAACCGAATCACAAAAAAATTGAAGTAATTCAAAATTTCCCAGAACCCAAAACAATAAAAGACTTGAAATCATTCCTCGGAATGATGAGCTATTACCGTCGATTTGTAAAGAACTTTGCAAAAATCGCAAAACCTTTGACAAATCTTCTACGAGGGGAGAGAAATCCGATGTCGAGCAAAAAAAATTACCTTTGTGATACTGAAAAACAATGTTTTAATAAAATGAAAAACATACTTTCTTCCTCTGATGTGTTGATATACCCTGACTATGAAAAACCATTTTTATTAACTACAGACGCTTCAGACTTTGCTATCGGAGCGGTACTGTCTCAAGGAGAAATGGGTCGAGATAAACCAATACATTTCGCTTCAAGGACCTTGTCTGTGACAGAAGAAAAATTTTCTGTTCCTGAGAAGGAAATGTTAGCGATTTATTGGGCTTCACAAACATTTCGGAATTATTTATATGGAACCAAGTTTAAAATTCTCACAGACCCCTCACATTCGCACTCTCGCCAAAGAATACGAATGCCAAATTGAAAAGATGGAAATCGTACTTAGAAGAGCACGATTATGAGATAATATATAAACCAGGAAAAACAAACGTTGTTGCGGATGCTCTAAGTAGAATGGTATGTTCCATGACAGGAACCCAACATTCTGCCGATACTAGCGACGATTTCTACATCATATCAACAGAGGTACCAATTAACGCTTTCCGTCATCAAGTTATCATTAAAAACGGTCCGAACTCAGTAATAGTTGAACACCCTTTTGAATCATATACAAGAATTACTATAACGATTGTTGATATTAATGAAAATTCTATTTTGCAGATCCTAAAAACTCACTTTAACATAGGTTTGGTAAATGGATTATTAACAGACGAAGACACCATGGGAAAAATTCAAGAAACATATAGAAAATATTTTGGCCAACAAAGACTGTTAAAAATCCGATTTACTCAGAAGCAACTCGAAGACGTTCAAGACGAAAACGAGCAATGGAACGTCGTAAGGAACGAACACATGAGAGCCCATAGATGTGTTCAAGAAAATAAGCTTCAAATCATGCGGAAATTCTACTTTCCAAAGCTGCATCAAAAACTCAGAGATTTCATTGTGAACTGTCGTATCTGTAACGAAAACAAATACGACAGAAATCCCCTCTTCAGAAAACCCCGATACCGAATGCTCCTTTCCAAATCGCTCATGTAGACATATTATTCCTCGAGAGCAATCATTTTCTCACCTACATAGATAAATTTTCTAAATTCGCTCAAGTGATGCATGTCCAATCCCGAGCAGCAATTGATATTGTCCCAGCCCTCAAGGAACTCCTGTCCAAATACAAACCACCAGATATTTTAGTCATGGATGGTGAAAAATCATTTATGACCGGAGACCTGGTTAATTATTACAATGGTACTGGAATCACCCCCTACATTACGGCAACAGGAAGAAGTGAGATGAATGGAACGGTTGAACGGCTCCATTCAACTCTCTTAGAATTATACCGAATAACCAAAACTGAGAATCCCACTAAACCTCTTATTGAACTCATGCACATGGTCCTTCATAAATACAATTCATCCATACATACCGCAACAAAATTTACTCCTTACGAAATTATCCTTCCATCTCCCCAAACACCCGAAATCATCGAAAAAGTATTTGAAAATTTAAAAAGGAAGCAAAAACAAGATCTTGACCATCATAATATATCAAAGAAAATAAGAAATCCTAAAGAAAATAGCGAAGCATTTGAAAAAACCCGACAAAGGCTGAAACACAAAGCAAGATATAAAAAAGTTAAAATAGCAAAAGTTAATAACAGTACAATAACCACCGATGATGGAAGTAAAAATTCATAAAAACGACATTAAAATTCGAGAGATCTAACTCAATGCACTTCAATTACAGACTAGGACTTTTAATCCTACATTCAGGATGGTCATCAGAACAAACTATATCACTCCGGAACCTAACTAACCAGCCAATCCTAGCATTCGACCATGGAACTAGCAGAGTAAGAATTGACTCATATTTTTATATCCATCATTTTAACATAAGTTCATATCAATACCATGTACGAAACCTTAGAGACATGTTTGACGAAATAGCGACCAATCAGTTTTCCATATTAATTATAGAAGAATTTAAACAAATCGATCAAATACTGAACAACCTTATTTCAATTAAAAGATCAAAACGCTGGGATAGCCTAGGATGGAAATTTATAGCAGGTAGTCCAGTTGCTAACGATTTAAAAATAATTAACTCCTCTATCAATAATCTAATTCAGAATAATAATGCTCAGGTAAAAATTAACCGGGAATTAAACCTACAGATGAAGGAATTCGTACGTAAAACTACTCAAGCCATATCATTGTTCAATACAAAATCCATAGAAAATCATTCCATTAATATATTTTTGAACCTAAAGTATTTACATGAAAAATTAGAGCAAATTGTAGACAGTATAAGTTTAGCAAAGATAGGAATCTTAAACAGCAAAATTCTAAGTACAGGAGAAATACAAGTATTAGTAAGAAGACTACACGACGAGAACGTGACAACCAACTCTATCAGCGAAGCACTATCATATGCAGAATCATCAGTGGCAACCAACAGCAAGGAGGTAGCTCTGCTTATCAAAATTCCTAAACTAGACAAAAGAATATTCAGGAAAATTCACATTTATCCGATTCGTCATAAACAAAGACAAATTTATCTTGAGAGACAAAATTATTTGAAACACCACAAAGAGATCTATGCCGTACCTTCTTTGAATCCAACGATATTCAACATAGAAGACCTAATACCCGAAAACTCAACATGTATTTCGGAACTCTTAAATGGAAAACCAGCCAGTTGTAATTTTACCCTCAACCTCATACAAGAAGAAATCATCACCGTTAACGACAAAAATCTGATCATCAACTATGATAGAAATTTTTCACTTACAAGCAACTGTGGAATTTTTAAAAGGAACCTATTCGGTCCATTCTTCATCTCGTTCGAAAACTGTAATGTTTCGATTGACAACAACACTTTTAGCAGCAATATTCATAATCTCGAAGAATCACCCTTACAGATACCACTAGAAGGTATCTCTGTGGAGCAAGGACATCTCATCGTTAACTTGAGCCTCGAACATCTCCATGAACTACATCTCGAGACTAGAAAAGAACTGGAAAATATCAAATTGCAAACAAACAGCTTTCACTGGCCAAAGTTAACCATTTTCGGAGGAATTACTTTCCCTCTAACCATAATCATCAGCATTGTTCTCTGTCAGTAATTTCATATCAAGCAGATCCACATAAATCAAAATTCAACATGACGATCCATTAAAGGACATTCCAACGATCTCAGATGCAAAACCAATTAGAAGATTGACCATTGCGGATGTGATTTCCCTGGAGTCTCATCACTCAGCCGGGAGGAGTTAACAACCGAGCTACCAAAGGAATTTGCTGACAATTCAGACAATGCCATCGACGAGCAGGTTGACGACAATCGAACGATCGGAGCCACCACCGAGCGATGCGGAGTCAGCGGTTCATATTCGGACCAACGTGAATCGAACGGGGGGCACAAATGTAATCGTTAGAATTAATAAAGTTAGTCTTAATTGAGCAGTGAAATGTGTCGGTAGCTTTTTTAAAAACTCCGAACAACACCCAAGTGTTAAACTCGCATTACATAGCCTGCGATATCTTCACAGAATCGAAAGTGGAATGGGCAATCAACTCATTCGAGCCCTATAAGTCCCCGGGACTGGATGGATTATTACCAATAATGCTTCAATGGTGGAAGGGTAATAATTCCATTCATAATCGAGATATTTAGGGCAAGCCTGACACTTAATTACATACCCACCAACTGGAGAAAAACGAGAGTGATCTTCATACCAAAGGCTGGGAAGCGCGACAAAACACTTCCGAAAGCCTTCAGACCAATTAGTCTAACCTCCATTATGTTCGAAATTATGGAAAAACTAATTGACTATCACGTCAAATCAACGTACCTAAAAACCTCTCCGCTGAGTAGGTATCAGTTTGCATATCGAAGAAACATGCCAACAGTGGATGCAATACATATGCTGACGACAAAAATAGCGAAATCTATAAATACAAAAGAAATTGCACTCGCTGCGTTATTAGACATAGAGGGAGCTTGGCGCATTGCATTTCAAATTTGTATGAAAATTTATATGGGAAAATCTACTTTATTGCATTTACCTTTTGACGTAGGACTACGTCTAACCGCACTATACCGAGATACATTCCGCGAAAACTAAAACCAAGATGTAACGACGGAATTAAAGATTTCAAACGGTTATACTGATGTAACCACATGATGGACCACAATAATCGATATGTCGTTGGATTGATAAAATGATGGACAATTTTGTGATTCTTCAATTTTCATTATCACTTCATTGTTAAACAGTGAAAATTGAATAAAAGTTTCAAGGTCGAATTTTCACCAACAATGTACCAATCATATGCGAGCACACCTAGCACAGACTTCATGAATAGACACCAACTGCCTGCAGTGATATCCTGTACAGCAGTGGCAAAAAAAAATTTGACAGAATCTCCCCGTCCCAATAGGTCAACTAATGTTAGCTTCCATCAGCCTAGACTAAATTGATGTCTTGAAGGTAAAGCTTTTTCGGAAAGTTCGTAACCACCTCCACTACCAGACAGTTTTACGTTCTGCTGTTAACAAATATGTTAATGTTAATAAAACTGATGTCTTGAAGGAGAATATGATGGCACAGGCAACAGTACTGCACCAAGTAATGTATGAACAGAGCGCTGGTTCCTCGTCGTCTATCAGTGCAGGAAAACTTGATATTAATTTTTGTGCAGTCAAGCCAAGTGAAAACTACATTGCCACTGTTGACGCACAGTGGGGCGTGGAACACAATCGAATTGCCATTTGAATTGTCTTCTTCTACTTCTTGTTTCGTATAGCAGCAAATATCAGAATTCAATATGGTTTTTCGGATGTCGCAAAATAGGCTGCGCCGCCGGGGACAACAAAATGCGTTGTTTATTTTTGAACTCTACACTCTGCCTTTTTTTAGATTTATTTAAATAACTGAATATAGGGTATTTAAAAGACAATAGAAAACCAAACTGCTCCGTACAGATCTTTGAATAGGTAGTTAAACGAGCTGTACTGATGATTATATTTTACTAGCTAAATGAATTTAGTCCAATATGACAATACTAGTTGCATCACGCGGTGGCGGTTTAGAGAAAAACCAAATTCATTTCATCTTGATATTAGAGTTCCGACGTTAGTGTTTGTATTTTTCAATTGAAATTTTTTTGAATTAGCAATTGCAAGAAAATATTACTTTTCATAACCTTACTTGTAATTGAACAACGCTATGCAAACATTAATTGCTGAGGCTACTGTTGTGCATCACTCTAGCCCAGTTTATTTTCGAAGATAACGGACATATAACTTTCAAATATGGTATCTTCGTTGTTCTTTGGTATCTTGAAACTGATCAAATTTTTTTCTGATTGATTCTGTATACTGATAAAATGTTTAAATTGACCTGAATTGAATGTTAACATGTTCATAAAATTCTATGTCAATTTCAAATTTTCTGTGAATATACATTTTCTACTTAAACTGTAATTCGTTATCGATATTTTTTTCCACGAGCTTGTAATTACAGGAAAAAAATTTATGTGACATCTTTGCCGCTTTGTGATCGGTGAGTGAGCCAACTTCAACAAGACAAATAGGTATAGGAGAAAGTTTAATTTCTACTAAATCGTACTCAATTAAATATTTTATAGAAGGTTGCCTTTTCGCGCATTAAAGAAAATTCGCTGTATTAGAATGAAAGGTATTCATCAATGGTCCAGAAACCAAATTTAGGGGAAAATCAAGTATCTAACTTTTTTATTTTTGTAGATAGAAAACCTTGTTTTACAATTTTATAGCTCCAGTAATTTTAAGTAACTTTGTAAAATAAAGTTTTTTTCTAAAACAATGCTATAGAGCTCTAGACCCAAATTTTCTCCTAAATTTGGTTTCTGGACCATTGTGAATGTTAAAGAGAATATTTTTTCTTCTAAGATAGAGTGCTGCAAAGAAATAATCAAAATACAGACCCCGTTCGATTTTGGCAACACCTCAGAATTTTTTCTGTTGCCAAAATCGAACCATGCCAATAATGAATGGTTTTTTTCATGACTTTTTTGACTTTTTAAATGGTCAAAGACGACCTTAACAGTAGAAATGGCCACTAATGAACTAGTTTTAGTTCCAAGTCGTTGGAGGTGTCGCTTGATGAATTTGGGCTGACGACCTAGATACTTGATATAACCACCGGAACCAAAACATCTTCCTTTTGGAAGATGTTGAGCTTAAATTGGTTAAAATAAATCAAGCAAACTACAAAAGTAAAACGAGCTTAAATCAAACATAGTTTCAAAATAAAATTATAAAATTATTGTAGTCCTACGTCAACTATGCGGTAGTGTCTTGGTCACCACCCTCCTACTATTTTCTAGAGAGCACAATAATGATCTAATAATGCACTACATTATGTAAAAGTATAGTATTTTAGATGCCTAACAACTTTGCAGAAGGCACTGAAGAGCTAGGATGTCCCTAAGAAGAGCTATAGCTGTTCAAAGTTGAGTATGTCGATTTAAATGCAGAAAATCTTGTCTTCTGCCAACATTACCAATGTACCGGCGCCAGTAGGATTCCCATCAGAAATAACCTGCCGTAACGAGTTTATACACTCAGCTGGATCAAACAAACAAATTCAGGTCAATATTCTAGGTGTAGGTAGAATACAACGGTACAGTACAACGTATTTCAAAGGTTACTTCTGATGGAAATCTGACTAACGCCGGTACACTGGCAGTGTTGGCAGAAAAAATGATTTGCAACATAAATTTCAACATACTCAACATTAAACAGCTTCAGTATTTTTTTGAGACACTCTAGCTCTTTGATGTCTTTGGCCAAGTTGTTAAGCATCAAAAAACCTACCATTTGAAGTCATTGAACCTATGGTTTAAGCCAGTTTGAGCTCTTTAGAAAGGAAAATGCAAAAACGTTGGTTTTTCCATACAAATCTCCATATAAATTTGAAATGCAATGCGCCAAGCGGAGACTAAACCAATCGACTCCCGATAAAATTAGGATTGTTTGGGGCTCCAAATAGAACAAAAAAAAACTTGGTTCTGGCTTTCTGCTATCAAGTTTCGTTGTTTCCATATAACGATTCCCCACCCTAGTACATGGTCTGGCAAGTAACCAGTTAGGCTTCCGGAAGGGCAGGTCCACGCTGGATGCAATCTCTTCCGTCATAAAGACGGCGGAGGTAGCAATCTAGCGCAAGAAAAGGGGAATACGCTACTGCGCAATCGTCACGCACGACGTGACGGTGTTGTGGAATGTCATGTATGACGGAGTGTTGAAACTCAAGTTCCCTGTAGGGGTTGTGATCGTCGGATTTGCAGACGACATAACGCTGGAAGTTTACGGCGAGTCTTTCGAGGAGGTCGAGTTGACGGCCGCGCACTGTATACGCAAGGTCGAGGACTGGATGCGCTCCAGGAAACTGGAGCTCGCGCATCATAAGACGGAGGTCACGGTTGTGAACAACCGTAAATCGGAGCAACAGGAGGTGGTCAGAGTCGAGAACTGCACCATCACCTCGAAGCGATCCCTGAAGCTCTTGGGGGTTATGGTGGACGACAAGCTCACGTTCGGGAGTCACGTCGACTATGCCTGTAAGAGGGCTTCATCGGCTATTGCAGCATTATCTCGTATGATGTCCAATAGCTCAGCGGTTTATGGCAGCAAGCGAAGACTTCTTGCCAGCGTGGTTTCGTCCATACTTAGGTATGGTGGGCCAGTGTGGTCCAGAGCGCTAGGTGCTAACAGTTACCGTGGTAAACTGGAAAGTACCTACAGGCTCATGTGCCTGAGAGTTGCGAGTGCTTCCACCTGACACAAATCCTGTCAGGCCAAGGTTGTTTCAGGCAATATCTGCACAGGTTCGGACACGCGGGGTCCCTCATGTGTCCCGAGTGCGTGGAGGAGGAGGAGACTGCTGAGCATCTCTTCTTCGTATGCCCCCGTTTCGTAAGAGCGAGGAGCGACATGATGGCTGTGAGCGGGCCTGGCACTTCTCCGGACAATTTAGTCCGGATGATGTGCGACGACCCGGACATCTGGAACGCGGTCTGTACGGCTGCCTCTCAGATTGTCCTGGAGCTGCAACGTGTGTGGCGGGTCAACCACCAACACGCCAGCGGTAGCTAATTACCAGTCGCTAGGTAGTTAGGTTATAAGTGTAAAGAGGATGCATCACGCACAAAAGCCACTTTCCGACGTACTACTTAACCGTCGTTCCGAGAAGACCAGGGCTGGAGACTGGAGGGGTTTTAGTGGGTCGGGACAGGGATCAGTAGGTCTCTGGGGAAGTGTAACTACCCCAGAATCTCTCCCCTAGTCTCATCCCCACACCCTGAGTTCTCTTCTCAGGTGTCTGTTTGCAGATTTCCCCGCAACCTTTAAAAAAAAAGACAAGAGGGGCTGACCATTAACCCCTCTAAAACAACCATTATTCCCTTCACTCGGAAAAGAAGGTACAACTTGAAGTGCCTGAAGCTGGGCGAGACTACACTGCAGCTTTCCACTGAGACTAAACATCTTGGAGTAGTTTTAGATCAGAAACTCAGCTGGAATGCATATATTGAATATGTCATCGGTAAAGCTACGAGTGCCCTCTGGGCATGTAGCAAAGTTATTGGCAGAACATGGGGTCTAAGGCCAAGTATGATTTATTGGTTGTACCAGGCAATAATAAAACCAAGAATAACGTATGCCTCGCTAGTGTGGAGGCCTAAAACAAAAGAAAGGTCAACGCAGAACCAGCTTGGCAAGTTGCAAAGGCTAATTTGTATTGCAATTACAGGAGTAATGAAAAGTGCTCCGTCGAAAGCTTTAGATGCAATTCTGCATCTATTACCACTCCACCAGGTAGTACAACTAGAGGCGGAAAAAAGTACATTGAAACTAACTTGCCTTAAAAAGTACCTGATCCAACTGAGCAAACATATACCAGGTATCGAAGACTGGATGAATACAGAAGCAAACTTCGAAATACCTTTCAAAATCATAGAAACCGAACGGAAAGTTTGGGTGGCCCGAGTATCCGACAAGGCTCTGTCGTCTTTTACACAGATGGCTCAAAAATGAATGATTCAACCGGAGCAGGTATAAATGGTCCTGGGATAAGTATCTCGATACCAATGGGCCGCTGGCCTACATTGTTCCAGGCCGAAATTTTTGCAATTTATGAATGTGCACAAGTCTGTTTGGCTAGGAAATACA
Source organism: Wyeomyia smithii (assembly GCF_029784165.1). NCBI lineage: Eukaryota > Metazoa > Arthropoda > Insecta > Diptera > Culicidae > Wyeomyia > Wyeomyia smithii. The sequence goes on along the minus strand of NC_073695.1, from coordinate 165,020,273 downwards.
GGCGTGCTAACATATACATTTTTTTCTGATAGCCAAGCAACACTTAACGCACTAAAAACCTTCACATGTACCTCTTAGCTAGTATGGGAATACATCCTTTTACTGAAACAGCTGGCAGAAAGGAACCAAATATGGTTATACTGGGTTCCTGGTCACTGCGAAGTGGAAGGCAATGAAAAAGCCGATACGTTAGCTAAACAGGGGTCATGTACCGATTTCTTTGGCCCAGAACCGTTCTGTGGGGTGTCATCAAGCGCCTTGAAAGCAGATTTGAAAACCTGGGAACATAGGACAACACAATAGAACTGGATATGCTCAGTAGGGCTACGCCAGTCTAAACGCTTTATAAAACCAAGCGTGAAGAAAATCCAGCAATTGCTTAGTTTAAACAAAAAGGGACTAAAGACAATTACTGGACTGTTTACAGGACACTGTCCAAGTATGCATCACCTGAAACAAATTGGTCAGTCAGATGACGAAATTTGTCGTCTCTGCGGGTTCGAATGTGAAACCGCAGAACATTTGCTCTGTCACTGCAGTGCACCAATGCAGCGCAGAATAAGAGCCTTTGGAAAAGGAACTTCGGAGCTTTTTGTGGTCTGGTCTGCGAATCCTAATGAGGTAATACATTTCATACGAAATTCAGTGCCTAATTGGGAGAAAGGGTGCGATATGACAACGACGATCACTTCCATCAATAGTGACGCCACGAGTACCTAGACTAAAGCAGAGGTATACCACAAAAGATCAAAATAATCTTCGCAGGGTAGTTATCCGGTATTCTTGCAACGTGCCTTGCCCAGCGTATCTGTCCAGCTTTGGCCACCTTTTGAATACTGGGTTCGCCGTAGAGTTGCGCGAGCTCATGGTTCATCCTTCACCTCCTTATTCCGTTCTCCTGCACGCACTCACTGGTCCTCCTTGAGCATTGTCCACGTTTAATGCCCGTAGAGAACAACCGGTCTGATGACTTCGTACGGGGGCGTAGTCTGTTCGACCGCAATTGCTTGTGGAGCCCTTAGTAGGCACGACTTCCGCTGATAATACGCCTCCGGATCTCACGGCTGGTTTCATTGTCCTCATTACCAGTGAGCCAAGATAGACAAATTCGTCGACTTCGGTTCCGCCAGCTAGCATTAACTTCGTTTTAGACGCATTTATCTGCAACCCAATCCTCGCTGCTTCGCGTTTTAGTCTGGTGTATTCTGCCACCGCCGCGGTTGTTCTGCCGACAATGTCCATGTCATCAGCAAAGCAAACGAATTGACTGGATTTGTTGAAAATCGTACCCCGCGTGTTGATGTCCGCTCGATTCATTACACCCTGTAGTGCAATAGCAGGCAAGAGTGACCATCACTCTGTCGAAGGCCCCTGCGGGATTCAAATGGACCCGACAATCTACCTGAAATCCGCACACAGCACTGCGTCCAATCCACCGTAGTCTTTATTAGTCTATACAGCTCCCCGGAAAGCCGTTTTCGTCCATGACCTTCCATAGCTCTTTTCGATCGATATATGACACTATCGACCTTTAAAGTCAATAAATAGGTGGTGCGTGGAGTTCTGTATTCACAGCATTTCTAGAAGATTTGCCGTATGGTGAAGATCTGGTCCGTCCTTCCACGAAGCCGGCTAACTTCCCACAAATCTGTTGCAATCAGCCGGTGCAAACAAATGGCCAGCTTTTCCGGGCCCATCTTTATAAGCTCCGCTCCGCAGCCATCCTTGCCAGCCGATTTATTGTTTTTTAGTTGCTTGATGGCATCCTTAACTTCGCCTACCGTTGGGGCTGGCACGTCTTCTGCATTTGTCGCACCGGCGGGATCGCTTCCTCCGCCGCCATGGTCTCCTGCCTGGGCGCCGTTCAGGCGTTCGTCGAAGTGCTGCTTCCACCTTTCGGTCACCTCACGATCATCCGTCAGAATACTACCATCTTTATCCCGGCACATTTCGGCTCGCGGCACAAAGCCTCTGCGGGATGCGTTGAGCTTCAGATAAAACTTTCGCGTTTCCTGAGAATGATGCAGCTGTTCAAGCTCTGCAAACTCCTCCTCCTCCAGACGATGCTTTTTCTCCCGGAAGATTTGGGTTCGATGCATCTTCTTCTGTCTATGTCTTTCCACGTTCTGACGAGTGCGCATCTTCGCCACTGAGCATCTTCGCCGCCCGCGCAGCGTTCTCCTCATCCATGACCCTCCTACATTCATCGTCGAACCACTCTTTTCGTATGGTTCGTCCCACATGCCCGATGACGTTCTCCACTACGCTATTGATGGCTGTTCTGATGGTGTTCCAACAGTCCTCGAGAGGAGCCTTCTCCAGCTGGTCCTCTTCCGGCAGCGCAGCTTCGAGCGAATGCGCGTAGTTTTCGGCGACGTTAGGATGCTTCAGTCGCGTGAGATCTAACCGAGGCGGGCGTCGTTACCGAACGTTGTTAACAACGGAGAGTTTTGGGCGCATCTTAACCATCACCAGGTAGTGGTCTGAGTCGACGTTAGCGCTCCTATAGGATCTCACGTCGATGATGTCTGAGAAGTGCCGACAGTCAATCAGAACGTGGTCGATCTGTGTTTCTGTCTGATTTGATTACCTCCAGGTGTACTTGTGTAGGAGGTTGTGATGGAAGCAGGTACTACGCACGGCCATGTTCTTGGAGGCGGCAAAGTCGATGAGTCTTAGGCCCATTTCGTTGGTCAGCTGGTGCGCGCTGAACCTTCCAATCACTGGTTTATATTCCTCCTCCTGGCCGACCTGAGCGTTGAAATTCCCGATGATGATCTTGATATCATGTTTTGGGCAGCGGTCGTACTCACGCGTCAACTGCGCGTACAATTCATCCTTGTCGTCTTCGGTACTTCCGAGGTGAGGGCTGTGCACGTTTATGATGCTGATGTTGAAGAATCGGCCCTTGATTCGCAACCTGCACAATCGAGGGCTGATTGGCCAGCACCTAATCACCCGTTTCCGCATGTCGCCCATCACTATAAAAGCCGTCCCCAGCTCATGTGTGTTGCCGCAGCTCTGGTAGATGGCCTGACCATCCGGGAGCGTACGTACCATTGAGCCCTTCCAGCACACCTCCTGCAGCGTTACGACGTCGAATCTGTGGGATTTCAATACTTCGGAAAGCACTCGTGTGCTCCCTTGGAAATTGAGAGACCGGCAGTTCCACGACCCGAATTTCCAATCGTTAGTTCGTTTTCGTCGCATGGGTCTGTGCCGATTGTTCCAGTCCGAATTTCTTTGTTCCTCGTTCATTACTTATGAGTATTGTACGGTGGCGGTTTGTATATATACATACATATTTCGGTTTTGGATTCGCTTAGTCATTTCTTTCTTATATATAGTCGTTTTTTTTTACATTTAAGAATATAAGTATTTAACTGCATATACCTAATAGCTCTTAACGACAGATAGTTCACAGCCGCTCCATGGTGGCGGGTGGATTGTCTATCCCTCCGGACCTCTCATCCAGTTCAGGGGGTGAAGAATCCGGAATGGGTTTCTCTGACATCCCGAAAAACGATGTAGATGGCTTCTTCGACGTTATAAAAAAAACGAAAAAGAGCGCGCAAAACTGTCTCGCCTGTTCCACCCACTAATGACGTAACAGTTCGAGTGAAGAAATATAAAAAAAAAACAACCTGGACTTCGTTGGTTAGTTTTTTCCTGGCCCAGGAACAAACCCCTAAAGGTCGTTCAGATTTGTAAACTTCTGCGAAAAAGATATACCAGCTTGGCAGAGGTTTATAAAGTTAAAGCCGATAAACTAAAAGCTACATTTTCTGATCTCCAACATGCAAATGCAGTTGTTGAAGATCAAAACTTTACGATCGAGTACCGGGTGTATATTCCGGCTCGAGCAACTGAAATCGAGGGCGTCATAGCAGAACCCGATCTCACAGAAAAAGACGTTATGGAAGGAGCGGGTCGTTTTAAAAACCCAAACCTCCCAAAAATTACAGTCTTTGAGTGCCGGAGAATGTACTGTAAGGACAACATGGGTAACTACTCTCCGAACGATTCGTTTCGAGTCACCTTCGAAGGGAAAGTGCTCCCAGATTTCTTCGAGCTGTACAAGCCCAGACTACCGGTACGACTTTCTATCCCAAAAGTCATGTCGTGTATAAATTGTCTGCAGTTAGGGCACACGAAAACCTACTGCAGCAATAAAACCAAATGCTGCAAGTGTGGTGAAATCATGGAGAGTTACCTTGCTTGTAGTGAACAGGAAGCAAAATGCTCCCTATGTGGTGGTAGCTCACACAAAGCCGAGACGTGTGAAAAATATAAGCTACGCTTTGACGCACTGAAAAAATCGACAAAACAACGTAGTAAGCAGTCTTTCGCACAGATGCTAAAGACTGCCCTACAGCAGGAAGAAAATCGTTACTCCAGTTTGAAGAACGATGATTCGAATGATGACGAGGAGGATTATCAACCACTCCCGTCAACCGGAGATGTGCGAAAACGGCCAAGTGTATCTTCTCCTAAACTCCCCAGAAAGGAGCAGAAGAAGACGCTAACTGATACTCCACAAGGTCCCGCTCCAAAGCAAAATGCTAAAGCGACTCCACCCGGTTTCAGAGTTAACTACGATCAGGAGTTTCCTAAACTTCCGGGGAAACAATCTGCTCCCACCCCTAAACTGTCATCGGAGTCTGAAATACCATCTATTGATGGGCGTATTTCATTCAAAATGATCGTTGAATGGATATTCACCACTTTTGGTTTATCCGTTGCTCTTAAAAGTATGATTTCGGCTTGGCTTCCAACAATTTGCATATTGGGTAATCAACTAAGCACCAAATGGCCCCTCCTCGCGTTCGTATCCTTTGATGTCTAAATCAGACAACAGAAGTGACGAATCGACAACAAGGATCATTTAATGGAACTGTCGAAGCTTGATTCCCAAACTAGATAAATTTAAACTCCTGATTCACGACAGCAAATGCGATATTTTCGCGCTATCTGAAACATGGTTGTCAACTGATAAGACAGCAGCCGTTCATGATTTCAATATAATTCGTTTAGACCGAGGAAACTCTTATGGCGGAGTGCTCCTTGGTATAAATAAATGCTACCCATTCATCCGAATTTCTCTCCCAGCTATTGATGGCATAAAAATTGTTGCTTGCCATATAACAATTGCTGGTGAGAACCTTACGGTCGCATCAGTCTACATTCCACCTAGAGTTATTATTAACCGGTTGCAGCTGACACAAATAACGGAACTGCTGCCGATTCCACGCCTTATCCTGGGAGATTTCAATTCTCACGGTATGGCGTGGGAGCACCTGGAGATGATAACCGGGCTATTCTTATTGAAAGCTTACTAGACGAGTTCGATATGACCCTATTGAATATACCTGGGTTAGCTACAAGAATAGCAAGGCCTCCAGTACAAGAGAGCACTTTAGATTTATCTATGTGTTCCTCCTCAATAGCTTTGGATTGTAAATGGGAGATTATTCAAGATCCCCATGGTAGTGATCACTTGCCAATAAGTATTTCGATTATGAGCAGGCTCCAGTCTGTTACCACAGTCGAAGTAGAGTGTGATCTCACCCGGAATATTGATTGGAAATCCTCGAACATGATATCCCAGGAGCTCGAAACAACCGATGAGCTTCCTCCATCCGACGAATACAACTTTCTTGCGACATTAGTTTTAGATAGCGCGTTGCAATCTCAGACGAGGCCCGCCCCTGAGAACAAGTTGAAAATTCGTCCTAACAAACAATGGTGGGACAAAGAATGCACCGAGATGAAAAAAACTCTAAAAGCAGCATACCTAGCATTCAGGAAAGATAATTCCATTCAACTTTTTGATCAGTTTAGAGAGCTGGAACTGAAACAGACTAAACTGTACAAACTGAAAAAAAGATCGTACTGGCAAAATTTCATAAGCACCTTACCCAGAGATGCTTCTATGAGCTATCTCTGGAATACGGCCAGAAAATGCGCAATAGGTCCGACAACAATGAGGCTAATGAATACTCTGAACGTTGGATCTATGATTTCGCGAAAAAGGTATGCCCAGATGCTGTCCCACCACAGCAGAAATTCAGCGACACAACGGCGATTGAAGAACCAGAATTTTCAATGCTGGAGTTTTCAATTGCCCTCGCGTCTTGCAAGAACAAGGCTCCAGGACCGGACAGGATCAAATTTAATCTGATGAAGAACCTGCCGGACTCGGCCAAGATACGATTTCTTAAACTGTTTAATAAACTTATCAGGAACAATATGGTTCCGGAAGCTTGGAGACAGGTTAAGATTATCGCAATCAAAAAACAAGACAAACCTGCCGCAGATCACGGCTCGTACAGGCCGATTGCCATGCTCTCATGCATACACAAATTACTTGAAAAAATTATCTTGCGTAGACTTGACAACTGGGCAGAAACAACTAACCAACTATCAGAGACCCAGTTCGGCTTTCGTAGGGGCAATGGCCCTAACGATTGCCTGGCATTGCTAGCCACAGAAGCGGAAATGGCTCTTGGCAGCAAACATGACTTGGGTTTTCCTGGATATCACAGGCGCATTTGATTCAGTTTCAATCGAAATTCTTCCCGAGAAACTGCATCAAAGAGGATTTTCCCCTATACTGACAAACTTTTTGATCAACCTGCTGTCTGAAAAGCATTTACTTTAAAGCATAACCGTGATTGAAAACACGGTTCTTCAACAATAACACGAACAAGCTACATGGGTCTCCCCCAAGGCTCTTGTCTGAGTCCGCTGTTGTACAACTTCTACTTTAGTGACATCGACACATGCTTGACGGACGGCTGCACCATGCGCCAGTTAGCTGACGACTGCGTAGTATCAGTCACGGCGTCTCTGGCTGTAGATATGAAAAACAGCCTGCAAAATACGCTAGATAATCTGACTAGTTGGGCCAGTTGTCTTGGAATTGAGTTCTCGCTTGAAAAAACGGAGATGGTGGTCTTTTCGAAAAAGAGACCACCACCCCGTTTGGAGCTAGTACTGTCCGGAAGACCCATCACTCAGTCACCTAGCTTTAAATATCTCGGAGTATGGTATGACTCTAAGTGCACATGGGAAAATCATGTCAATTACCTGAAGCAAAGATGCCAACCAGGTGGTGCAGCTTCACACATGCTGAAGCTAGAGAGGATACAATACTGTTGTTTGCGTATCGCTCTAGGCTGCATGCAGTCGACACATACCATGTCCCTAGAGGTCATAGCTGGAATACTACCACTCAAAGAGAGGCTGTTTGAGTTGGCTTTTCGTTTCCTCGTTTTGTTGCATTTGATTTGACGATGAAGCAAGAAATCCATGGAATTCCCGAACACCTTAAACCAACAGTTGTGCCATCAATATTTTCGGCAAAATTCGGGCACCTTCCAGAACAGAATTCCTTTTTCACGGACGGATCTGTAATGGATGGACATTCCGGATATGGCATTTTCAACACGGACCATCGCGTATCCCGCAAACTGGCACAGCCTTGCTCCATATACGTAGCTGAATTAGCTGCCATACACAATTCGCTGCGAATCATCGAGCTCAAGACACCAGGTAATTATTTCATCTTTCCGGACAGCCTCAGTTCTATCGAAGCTCTCCGATCGATTAAACCGGTCAAGCACCCGTCCTATTTCCTTCCGGAAATAAGACGGATATTGAAAGTGCTGGTCGATCGGTCTTTCATTATCTGCTTTGTGTGGGTCCCCTCTCATTGTTCAATCCCAGGCAATGAAGAAGCTGATTTATTAGCAAAGAGGGGTGCCATAGAAGGAGATATATTCGAAAGACCGATCACCTATACCTAGGGTTACCATTTGCTCGAGGTTAAAAATCAGGACAACTTTTTCCGATACAAAATTGATATGAGGAGTTTACTTTTTTTGAGGTATCATTAAATAAAACACATAATTCGAGATTTACACTTCAAAATATGCCACTCATTTATTTATCCAAAGTATTTCTCGGACGATATTATTTTGCAACTTTGATTCATTAGGCGTTAGTAGATACCTAAAAAATGCAGTAACTTAAACTGTTCAAAATTGGGTCCTGAAGTTTTACACGGTTTTTTTATTTATATATATCAGTTGAAAGAGCACACTTTTCTGAACAAAACGTGATTTTTAAAATCAATCGTTGTCCTTCGATTTTTTAAGAATAACAAATTCTCCCATATACCGTACGTTTGCGAAATGTCATTTAAGACATTTCAAGCAGTTTTTTATTCTTCATTTTAAAATCGAAGGGAAACGATAAACATTTTTTTTTTTTAAATCACGTTTTGCTCAGAAAACGCGGCTTTTTCAAATGATATATAAAAACTGATATTCAGCTTTTTACGCGCCATAATGGCGGAAGCTAAAATGCGAAGTTCGTATTGAATCATCCGCCCTTTTGACAACTCTGCTCATGTCAATTTGAAGTCTTCACGTATTTTAACAAAAGAGAAATAAATCTGGCAACATTTGTGTTACCAATTCCTCAGAAATCCCCAAAACTGACGTAAGCAGAGAGGTTCGCATATTACGAACACGCTTCATAGCGACCGCCATTATGGTGCGAACAAAGCTGGATAGCTTTAGGACCCAAAAGTTAGAGAGTTGAGGGTTGCATGAACTAGACAATTTCTTTCGACAAAATTCAACCCAAGAAAAAAAATCGTTCAAAATGAGTGCGTTCCGTTCCGGAGTTAAAGTAAAAGTACTGAACAATCTTCAACATTTCTGAACATCCGGCAACATCCAGAAAAATCAGAACAAATGCTAAAATATGAAAAATAAATCAGGACGCTCCAAACATATCTCAAAATCAGGACATGTCCTGCCAAATCAGGACGGATGGTATCCCTACCTATACCGAGTATTTGTATCTGCCCCGACAACTGGCTCTGGCAAACTGGCAGGAAAAATGGGATTCTGGCGATTTGGGGCGATGGATGCATTCCATCCCGCCCAAAGTGTCTACGAAATCATGGTTTAAAGGCCTCGATTTAACTCGAGATTTTTTACGAGTTATTTCATGCCTAATGTCAAACCATTACATTGCAAATGCCCACCTCTATCGAATAGGAATAGTCGATAGCAACTTTTGCGAATGTGGAGGGTACGAAGATATCGAACACGTAGTCTTCGTAAGCCCTAAATACCACAGAGCAAGGAAAAAAATCACAGGAGGGTTGTGTGCAAAGCCACGACCGCAAGGTTGAAGTAGAATACTTTTCCAAGAAAGGTACTCCGGCTGCTTGCGTGTCAGTCATTTTTTTTTCTAGTAAATAAATGTTGGCTAATCATATCAATCGAATTTTGCGCTTCAACAAGGATTGACCGTTTTCAATATAATAGTAAGTTGCTTGTCATGATTGGGGCTTGACAATTTTTAAATTTTTGTCATGCGAAAAATTAATTTTTATGCAGATAATGAAAATTTTTCGGATGTCGTGCTCATGACTGAGGGAAAAAATAATTCAGTACGTCCTGAGACACGGAGATAAAGTAAAATTTATAGCTATTACAAATTTAAAAATGTAAATTAACTCAAGAGAAAATATTACCTCTTCAATCATCAGCTTTTTCTCATCCTGAAAAGGACAATTTGTTGTTCAATTCAATGTCGGATAAGATACCGATCACATCTTGGTGTTATCACTGACAGTGCGAACTAAGTATTTCTTGTGATAAAATAAACAGTGAAAAGCTGATTTAACACTCAAAATTAGACGGCTCACGTGTTGTCAAAATGAGTCAACTCTCCATTGAATGCATTTACTAGTGTCCGCTATCACACAGAGTCTGTATTTTACTAAAGTACCTCACTGCATCAGCTGCTATCGATGCTGATACCCGCTGCAACTGCTACGCTATCCGTAGCCATGCCACAGTTGTGGCCGCTATACGCTACCATTGGTATCCGCTGTCCCTGCATCAGCTGGTCCAGCTGCTATCGATGCTGAGATCCGCTGCACCTAGTGCGCTATCCATTGCTATGCCACAGCTGTGGCCGCTATCCGCCATCGCTGGTATCCACTGCACTGCTACTGCTGCTGCTAAGGGAGGACTGCTGTTGTCGCTATCTAGAACTATTATGAGCGGCTTCGGCTAAAACAAGTTCTTATATAGGCCAAATAGCATATTTTAAATTGCAAGGTATATGATTCTGTCGACCGTGCTTGGGAAGCAATCATATAACGACCAATCAGAGGTCGAATTTGTCATTTTGACAAGGCTTGACTTTTTTCAATAGTACAATAGTTTGAATAATAAAATTACAATTATCTTCATTTGGGAAGAATCTTATAAGATTTTCCAATCTATTGCTGCAAGAACGAAGGAAATCCATTGAGTACTAACCGATTTGTTAGCATTTGAAATTGGACATATTTTTCACTTTTTTCGGTTTTAGATTTTCATTTCACATCCCTATGTAGCCGAACTTCCTGAGAGAAGTATTCTACTTCAAAACTTTTCGATTCCCTCCGGGAACGGAATGCATCATCTGCAATGCAAGTTCGGGATGCACTTGCCAGCAATGATATTAGTTTTCTCACCCATGTTTACCAATTTATTAAAGTTATAAATTATCGTATCTGAATCCTCTTACTTTCTCTGTTTCTCTATGCAGATCTACAAGGATAATACTAATCTTTGTTTTTCTCTCTATTTTTCATCTTAGGTTGTGACTCCCAAGTGACAAGGACTCATCATCCCTTAGTTTTAATTACATGTTCATATAAATAGATCGTTTCTCATATAGATAGCAATAGATAGATGTACATATTAGTTTTCAGGTAGAATTAATTTTGTATTTTTGAATTGTATTTGTTAAAGAGAAAAGATGAGAGGGTTTTTCTGCCAGTTTGAGAAGGAGCAGTCGGGATACAGGCTCTACTCAAGCTGGCTTTTCCCTACTCCAAAAGACTTTCGGCCCCGTTATGCTTCGCGGTTGGGCCTTAATAAATATTCGAGTTAGCAAAAAAAATTTTGTTGTTCTGTGACAGTTGATTCTACTCTATTGCTTGCTATTGGTGGAACGACAGGAAAGAGAATTATTTACCAAAACTAGTGATGGGAAATATCCGAGGGAATGTGCTATGGGTTATAACATCGAGTACAACATAGAAACGTCAAATCTGATGTTTTTGCTCTTTTCTGTTTTCTTGCTTGTGTTTGCTAGAGATACAAAAATCTTGTCGCTCCTTTATTTTCGAACGGAAAGCTCATATATAAGTTATAAAGAGTTTTTTTTTCATAGAGTTTTATCACTTTTTTGGATAATAACCAGGTCTACGGTGTCTACTTAAGAAGCGCTAGGGCTTAGCCCCAACCGAAACAGCAAAATAATGAAAAAAATCCGACCGATATCAACGTTTTCAGGTATCAGGTTTGACGTTTTCGTATCAGGTTTGACGTTTTCGTACCTTCGATGTTTTACTCTGTCAAATGTACAGCGAGGGATAGGAAATATCGAGCAAAATCGTTAACGATAACATCGATAGTTTCCAATCTCTTATCGATATTATCAATGAATTATTAATAATTTTAGCAAGGGGTGCGCGGAGTGAATAGATAGAGTGGCGCAGAGAGAAATTCAGTCAAAACAGCAACACGGTTTTTTTATGTATCCACCAAAATATTTTTCTGGCAGCCCCTTTCTGCGCAAGTTTCAGTTGACTTCAACGGTGTGTTGTTATTGTCAGAGTGAATAGGGACCGTTCCTAAACCACGTGGTCATAAAGAGGGGGACGGAGGGGTTTGTCAAAAGACCACGAAAGCCCACGCATGGGGGTTAACGAAATGACCACGTGGTCTTTTTTTCTGACTTATAATTTATTGTTGCCACCAAGTCAAGAGCAAAAGCTTTTGCATTTTAGAAATATAGAATATACCGAATGTTTAAAAATAAAAATTTAAAAAATTTAAGCGAATTTCTGGCACTAGACAAATGAAAAGACCACGTGGTTAAAGTCGCAAGGGGGGAGGGGGGTTGGCCAAAAGACCACGAAAGACCACGGGGGGGTAGGGGGGTATAAAAAGGGATCAAAACATGACCACGTGGTTTAGGAACGGCCCCATAGATAGTTATTGTATTTAAATTTAAAACAAGTTCGTTTGATAAAGTTTGATAGAGATAGATAAAATGAAGTGCGTTTTGTGTAATAACAAAAAACAGTAAAGAATGTGAGTTTTTTTTCGGTTCCCGAAGAATCCGATTGGGAGGAAACAGTGGATGGATTTTTGTTGTCTCCCAGCAGACTATTTCATTGACGAAAATACCCGACTGTGCAGTGTAAGTAAATTAGAAAATAATTACAAGTGATGAATAAATAGTTTTTTTTTTGACGTAGAACTACGTTTTACTTTAGCATACCACACAGGGATGCAAACTGAAAAACTGGGACGAAATTTGTCCCTTTTCAAATGCTCATAGGTCGGTTGGTTTTCAACCGATTTTCTTCATTCTTGCAGCAATCGATTGGAAAATTATACACGCATCTGCCCAAATGCAGAAAAATGTTGTTTGAATCTACGAACTATTGCATTATTGAAAATGGTCAAGCCTTGTTGAAATAAAAATAACGTCCTCTGATTGGTCGCTTGCTTGCTGTGTGTGTATGATATGGTATGATGTGTGTATGTGTGTATGGTATGATGATATGGTATGATGTGTGTGTGTCTATGATATGGTATGATTTGTGTGTGTGTGTGTGCTGTGTATGGTTTTTAACTCGGCACGTTTTGCTAACTGCTGAATCCGGTTCACGAAATTCACAACCCTTCATTAGTAGACATTATAACTCATTAAACAAGTAAAAATATTGGTTTTATCAAAGTTTTAAAGCGCTCAATACAGCCAAAAAAGCGCTATAAAACTTTGATAAAAACAGTTGTTACTACAAAACTATAAAACAGTAGTTACTAGGGTAATAAAACACTCCATGCATTTGTTAGTAGTGTACGTAGTTCTACGCCTTTTATGCGGTCGTGTCTTGGATACAACCTCTTACTTTTTGTCATTCTGAACAGCTTCACTTCAATTACGAGCAAGACCTGTACGTGGCCACAGCCGGCGGGAGGCTAAGAGCTATGCCGGGTGTGCTCCCGGTTTTCCAAATTGTGCCGGATTTCAGTGAAACAAACCAGGACGATTGCATGGAAGAGGTTTGTTTTACTTTGTGTGTTTTTTTTTTTAACTAAAGTTAATCCTATATTGTAGCCTTCTTGCGACGTTGAAACTGTTGCTGCTGCTGAGACTTCTGCTGTTGCTGGGACTAATAAGCGGGAGCTATTAAGTTTGACAGCAGTCCCATGGCAGTATAGCTTATGTCGTAGTTTCTTGCGTATAAAACATAAAAAATTGAAATTGAGGCAAATAAACTGTTATTTTTTTCGTACTTTTGTCTAATTGTTACCAAGAAACGATTCAATCAAATTAACAAAATGAGAAAAAAAATTCAACTTATGAAAAACCTTTTTTTTAATGATTACAATACTTTTTCCAACAAATCTAGCGAACAGCAATGTTTGTTTACTTTGCTCGTTAGGTACAGCGTTTGACTCTGCGTCACTCTATCTATTCACTCTGGGGGTGCGAGGTCGCAAAAGCAAGGATAATGTCTGTTCACTTGTAAATTCTACCAAAGTCGATTCGGCCAGTAGAGAATTGGGAACAATAATTGGCTATTTTGGATAACTACTATATGATATTTTGCAAGTGCAAGAAATAATTCGCATGCTTTGTGCCACTTGAACTGCCACTTGCGACTTATCGATAATTATCGCTGGCGCTGATATCGGCGATATTATCGATATGAAGCAATTATCGATATTAACGAAAAATATCGATAACTTTTTTATCACTAACCAAAACAGTCTTGTTGTGATCTAAGACAAGACGCGACAGCTGGCTTCTTATTTTTCTTTTCGTAACGGCCGTCATCCCCGTCGAAATTTTTTTGAACGTTCCATACCGTTGATGCCAGAATGATTATTTTTAACAACTTCTGCAGGTCAATGAAAATAAAACAAATTAAAATTGCAATATATAGGCGAATAATACTCAATTCTTATTTATTATTTTATGTTCAATGAAGCATACTTCTATTATCAAATTTTTTCTTCCTAAGTTTCTTGGTACCCAAATTTTTCTTCCTTAGTTTCTTGGACTTCAACCGAAATAGTAATAAACGATTAATCAATGCATTTTTAAAGTTATAACAGTGAAATACATTACTCGGTAATATCATGTAGGTACCTTGCATCCTTTTGCAACATTATTTATGAACAATTATAATAGCTAAATTATGACTCTCCAGCATCACTGCTTTACAGTGAAAAGTAACCTCGTTGTATTTTCTACGTGACGATTGCGTTATCGAACTCAGCCAATCAGCAGTCGGTTCAAATTGGTTGAATGTAACGGTGACCAGCTGTCACGTCTTGTCTTAGGTTGTGATAACCTCACAAGTATGGCGTTGGCGCGAATATAAATTAATGTTAATCACTGTTTATTTTCAGGTATTTCAACAGGTCCTGCTGTTTTAAATTATTTATATTTTTTAATTCCTGCATTGTGCAGTATTTTTGCAATTTCCATCAGATGTATTGTTATATGTCCTGTTTTCTTATTGTTAGTGTCATTAGTTTGTGCTTGGGTTCTGCATTCCCGCATAGTCAATAACCATGAAATGTGCCTAACAACTAGTTCGGGGTATAGTCAGGACCATGTGGGTTATCGTAAAACCATCTGGCCTATAATCCGTTTATAGTTTTTGTTTATGCGGGTTCTGGCTTTTCAATGAAAAATGTAGTATTAACTGACTTTTTGATACATGTATCTTGGTACTCTTTGTTTGAATTAGTTTCTGTATTTTCCATGTTTTCTTGATTTGATGTGGTCATATTTTTGTTTTTTATAGTCACATTACCTTCGTTATCTTCCTCTTCGCTTGTATCGATTTTACGTCTTAGGCTTCTTCTTCAACTTTCTACAATAATTCAAGGATTTGAAGTTTGATGACTTCATACATTCCTCAAATCCTTCAAAATCACTGTCGTCACTTCGCATACACTGCAGTGCTTGAGAAGGGATCGAAATTTGATTGTGACTGCGATGAATACACATGCTTTTTTCGTTTGAATTGAACGGCAGAAACGATCGGGCGAACGAAAAAAAGTTTTTCTCTTTCTCTCGTGTGACGATTTTTTTTTCTAACGATAGCGACCGCAGTTTCGGAGAAGTCGATTTTAAAACTCTCTCGCTCGATCATTTGAATTTATGTTGAACGGAGCAAACTAGAGTATGATCGGCAGCATGTGGCGTGTTTTATTTTCGTTTCTCTTGTTCTCGACTGGTTCTTGACTGGCTGTCTGAACGGTCAAAAAACGGTCGATGAATGCTTTTTCGCTGCATCGGATGGGATTGGGGCACTGCTTACAGATGCACGTTATTTTTTGGTGGAGAAGTTTGTTGTTGTTGTTGTTGATGTTTAGCGATAATTGCTCGAGGACAAATGAGGTGGAGATATAGTTTGAATATTTCTTCATGCGAAATGCTGAAGTCCGTCGTTGTTATGCGTCGCAAAGCGCCGACAGGCACAAGTAGTGTTTTTACTTCTGCCTACGCGGCTAGCATTATACCATATGTTGCGTTGCGCGCGGCTGTAATTTATATTTTTCCGAAGCTTATTCAGATTCTTGCTTCGCTTATATCATTGGCCCAACAGATAAGCCGATATATACGCTATTCTTTTTATATCCATCGTTATCAGTAGGCTAATTTTTCAGTCAATTTTTTTTTTCTGATTCGTTATGCATAAATAGTGGAAAAAGACAATCCTTATGCCCTGACAAATCACGTTCTACAATTGAGTTGATAGTTTTGTGATGTATTGGTTGATAACCGTCTTACAAACTGTGTTTTTTTAGATGCAAAAAATTAAAGGTAGATTGCAAATCAGCAGAAACATTAGAGGCCACCTAAATTGAATTGTTGAAACTAGCTCAATTTTAGTTGTGAGTTGTTAGTTGTTTCTGGTACCCAGGAGCGGATTAAGGCGAAGGCGAAGCAGGCGGATTTCAAAATTGATGTTTGATGCATGAATAGGATCATCAACAATGTATGGAGAACACTATTAATGTATAACGAAAAAGAATTTCCCGCATACAAATTGACTTGAAAAATTAGCCTCCTGATAACTATCGAATTCAAAAGTATCTATCTGTTAGGCCGATGATATAAAGGTCGGATTCGATTATATAGAGACTCGATTTTATATTGACTCGATTATATGTATATGATTCTAATATATATAATTTCAAACTCGATTATACTGCCGTTCCAAGCATAGTTGTCCCAGCGTGCATAAGAACGGCAGTATATATAGTAGCAAAAATTTTTTTTTTAAATTTCAAACGTGATCTAGAGCGAACATTTCGTAAGAGAACATCCAGAAAATACGTTACGCTTGATAGAAAGGGAAAAAAATAAAAAATAATTAAAAACAATGAAAAATTTTGGTTTTTTGGTTTTTGGAATTTAAAAATTAAAAGAAATTGAAAAACCCTAAATAAAATTACCTTAATAAAAAAAATTTCAAAAATAAAAAAAAGAAATTAAAAAAATTTAAGAACAAACGAATAATTTGAAATTTTCAAAAATTTGAGAAATTAAAAACGAACGAGTTGACAAATCAATATATACTGATCTAACTTTTTCTTTCCATTTGACACCAGGAATAACTACAAGAATAACTACAAGATATATGTATAATTTTCATAAGAACTGTGTTTGCTGACTTTTAGGGGGATGAGTCAAAAATAAAATTCTTCCTATTTATTCAAAAATAATAAAACATTCATGTAAAATGAATAAAATACATTTTTTCTCTGATTAGATTATATATAAAATTCGATTATATATAGTGGAAAAAAATCAGAGACTATATATAATCGAGTGTGACCTGTACTTAGCGATGCGAAAATCTAAATTAGCTTCGGACAAAGTACACCACCGCACAGTGGGGAATCGCTGGCCATCGACCCAAAATTGAAAATGTGAATTTCATTTCAATTATATTCTTCCTATAGTTGTATACTATTGAAGTGACAGGATCCAAATTTTTAGAGCATTACGACAAAATTTGAATTTTCTATGATTTTTCAAAGTCAGCGTTTTTTAGCGTTTTTCTTGAAAAAAAAAAATGTAATGTTGCGAAATTTGCTGGAGCCCCAAGAGTAACTTGAATCTTGATGACGTCTAAGTAAAAGTTCTCTATAAAATAGTGGAGAATAAATCCTAATCATTGGATAATGTATAATCCTCATCATTGGATAATGTATATGAGTATAAATTGACGGAATCAAAAAATTACGTTTTTTTTTTAAACAGCGTTTAAAGTTTGAACGGCAGGGTTTGGCACTATTGGCACTAGTTTTAAAAGATAGCTTGGAAAAAATGCCTTAAAATGCATCTAATCCGATCTTGCGCAGAGTTGCGCAGAGTACCTTTCTTTCGAAGAGAAACAACGAGTGTTCGGCACATGTCGGATTTCAAAAATGTAAATTTGAATTGTACACTGCAAACCGTCTACATAATAACAAATGGCTCATATAAGTCTGATAATAACAACGTTTTCGAACAAGTTTCAGTATAATTAATCACACTATTTGCATATTTACAAGTTTAACTGATCTATATTTCGATAATTTACGAAGTATCAAAAACTAGTCATTGTTTATGTTTTGGATCACCAGCACTGACTACCAAAATCATGTTTTAAGTTTATATCATACCAGTCACATGTAAAAACAATCGTGTAAACATAAACCATGACATAATACATCACCTGCTAATTTCTACAGAGCAAATAGTGAATAGTTATTTTGACGTTAGAAACTGCATTTTGAAAACCCTTCTTGAAGATATTAAAACTGTATTGAAAATGAACACAAAAATAAAGATGAAGGTGAAAGTGAATGGAAAAAAATGCAAATGGAAAAAAATGCGAATGCGATAAAAAGAATCAATAGTCACTTTGAAAAAAAAAAAAAAACAAGCCTTAAGTAATTTTAAAACACGAAGCATATTTTTCATTTTTTTTTTCTTTTTCTTGATAACTGATTAATATTTAATGTTTTTTATGGCATATGAAAGTCTTTCAAGCATCATGCATTTTATTTTCCAAAAGATTGAAGCCGACGTAAAATTTTCCTCATATAATATATACAGGTCGGACTCGATTATATACAGTCTCCGAAAAATTTTCACTGTATATAATCGAATCCTGTATATAATCGAATCAGAAAAAAAATTTTTTTTGTTTATTTTGCATAAATATATTGTTGTTTTTGAATAAATAAGTAGGATTTTTGTGACTAACCCCCTTGAAGTCGCGAAAAACCTTTCTTACAAAAATATATGTATATATAATCGAAACAGAAAAAAAATTTCTTGTTTATTTGCATACATCTTTTGTTGTTTTCAAATAAATAAGTGGAATTTTTTTGACTAACCCCCTTAAAGTCTCAAAAAACCTTTCTTACAAAAATATATGTGTATATAATCGAATCAGAAAAAAATTTTTTTTGTTTATATTGCATACATCTTTTGTTGTTTTTTTTTTAAATAAATAAGTAGAATTTTTTTGACTAACCCCCTTAAAATCGCAAAAAACCTCTCTTACAAAAATATATGTATGTATATATTTCGTAGTTATTCTTTATGTTATTGCAGTCAGCCATGGCAAGAACACTACACCATGCTGCACGGGTGCCACTTTTGCATAGAAACACTACACGGCGTGTATTGCAACTTGCACTGCGTGATGTGTAAGCAAATTCACCGGTGCGCGTGTGCAATGCCAATCCCCTACCTCGTGCATGAAGCTTCGGCCTACACACAAGCTGAGGGATTTAGCTTCGTAAAATTTCCAATACTCAGCATACCAGGCATAAAAAATTTCCTCAGCCCTGCTTGTGTTATGTAACATTTGAACGGACTTTTATGAATCAATAAGGGAGCGCTGATTTATAACGTAACGCAAGAATAATTATTGTTGATCTCCTTTCCCCCTTTGCCGTGCTTTTTGTTTAAATTTTCCATATGGGTTGCAACACTTCGCCAACCCAACACTCTTTCCCGTTTCCTGAGTGTTACATAATTTGTAAACGTTCCCTCGCGATATTTCTGTTTTAGATCAGCTTTACTTCACTTGAAACATTATGGCTCAAAAACCGACGTTTTGGGTCAAAAAATGTTGCGTTACGTCATATTGGACTGAAGAGAACGTCCATTATTTACGTACCGTAAATGAAAACTATTTTCGACCCCCTCTTTCCTCTAGGTAACGCTCTTTGTATAGATCTTCAAAATTTTTAGTTTTGATTGCGACGTTTCGTCAGTTCTATACCTCCCCCAAGCGTTACGAATTTTTGGACGATCCCTATACGACATTGCTGCTTCAGGTAAGTTATATTTAAAATTGAAAAAAAAAAAATTTTTTTCATGATTCGATTATATACAATTTTGTATATAATCGAATCATATATAATCGAGTCAATATATAATCGAGTCTGTATATAATCGAGTCCGACCTGTATAAAAAACATGAAATTTTCCCTGGCGTCAAAAATACGCATTTTCATGCAAAAATAATATCAAATTCGTACTCAGCGTCCCAAAATTATATAAAAACCATGTATTTTCCATGATTTGAAGATAATTTTTCGCTTGGCCAGCATTTGTATGGAGCCGCCCCACTGTGCACCGCCGCGACGCGAGCTGCGCAACATAAAGTGCTAGCCGCGTTGGCAGATGTAACTACACTACTCATGTCCAAACGCGATGCTTTGATTTCCATGGATGCTTTGAGAGATGTATGAAGAATTAATCAAACAGCTTCAACACCTTACTTTTCCATAATCGCTAAACATTAACAACAACAACAACAAAAACAAGCGCCTCCAGCCACCAAAATGCTTAGAGTAGAGTGATGTGTTCGGATATTGTGGCTATTGATTAAGGTATATTTGAAGATATATTTTGCACGTTCTGGATACAAATATAGTGAGGATTACGTTGTAAGCAGCATTTCTCTCGAAACCATGTTTTTCAACTGGTGGTAAATTTTTCTCAGCATCTACTGAACCGATTTTGCTGAATTTTTTTTAACATGTAAAAATGGATTATCTAACTTGTTACGTAGCCGTTTTTTGATATCTGAGTTTTTCAATGTTTTATGATTTTTTTAATAGTGATTTTTCATGAAAAAAAAACAATTTTACTAAAATGGCCGCCATTTTGGCAATTTTTGGAATTTTAAAAAACGGCTACGTAACAAGATAGATAATATGTTTCTATAAACTGAAAAAAAAATTCAGCCCGATCGGTCTACTAGAAACTGAGAAAAACTTGCCACCAGTTAGGTACTGATTTAGAGAGAGTAGCCACGTTCCCAGCTGCCAACAGTGTAATACTCACTATATTTACATTCACGACATGGAAAATACATCTTCAAATATACCTTAATCAATAGCCAAAATAGCCAAACACTTCACTTTACTCTAGACAGCCAAAAAAAATATGAAAATTCTAATTTTTCGACCTTCTAGAGTAGGGTCCCCCCTTAAAGAGAACAATGAGATAAATGATGCAATTATTATTGAATAAAATCTTTATCGAACTATTCAATGCTAAACACTTTCCATCTACTGAATCGTGAAATTAATTCGATTCTTTTCAAAATGAAGAAAAACCACGT
This sequence comes from Wyeomyia smithii, assembly GCF_029784165.1. Lineage (NCBI taxonomy): Eukaryota > Metazoa > Arthropoda > Insecta > Diptera > Culicidae > Wyeomyia > Wyeomyia smithii. Next base: position 164,999,518 of record NC_073695.1, on the reverse strand, counting down.
TTTAGCGCGTTCTGAAGACTGGCTTGATACTTCCCGATGCCACTGCAACGAGGTTTGGTGCGAGAATAGAGTTTTATAGGTTGTTTGCTCGATTGGAATAACACTGATAATTTTCACTCCAATTTTGAAAGTGTCGCCACTCTATATATATTTACAGGCACTCTAGGGTATGTGAGTGTGAGAAAGAACTATTTTTTAGTGCAGGCCTGTCCAACCTTTATGACGCGGGGGCAAAATTTCACAATCCACACCAGCTGTCGGGCCAAAATTTTGAAAACTTTCGAATTTCAGCTATTATTTTTTTGTGTGTGTGCGAATATATGTTTAAATATCATGCTGGATAACTTTGGTTTTGATATAAAAGCAGTCCATTTTAGATTAAAAAACCAAGGATGATAGCAGTTTAAGCTTACCATAATATAAGTAATCTTACAAGCCACAGTCATAACAAATATGGAGAAATTTTGAAATGGTGAAACATGTTTTGTATTTATTGTTATAAGATTTTAAAATTACATGAGTTTGGGAAATTGATGAGAAAGTTTAAACTATTGGCTTTTTTCAGAACATATTGATATCAAAATCTGACACCGAAATCCACAAACATGATTCTAAATTCTCGTCAGATAAAGATGAACGACAACTATTTTTTACTGCCTTCATTCTTTTGAAGTCGTTCTTCATTTTTGAAATGTCGATATGGGTTGAAAGTTTGAAACACACTAATAACTGGATGCCATTACTCGTTGACAGGGTTGCCACATTTAAATCTGTGTTTTCCCTTGAAAAAATCTGAGCATCTGTATCTGGAACAAAAATATCTGTAAACAAAATCTGTATTGTTTAAACATAACGAAGTTTGTATTTTTTAAGTTTTTATGGTACATAAACAAAATTTTTAGCTTAAAACGTGTGAGGAGTTGAAAATATGTTCAATTTGCTTAATATTTAATGAAATAAAATTTGGATTGTTTTTAAAAATGAATGTCAATTTCGAAAAATCTGTATATCTGTACTACTCCATCAAAAGCCCTAGATGCAATACTTCACCTTCTTCCACTTCATCAGGTGGTTCAACTAGAAGCGGAAAAAAGTGCTCTAAGGCTAAATCGACAGTGCAACCTAAAAGATGGAGATCTAACAGGACACCTGAGGATACTGAAAGATTTCCAAATAAATAATCTAATAAAAAGTAAGGAGGATTGGCTGGAGAGGAAACCAAATTTCGGAATTCCTTACAGAACAGTAGAGATAGAACGAGAAAGTTGGCAACAAGGTGGACCCACAATTCGGGATGGTTCACTTTGCTTCTACACAGACGGTTCTAAAATGAATGGTTCTGCAGGTGCGGGATTCACAGGACCAGGAATTAATAAATTTTTCCCCATGGGACACTGGCCAACAGTATTCCAGGCGGAAATATACGCGATAATAGAATGCACGAATACGTGTCTGGAAAGAAATTATCGACACGCAAATATATGCATTTTCTGTGATAGTCAGGCAGCACTTAAAGCCCTGAATTCTCCTTTCTGCCACTCTAAACTAGTGTGGGAATGCATCCTGTCGCTCCGAAAGTTAGCTATGAAAAACCAGGTGAACTTATACTGGGTTCCTGGTCATTGTGGAATCGAAGGAAACGAGAAGGCCGACTTAGTAGCCAGACAAGGGTCATCTACTAACTTTGTTGGCCCAGAACCTTTCTGTGGAATCTCCCCGAGCGCTCTAAAAGCTGAACTCGGTGAATGGGAAAAAGCGACCATCAAAGCAAACTGGGATGTCATAAGTGGATTACGACAATCGAAAAGATTCATAGAGCCAAATCGCGAGAAAAGCCTCGTGCTGCTCAGATTAAATAAGAAAGACTTGAGGACATTCACAGGTCTTATTACAGGGCACTGTCCGAGTAAGTATCATCTCAAGAAGATAGGCAAACTTGATGATGATAAATGTCGCCTGTGTGGCATCGAAAGCGAAACTTCAGAACATCTACTCTGCGAATGCCGAGTATTAATACAACGCAGATTGCGTATCTTCGGTAAGGGACACATAGAACCTACCGAAATTTGGAGGGAAAGTCCTGGTGAGATAATAAACTTCATACGAAGTGCGTTGCCCAACTGGGATAAATGTGCAATGTAGCAAGGATATCAACTCGCCAAATAGTGATGTACCTGCTCGTACGCACTTAGAGTAAGGTGAAGCATACCACAATAGATCAAACAATGGTCGCAGTGGTTCAGTCTTCTACAAGGGAAAAAAAAGGAATGTCAATTTCGAAAAATTTGTATATCTGTACTTTTCGACGAAAATCTGTATATCTGTATAAATAGATTCTGTACCGTTACTTCGGCCAAAAATCTGTAAAATACAGATTAATCTGTACATGTGGCATCCCTGCTCGTTGATAAGAATAGGGACGTTGCGATACCACCGATACTTATACAGAATCGATCCTTCTACTTCCGATACTCGGATATTTGGTATCGATGTTTTACCAGTATCGAAAAGACTCAAAACAACCCTGTAAAGAAGAACGAAAGAAGCAGAAAACTTGCTGTTTCCTGTGCCATTTTGATGCATCGTATGCATGCATGCCATCCAGAGATGCCAGACTTTGTTTTGGCAAGTCTGTATAATCCATAAAAATGTTTGTATAAGTCTGTATACCGCTGCGAAAAAAAGTTACCGATACATTGATACCTAATTATTTGTCGACCTGTCAGATTGTTTTGTTTTATTGCTCGTTTTGATTGTTCTTTTTCGAGTCTATCATAGTTGGTCGATTAATCGATAACTAATTTATCTTTTAAATCTAAGTAACACATAGAAGTAAGAGTCTTTCCCGTGATAAAAATCGTCGTTCGTCGTAATGTAGCTAAACTGATACATGATGGCAGAAGTCTCGCGGTTATAAAAATAGTACCTTCAAGGTTTGGGACATTTTAAGCAATTCTTCAACGTTGGATATTGCTCCGAATAGAACAAACGGTCTTTTCACCAATATAACCTGCATGGCAATCGATCGAGACAATCAGCTGTTTGTTACTGGGGGCGAAACAGGCAGATCAGTGCCCACGAGGCCGATAAAAACCCCGATAGCCTGACTCGATTCCCGTTGTCATGATTTCACTCTCAAAAACGCAAGATTAATATGTTCAGCAAAGTGTTCAGTTCCTAGTTCACTTTTTCCAGCAACGGCTACAGTGACTTTTGGTTTTTGTGTTCGTTTTTTTGTGTATACTGGTAAAACCATTATGTAGAATATCAGCTATCTGTGTAATATCTGTATTATACTAAATGTCTGTATAAAATCTGTAGGCTTATGCGTGTCTGTATCGCAACACAGAAAGTCTGTATAATACAGATTTGTCTGTATATCTGGCATCTCTGATGCCATCTCATCGGCAATGCCAATTTAACAGAAATTTCTGTAGATTAACCTACGGGAACGATCCTTTTCTACGGTCATGCAGATCCAAAGCTATGCAAGCGGCTCTTTTCGAAAACAGGATCAATTATTAAGGAAAAGCGTAATCGGCTTTCGACTAAGTTTCTGCAGAAGCTGGTGTTTCTAGATTCAGTAAATTTATGGATCATTTTACGAACTGACAGGTGTCACGTATTTAGGGATACCATCTGGTCGAAGTAGGAATCAGGACACCTTTTCTCGGCACAAAGTTGACTTAGCCGTTCTATTCTTCGATGTATGAGCAAATATAACACGTAATATGTGATTTACCCTCTAAAATACAATATAAAACTTTTTTATTTACTGTACATACTGTACATTTTTATTTAGTTTCGTAGCAAGCGCGGTAATAAAATAACCTTCGATTTAAAAATCCTCGTGAAAAAACTGTTAATTCGAAAATCCGTGTAGAAAAACACATAGTAAAAAAGCTGAGTGTATCTCTGACGAGTCACTTTCAAACCACTTTAAATTGTTACGCATTAGTAGATATTTAAAAAATTCAACACACGTAAACTGTTTCAACTTAAACTTAACAAATACCTGATGCTTAATGGTAACGGTCAACGCGTGAAAAATTCTTCTTATTACTCTACTGAGATTCAAATGAAAAAAAAAAATCGATCGCAGTGAGCGTTGCGACCTGGAATCGAAAACACTTATTGAGCAATTTTCAAAAATTCTGCTCGTTACCACACAACAAAATTAAATATCTTAAGAAAACCAGGACAAATTCTAAAATATATAAAATAAATCAGGACGTCCAAATAGAAATTCAAAATCATGACATGTCCTGCTAAATCAGGACGGAAGGTATCCCTACACGTATTTTGCTGTTGATGTTGCTTTTACGTGCGTTATGTCAGCGGTTCCGAGCTTTCTGTCAAAATTTTATTCATAAATTGAGTTCAGAAATGTCTCGTAAAATGGTCTATAGAAATAGTTTAATTTAATTAAACGTTCTCTCTTGATGAATAACTAATAAAAAAGAATCATGACTTATATTTTGAATGAAATGGTATCGCACAACGATACATTTAGGTATCGATACGTTAGGCTCGATACTATCGGAATATCAGTACTTGCTCTCGATACAGCAATCGATCCTAAGTATCGATGTTTAATGGTATCGCAACGTCCCTAGATAAGAATAAGCTTAAATTATACAAAAATGTTTTGTATCACAACAAATTCCAATCTGGAACATCAACACGTGGGCCAAATGTGACACGTGTTTCAAAACTCAACGCGGGCCGCGAGAAATGGAGCAGAAGGCCGGATGTGGCCAGCTCAGGTATGTTGGACAGCCCTGTTTTGGTGTGCTACGAACTTTTTGGCAGCACTGACAACGTAATGGAGTATTTTGTACTGTAATGTAGTTAATTGTGTATTAGCATGTACGTTTGCATGTATGTTTTGATTGTCCATGAAAATTAGTTTTGCTTGGCTTTTGGTGATTTGAGTAATATGTTTAACATGTTGAAAACACTCGAAAATTGATCTTATTTCCTCGAAACAATGCCTACATTAAGACAGAAGGTATTTAGTATTCAATTGATGTGAAACCATGAACATAACAACGATTTCTGAAGAAGTTTGTGATAAAATTTGCATACATCTTACAATTTAGCTTTATGATTCGCTAAATTTATCAAATATAAAAGAAAATTGTGATCCAATACCATGCGTAAATTAAGTTTTAAAAACAGACTTGTAGTTTACTGTTTCTTTCAGTTAAAATATTCATGAAGTTAATTGCTAATATTCTAGTTGAAGAATATTTCTTCGAACAAACAATGTTTTTCAATCGTTCGAATGTTCTAACCAGGAATACCATTTAATATTAATTGAACTTTTCACAAATCACCGTACATCAAAAGACGGTGTATATCGACGATGTATAACAAAATTACTATTGAAATTAAGTATTTAAGGGATCGTGTGTACAATAATACAGCGTATTTACTTGCAGGTGACAACATATTTTAGGCAATTAAGTTTCATAGCGGAGCGTGACGATCGAATTCAATCAACAAAGGTTTCTGATGGGTCTTTTATAACACGGTACCTCGATGGGTAAGTATTTGTTTAATTACCTACACATCATAATAATTTAATTAAAACTAGGTACAATAATTTTTTATCAGACAAATATTCTACTAAACAGTGCGATATCATTTCGAAACATCAATCTTGTTCTCTAGATCAACATTATATAAAGAATTCACATATTTAAGTTAAAGCAAAAACAAAATGCCAGAAATACTTGCTTTGAGTCATTCAGAATCCAAAATGTACACCTATGTATGTCAATCCCGTAGAAACTTTTTGGCGAATAGCTTGCACGCTGGGCGTGGTGGTTCACCTGTAATCCTGGATTCTTAAAGCTTTACGGAATCCTTCAAGATGGAGCCTCAAAGTTGTATCAGCTTTGTCAGCCCCGGGTAGCGGATAGTAGCCAAATAAGGTGTTAAATGTCAGATATCTATGTTGTAGTCTTGCCTGTTTTGATCCCAACAGTGTGAGGAGGATTCACGACACTATCATTTGATAAATTTTCCGCAAAGGTACACAAGCAAACCAATTTTTGAAATCCATATTCCAGTATCCTTCGAGAAACGTAGCAGTCAAGTGTGTCTAGTGTTCAAGGTACTACATAAAACTTATTGCACAGTTTAAGTAAAATTAACAAAAATTTAGTGCTTTCTGAAACTTTTTTTTCTAGAGGATACCCAGAAGTGCCAAACATTTTTTCCGCCAATATTTGATGGAAAAGTAAGCTCTATTCGATGCCTGAGTGGTATTAGTGTAAATTTTCGAATATGTTGATTTTAAGTTTAATGGATAACAGCGGTATTTGACCGTTGTAACGCCACGAAAAACTGGCAATTTTTTACTTCATTTACTTCATGGAAATCCCTTACATGGTATTTTATTACCCGGTGTTTTTACACGATTTTCCAAATAACGTGGTTTTTGTACGTTGTTTTCTTTTTTTTTCAATTTACCTAGTTTTTACTTGTTTTACATGTTTTTTTTTTTGCACGGTCTTTCGTTCTCGCGTTTAACAGTTACAGTAAGTAACGGTAACGATAACAGACCACGGTGCTCCCACAGACCGTTATTATAAAAAAATGCACCAAAGAATCTGAGTACGCCATTCGACTCGTTATGATGTCCAGAATCTCTGGTCAAAATTTCAAAATCATCGTACGGTACATTTTTGAGTAATACCCTTTTGAAAGTCGTACAGTACAAAAAGTGATATTAAAACGACGAAATACTCAATGTAAAGCACGTTTTCAGCCATAATTTTATGAAACAACTTCCAAAATAGTTTCTCTATATTCCAAGTATTATATTTCAAGACATTTACAATTGGTGCAAAGATTTATTTGAAAATCCCACAGTGCACAGTGGTCTAAATTCGAAAAACCGTGATCGTTCTAGCTTTGACTATGAAAAATTGATTTTATGTACTCAATGTCTCCAGCAAAATTGTTTCATAGAACAAGGCCTTACTTTTGGCGTTTTTGGTTTTTCGATCAATCCACCTAACAGTTAGATAAAAAAAATATTTTTTCTAATTTTCAATATACCGGATTGCTTTCTTCAGCGAAGTTGTGGAAAATTTTAAAAGAAAACAATTGCTGAATACTGCGACGTCCTATCTGTATGTTGAACACGGCAAAATAGAGTTTTTTTGTGGAACACCCCTCCTTAAAATCATTTTTTTGTCTATAATTTCGTCTGTAGAGGTCAAAACAATGCAAAATGTTCTAAGAATTTATGCATTCACCTAAGTTTTCCTCAAGACTTTGTAAAATTTATTGTTTTGACAATCACAGAAAAATTATAGAGAAAAAACTGGTTTTAAGGAGGGGTGTTCCACAAAAAACTCAATTTAGTCGTGTTCAACGTACAGATAGGACATCGCAGTATTCAGCAATTGTTTTTCTTTTAAAATTTTCCACAACTTTACTGAAAAAAGCAATCCGGTATATTGAAAATCAGAAAAAATATTTTTTTATCTTACTGTTAGGTGGATTGATCGAAAAACCAAAAACGCCAAAAGTAAGGCCTTGTCCTATGCAACAATTTTGCTGAAAACATTGAGTACATGAAATCAATTTTTCGTAGTCAAATCTAGAACGATCACGATTTTCCGAATTTATCCCACTGTGCACTGTGGGATTTTCAAATAAATCTTTCCACCAATTGTAAATGTCTTGAAATATAATACTTGGAATGTGTAGAAACTATTTTGGAAGTTGTTTCATAAAATTATGGCTGAAAATCGTGCTTTACATTGAGTATTTCGTCGTTTTAATATCACTTTTTTGTACTTTACGACCTTCAAAAGGGCATTACTCAAAAATGTACCGTACGATTATTTTGAAATTTTGACCAGAGATTCTGGACGTCACACAGTGCGTTGAATGTAGGGTAAGACGGGACAAAAATCAAAACTACACTATTTTGTCGATAAAACATGTTGATGTAACAAGGAAAGTTGTTAGTTACCATCAGAGCTACTGAATGCATATAGGTCTTAGGTGATTCACTAAATCACAAAGCTGTCCCAAACGCCAACGCACTCATCGAATACCAAAAACCGTTAATCTCTTTGTAAAAGTTGTACATTGTAACGGAAACTGTGGTTTCTATGTTTTACTTACTTTTACATAATTGCAAAAGTGACTTAAGTGCAGTTATAACAAAAAAAAGTTATTTTAGGTATTATTTTAGATATTCTTTTATGTACCATTTTTGTTATTTTTTATATTTTTAATATAGTATAAACAATTCTAAAATTCTTCATGATGCATATTATATTATCAAGTCAAGTTTTAGGTCATCTTCAGACGAATTGGAATAGCTGTTCGAAACGGTAGCAGCAAATACTAGTTCTTCTGGGGAGTTATTTTCAACGAGCTCTGCAACTCGGGGATCTTTAATTCTGGTGAGCAGCTTTCAAAAAAGTTTTTGAGGATGCCCACGAGAAGAAATGTGGTTTTATTCATAATTATTATTCTCACCGAATCGAGGAAGAGCAAGTGGTGACTCCAACCAAATTTCATGCTTTTCCATGAAATACTTTTTTATTCTATTACATTTCTCCCATTTCAAGTTCAATTTCGAATAATATACAGCAGCAAACTTGTGCATTTATTTTTAATATGCTCAACTGTGTTTTCTGGTAGAGACGATGTCAAATATCGGAATACACATGATGTTCTTTTGCTTACATTGCAGTTAAACCACTTCTCAAAAATCTGCCGGTTCACGAGCGATCGGCATTGACATACGAAAAACAAAAAATCTCGCAGAGTTGCAGGAAGTTGCAGCTAATTTTTTTATATTTTGTAGAGGACACTTCAAACAAACTTTTGATATATGTTTCAGAGAGGAACTCTGTGGAACTTTTTTTTAAAACGCTAACGAAAGTTTGAGTTTGCGTTTTTTCAAGGATTAATACCTTCACCAACTCATCATACCGACTAATCATACACGCAATCGAAACCAAGTCTCTCTACCAATGAAATATATCGCACTAACCTTGATTGTTATTTTCCATTTCATTTTATTGGAATACACGAAGTAATTAAGTTTTACCAACGTTTAGAAAACGCGCAACAATTTAGCACAAAATGTGAAACTAATGATTGCATTGGACGCTGACGCTTGCTATGCTTGTATTAGTATTTGTGATGCTTCCCAAAGCTCACCAATACTTGTTCACAACCTAGGAGATATCTGTGAACACTTCTGGGTACTTGGTGCATCCAAATAAAAAAGAAAGAAAAACGATTTTTGTCTATGGCTCAACGCACTGTGCGTCATAACGAATCGAATGGCGTACTCAGATTCTTTGGTGCATTTTTTTAAATTATAACGGTCTGTTGGAGCACCGTGAGACTATAGCAGCGCGTTTTTTGCATAGTTACATTTTTACACTTTTTTCACGATTTTTTTACTACAGTTTTCAAAATAACGCGGTTTTTTGCACATCCATCGTGTAAAAATGCCACAAGGTATGCAGCCCTAGGGTTGTATGAAATGGTGACGTGGGACTAAACACTGTAATCAGGGGATTTTTTGTTACAAAATATACAGAGCTTGCAGACTGAATCAAGGTGTTTGCTCAGCGACTGTACGTATTTTTATTTTCAGCCTCCATTGGAAATCAATTTTTTGAAATATATTCAACAACACTCGAAAGAATATCGTATATATTTGGCAATATTAGTATTAGCTTGTAGTATTTTTTGTGCAAAAAACATGTATTTGACAAGGCACAAGCATATCATTCTTGTTGAAAAAGCACCAAGAATTTCTCGTAATGCGTCGAAGTCAGAATTAACTCTATATTCTCGAAAACCACATCCAATAAAGCTTACGTTATTATAATAAATGGTTTTGTCTTATTTAACTCTGAATAAATCAAATCTATAATATGGTTCTTACTTTCAAAATAATATAGAAGCCCTTACAAAGGTTCATTAATTGGCAAACATAAGAAGATATGTCTAACAAAATTATTAACAAGTTCCAGCAAAAAACCGTAACAATCAGCAATTCCATTTTGTTTTGCTTGACAATTTTTTTCATTTACCTACAACTACATTCGCTGTATTACGAAGACTGCCCAAATACATACGTTTATTATGGTAAAGCTTTGAATAATAATATATCATCTAACAATTTTGAAATGTAAAAAGAGATTCTGATGAATCTTTGTAAATAAACCAAAAATTCACAAGCATTCGCAGGCTCTTACTCTTCTATAAATGTGTATATGTGGAATTTACTCTTTCTATACTATCCGGTCATGATTATTTAGTGAATATCGAAGATAAAATTGCATAAATATCCGTTGCAAAAATTTACAATTCTTGTTGAATAGTTTATGGCTTAAACTTTCAATCACCATCAGCAGCAGCATTGCAGTTTTTCCTCGACCGCACACGAATAGAAATGTACGAACAAAAGTGTATCACTGCAATACGAATAGTACCGCTGCAGTATGAATAGAAGTGTACCGCTGAAATGTACGAATAGAAGAGTACCGCTGCAATCATAGACGGTTCTTTACTCCACTGGTACTGGTACTGCTTTTACCGGCATGTTTTCTTTCAAGACATCAGTTTTTATTAGGTTCTGAAAGCAGGATTAGAAATTGTTCAAGAATGGGGATTGTTTCAAACTTTTCGGAAAACTTTTACCTTCGAGGCATCATTTTAGTCTAAGCTCATGGAAGCAAAAATAAACTGACCTATTGGAACGGGGAGACTCTGTCAGTTTTTATATCGATATTTTTTTTATGGGGGGATTTGTTAGTAGCTTAAGTATTTATGATAAATATAAGTAAGTAATGAGTATGTGTGTCCAATCACAAATGGTGACTTCTCAACATTGTTAAAAAATTTGTAATTTTAATTGTTAGGATTTGTTTGCTTTCGCAATTAGGACTTATCGTTCGTAGGGATTTAAACCTACTTGTCAGAATAGGGGAAGTAAACTTATAACTAACTTAATTGCTAACTTATTGGCTATAAAAAGAGCTTATCGTAGCAATTGAGGATTGCAACGATTTTTGTCGAAAATTGTTAATAATTTTATTTGACATACTGCACGCAAAAGTTGAATGGTGCGAAACCAGTACAAAATTGTGCGTTTTCAGCGCAAAAGTTGATGTAATTTGGAACCAGTACAATGATTGCGTGTTGGACATAACGCAATTACTGCTCTAGCGTTTTTTCAATGTATTTTGCAGCTCCTAACTACTACACTTAAACAGTTTCAACTGATATCAAGCAGCATTGCAAAGCGAGCGAGAAGCAAAACCTTTCTCCTCCTTTCTGCTTGAGAACGAGACATATGCTACGCTTCTCAAGTCTTTTGCACACACGCTTTCGAGATACTCTTTCTTCTTCATGCATTCCCCGCAGCAAGCACGCACCCCCAGTATGAATGACACTAACAACACTAGTATCAAGTATGTACAGCACGGGTATCTTGCTCATTTCGTAAAGCGACGAGACACGAGACCTTGCGCGTCGCAATACGAACCGAAAGAAAAGCGAAAGAGCAACCAGCAAATTGTATATGACGTGTCTAGTCTTGTCGCACCCGTACGTACATGGGAATTCTACGAGCGAGAGAGAAATTTCTCTCGTCGCTTGAGAAAAAAGCTGCACAGGATGAGAAATAATAATCATTCACAATTTACAAGTGTTGCCATGAAAAATCAGCAACGCTTTTGTGGCTTTGTGGAATAGAGGGTTTTCGGTAAAGCTACCGTTGATTACAAAATGTTGTGAAAAGAATTTTGTTTCGTTATTTTTTGCAAATCATTCAATGGTACTTTCAAATGACCAAATCCATCGAGATAAATGGATCGAGCATTATAGCTATATAAATCTAGTGAGTTCACAAGTTGTTGTTCGCTGCTTGCACTGCTCCATGAGTAGCAGTCACTAATACACTTGACGTGAGAAATATAGTGTCGATATATGATACATGTTCTGATTTCAATCTGTGTCAATGTATTCGCAGTACAACTATTGCGTTATCCTTTTCACACATTTATTGTGCGATTTTAGTGCAAAATTTGTGCGAATCGGGAAGACACAATGCTTGTACAAGACTTGAACTTTTGCGTGTGCCGTTCTACGCATATTTGTCCCATGTTCCAAATCATGCAAACGAGAAAAACGATGTTAAAGTTTTACAATACTTTTACGCATTGCGTCAATGTGACAAATGCAACTATGGGCTTCTAACCAGTTTTACCTTGCAATAGACTGTTTTCAATAAATCTAGTTGAAGGTTTTTCGATTTAACACTCTTTTCCATAAAAATACCCACTGGGACAGTTATGCCGAGAAATTTGTCTTCCAATATGTAATTTCTACGCATATCAGTCCTACCACGTGCATTCGATGTTTCCCAATAAAAAGTTCGTACTGGGGATACAAGGCTGTTTAACCTTTCACGAAAATGATCACGCTAATCTTGTTGTCTTTATACGCAAGTGATGATAGTCGAGATGAAAGTTTAGTTAATTGAATAAGTATCAGATGCAGAGGCGTCTCGTCCACCTGTTCAACCTTTTCATAGGACAGGTAGACAATCTCAGAAAAAAGTGATTTTTTCACATTTGTAGAGTGGATGAAAAATCATCGGAGTAATTTATTTGTAATTTCAATGTTATCCCGAACATCCTTATTTTTTTCCACATAGTGGAAATGTATGCACCGTGAAGAATGTAACCTGATGGGCTACATTTCAGACTACGCCATACAACTCACACGCAACGCAACCCACACGCAATAATGACTACCGTTTGTTCAGACCTTTCACCTGAACTAACCGTCGTTCAACACTTCTCTGCACCTTCAAATGCGGCAGGGTAGACGCAGTCATTTATGCTCACCACTACTAATGCGACGCCTCGCGTAAAAATGACATTTTTGATTCAAACTTTCTGCTGAACAAAACCGATGTCAGCGAGAGAAAACATTCATTACACACCACCTCTCTTTAGTGTCTATAATCTGTTTCGTTATGCCTTTCTGTTTCTTCTCTCGACGTCATTAAAATTTGAGAGAGACCACGTGGCCGCGAGAGTTCGCAGATCCATTTTCAGAGCTTTTGAGTGCAAATGAAAAACGAGCAAATTCATTCATTATTTCTGTCAATGTGGTGGAGTTCTTCCGTCAATGTATAGTTTCATTCAAACCTCTACACCCATTTTGTTCATTCGAAAACTTGAACCTCGCATAGTCCGCATAGTATACGTTTGTCTTCTTACGCGCTGCTTTCTTTTTAGTTTAAAATTTTAACATCGTCAAAGGAAACGCTTTAGCACTGAACAAAGATAGGTTTTTTACTCATGGCAAATAGATCATAAACATAATTTTAATTATCGTTGGACAAAACCTGAATGATACTGACATTGCATATCACAACGCCATCCGTCGATCGAACTTTTCTAGTTCTTCGACGGATCCAAAGTTATTTACGACTAAAACCGATCATTGAGAATCATGGTGTGATAAATGTGGATAAAGATTTCCTCTATGAAATGATGCAGATATCATTATTCTACGAGAAAATTATCGGAAAACTCGCGGTCATAATATACCGTAGAATTTGTTTGCCATATAGATAAATGTAGAGAGATAAAAGTTTTCTAAACTGTTATCACGATACTGTTGTTTCAGTGTTGCAAATGTTAATTGAACAGGTAGCCCACTTGGTCACGCGTCGCCTTTGATCAGATGACTTACCATTACAAAGGGGAATTGTTTTTTAGATTGCCCATTCCTATCATATTTGAACGTTGTTGGGCTTTCACCATTTTGGCTACACACAAAAGACAGTTCTTACAACTTCCAATTAGTATGAATCTCATACATTTATCTTTTTTTATGCTCGAAAAGGAAGAGTATTCTGATTACAAACCAGCAAACATGGCTTAGTTATCCCTAACAAAGATATGAACGTACCGCATTTAAATTAGGGTTTGCAATCCCGGGAACGATTTCCCGGGAATTGCCTTTTCCCGGGATTCCCGGATCCCGGGAATAGGAATATTGATTCCCGGGATCCCGGGTTTCCCGAGCTCCTCGGAAAATTTTCCATACAATATTGCAATAAAACTAAATATGGTATCAAAACACGAAACTTAAGCAGGTATTAGACGAAGCAAATATTTGCTATTTTTGGTACGATTTTTATTTGCACAAAATTAAATCTGTATTGAAAAATAGCAAATATTTGCTTCGTCTAATACCTGCTTTACGTCGTAGCAGTGTAGAGCAGCTTCATAGTGTGCATTATACGAAGCAAATATTTGCTTGAAACGACGATCAATATTTGCTTGCCGTGTAATATCAAATTATTTACTTAATTTATTCGTCAAAAATATATGCTGTCTTATTCAGTAAACGATAAATTAAGAAATATTTTCTTCGTCTCATATCTTTTTTTGCTAGTGAGTTTACTACTAAGCGGATAGTTGCTTGATTTTTTCTTTGTTTATTGACAAAAATTTTGAAACCTGTAAATCGTTGCGACCAGAAATGAATAAATTAATAAAACTAAGTCAGTGTAACTTGGGTCGTGGCCGCGATTTCACATTAATCACGAAGGCATTCAAATGCTCTTAAATCTGGCTACCAAACACTCAACTTTATTTTCAACAAACTAAACGTATTGGACTCTTCAGTTTCTAATGAAATGTAGCAAGAGCTAAAATCGGTTAAAAGTATTTTAGAAATCAGACACCAGCGGTGATTCAGCGATCTTAAGCAAAAGTTTTACAGAAGGGAACTATGTTATTTGGGCCTAACGAAAAATTGTCAGCGGAACTTAAGGCGATTGATAGACGATTGTTCATGAATTTCTGGAGTGAACTTGAATAAATTTGGTTCTTCAATTGATAATTAAATTGTAAACGGTTGTTTGAAACTTTTTATTAATTAACTTTATTTGAAATCTCATTTTTGCTAAGGATTTTTTCCTTTCCCGGATCCCGGGAATTCCCGGGAAATGAGATTTTTCATTCCCGTTTCCCGGGAAATCTATTCTCGGGAATATTGCAAACCCTAATTTAAATAATCAAGCAAAGTGATTTTCGGTACCGAATTTCTGAAACCTGTAATGTACCAAACGTTGTTAGGAGAAGTCTTTAGTGCTCTGTAGCCCTTCCCAAGTTATAAATGTGGGAATTAGTGGTTAGTGGGATGAATTAGAATAGAAAAAATCTAGTGGGACAAATATGTGTAGAAAATCATCGATGGGACAAACAGACTTGGTATAGTTTTTCAAGATTTTCGGAACAAACAATGTTATTTTTAAAAATTTTTCCAAAAATATGCGTGAAAATAGACTCATTGGTGATAAAAAACGAAAATCGACCAAAAGTAACATGGGACAACTATGCGTTGAACGGCAGCATAGCTTCTAATGGTTCAACACCAGTAAGTCTATATTATATCGATATTGATACAGAGAATAACACGGGAAACGGATGGTGTCCATTCACGTCGTCTGTCCTAGGAATGCTCGTATGTAATTGGTTCATTGTTCGCGTAAGTTTCCCTGTAACTTTTCATCAATTTTCACCGTTGAGCAGTGTAATAAAATTGTTACACATTTTTTCTGGTTATGCTGTTATTACCGTTTGAAATCTGACGCAACATTTGCCAGTTTCATTTCCAATTTTACAGAATGCATCCCAGTATAGTAAAAAAAGACGTAGTCCCACGTCAAAATACCTTACTGTATTATTTCGTTTATTCTTCATACTCCCAAATACATTTATATTGACACTAAATGAGCTAAGTTAGGTTGAATACAACTTAAGTTGCAATCGGGTTAGGTTGGCGTTGTAACGTCATGATTTTTTCCTGCTCATGCTATATTCATCTCAGTTTGATAACATACCTGATGCGCCTTGATTAGTTTACGCCACACACTAGTGATATAACTAAGATTTAATTTTCGTACACGGTTTTGAAAACAACCATCGCATCATTCAGAATCTCTTGATTTTTCATTTTTAAAGGGGGCTTGTTAGTAGTTCAAGTATTTATGATAAATATTAGTAAATAATGAGTATGTGTGTCCAATCACAAATGGTGACTTCTCAACACTATTAGAAAAATGTAATTTTAATTGTTAGGATTTGTTCGCTTTCGCAATTAGGACTCATCATTCGTAGGGATTTAAACCTACTTGTCAAGAAAGGGAAGTAAACTTACAACTAACTTAATTGTTAACTTATTGGCTATAAAGAGAGCTTTTCGTAGCAATTGAGGATTGCAACGATTTTTGTCGAAAATTGTTAATAATTTTAATCGACATAGCTTCTAATGTTTCAACACCAGTAAGTCTATGTAATTTGAGTGTACCAAACCACGGAGGACGCTTCAAAACCATTTCCAGAATTTTGCTCTGAATCCTTTGAGCGTTTTCTTCCTTGTTAAACAACAACTTGACCAGATCGGTACAGCATAAAGCATTGTGGTCTAAAAATTTGTTTGTAAATCAAAAGTTTATTCTTTAAACAAAGTATGGAATTTCTATTAATGATAGGATATAAATATGTATTGCTTATATACTTTCAATGTGCTCTTTGAAAATAAGTTCTTTTATCGTAAATTAGTCCCAAGTACTTAACCTTGTCAGACCAACTTGAAATAACCCCATTCATCTTGATAAAGTGTTTATTGTTTGGATTGGGGAACGCTAGTCTTATGGGGAAAAATTATCATTTGAATTTTAGAAGCATTGGGAGAAATTTTCCACTTTTGCAAGTAGGAAGAAAAAATATCTAAACTTTTCTGCAATCGACTGCATATGACACGAAGCCTTTTTCCTTTTACGGAAATTCTTGTCAAGCGTCCTGATTCCTGCATTGAATCTTCATTCGCTTCGTGAACCGTTCGCTGTGGACTGATGTCAATGTAACACGAACACATACTTCATCGGAGGCGTACATGTGTTCGGATGAACTGAAACGATCATTATTTGCCGATTGGATACAGTTCAAAATCAAATCGATGCAACAGTAAATATTTGTATCAGTTCACCGTGGCATTGATAGATTCATCATGGCGAATCAAATCGGGACGAAGACAAAATAGCATTCGCCTCGAATCGTTCACTGAATTGTTACATACTAGAACTTCTGAGCTTGTTCATACATTCGCGGGTGCTATCAGACAATAGATGGCCACTGGGGAAGGGGGATGGGAGAGGGTAGATGTTTGTATGGGACAACCTTGAGTGCACAGTCAATATCCAAATCCACGAGACGCCACTGATAAGCTTGCTACCAGAAACACTTGGCAGTTGCTTTGTTATTCACGTGGGTCTTCCTTGATCGTCATGAGCTGGTTTTTTTGCACTGGATCCAAAGCGTTGCAACGCATACGGAAAATTTTGAAGATCTATCCAGCTTTCCACGAGCGGTAAAGGTGGATAGATTTGACATATAGAGGAGGTTATCAAACTACTAGTTCAATGGATATTTCGATTGAACTAAAACTAGAGGCTGGTGCTGTTCTGTTTATTTGGCACATACTTCGTAGCCAAGTGTTATAGTGTATAAGACAATTGCGGGGCTATACGCTACGATCCTATTGACACCTAAGGGGAGACAACTGGGTATAGATTTGCATCCACTTAGGGAACCACTCGCTGATTGGTTGGAATTGAAAACCCCGAGTGCGTTAAAATTTATCATCAGGCTTGCTGGCAGTGTTGCTGAACAACATGTTTCGTTGTTTTGATTTTTTTTTTATGATGTCATATGTTATAATCTAAAATATTTTTAAGTGAACATCCAAAATAAAGTACAAAGCGTACAAATACGGGCGTAGTAAGAGGATCATCACTTATATCAATTACCAAAAGATCTAAAAATGCGCAAGGAGTAATACGGTTTTGCGTGAAGCATTAGAACAGCATACCACTGCTCAATGTCGGAAGTAATAAATAGTGTAGTGTGAGCTTATTTCTACTTTTGAATCCGTTCTGGATTAAGTTTGGAACATGCCTGTTGAGACATATTGCTTGCGCGGAGAGTACAATTCAGATGGGTCAATGAATGAATCATGATCATGGATGGATGACACGTTTGATTTTACGGATATTAAAGATGCAGATTCTCCGGTAACCCTCACACGGTAAAACTGTCGCCTGCAGGAGGAATTGTGCAT
The DNA here is from genome assembly GCF_029784165.1 of Wyeomyia smithii. NCBI lineage: Eukaryota > Metazoa > Arthropoda > Insecta > Diptera > Culicidae > Wyeomyia > Wyeomyia smithii. Next base: position 164,981,311 of record NC_073695.1, on the reverse strand, counting down.
AATGCTGATAAAAAGCATTAGAAACATTCAAGTATTTCCCGAGTGAATGGCATCACTTACGAAAAATACAACAGGGATCATCGAGGCAAAGCCAGATGTCTCCCCTTAGATTGACACTAACGAATTTTCCTCGAACATACTACGACTAACTTGTTAGACCAGCATCGTACCTCGAGACCAGCTGAGAGATCGACAACCTCCACTGTGTGTCAAATCCATCTTTCATAACCGCTCGTGGAAAGCTGGATACAAAAGGAAAAGGGGTCGAAATTAGTTATTTTCGCTGATTGTTGCGTTTTGGGTGTGTCAGACGCTCATCAGGAAAATACCACTTTGCCGACTGGCGTAGTGCTGTATATATGCCCCATCCAGTGTCACGAATCGTCGCAAAAAATTCAAAGCTCAAATCGAGTAGAGACAATCAATAATATTTTACCTAATGACAACTTATTAAACTTCCATTAAATTTTATTTGAGGTCACTCTGATAATTCGTTCGAATAACATTCCCATTAAGACCATTTCAACCAAAACTAGAAAAATAAAAGACTGTGAAAACACCTCCAATATTCATGTGTGCGTGAGTAATTCTGTGGACACTAACAGGGTACGAGTTGTGCAACAAAAATGGTCGCAAAGTAGCCGTGTCTCGTCTAATACCAAGCGATTTCCTTTACAACTCCAACAGTTCTGTATTCTCGTCAAAGCGTTTTTTTAAAATAGTAAGGTTTGAACGATCAACACACTTACAGTTGTATAAACTTTCTTTATAATTCGAATAAAACCGTAAAAATCACTTACAAATTTTGTTGTTATTTTAGAACATGGAAACCCCCAGATTCAATACCAAAAATATTGTGTGGAAAAGATCCACTTGATGTGCCTGAGCACAACATAGGAAAATATAAAACTGGTCCCGATACTGTCACGGCATCTTACACTGGACCTAATGAGGGATTAACAGGAGTTCGAAGAATGCGGGTACACCTGAGCGCTGGACCAGAAATCGATTTCATTGACAACCTCCACGAACATGACATCCAAAGTGAAACGACCATGAGCAAAAAAAACAGCATTGCTGTTAGAACTACATTTAAGATAGACCCAAATGCCAACAAACGGTCAAGTAATCGCAAAGAAGCATTGAAATTACAGAATATCGAACAAGAAAGTAAGAGTGAAAATTGCATTACCCATAAGAAAAAAGAGCTTGTACTAAATAATCAAACAATAGATAATTTCAATGATAACACAATCATACGAGGTACACCAGATGACGCCCTGCCAGATCCGATAGCGAATGTAAGAAACTGGAATCAACCAAATGATCACGCTTATGGTATTTCGATATCATTATATGAAAAAAATGTTATTAGTGGCGATATGATTGGAAATCCGGTGGCAGACTGTTTTGGAATTATTGCACGAGATAATTGTTGCATTATGGCTATGGCAGATGGTGTAAACTGGGGGGAAGGAGCCCGTCTCGCAGCACGATGTGCGATTCAGGGATCAATAGATTATCTAAATTCTGCTATTTTTGGAATACATCTTAGTAAGTATAACATCAAAACGTATAGATGTGTGAAATTTTGCTTATTTTCCTACTGAAGTTAAATACATAATGTAATATATAATAATATAATGAATAAACCCTGATAAAATGAATCAAGAATAAAAGTATGCACCTAGTGCTCGTATACGAATTAGGGATGTTATTAATTAGGGATGTAAATGCAAAACATTCGCATGAAAACGTATCCGCATCCGCATCATGCAGCACGCAATATTACGCGGATATTCAAAACAAAATGTATTTGCTGCTCGCTTTAATAGTTTTTGGAATGGAATGCAACATACCATATCAGATTTTTATCACGTCATTTTGCAGAATCGTGTTATTCATTTGGATCTATTCTCAAATATGTAAATTGTTCTATTTACCCCTAAAATGTCATCAACGCCATAAATCACGCTAACTCTCCTGTGACCCAAAATGGTAATCTACACGATTTTGGAACTGGTAAGTAATATTTACGTCGAAAACTGTTTTCTACGGTCGAAAATCTCGGGCATGTCGAAAATTCCAAAACTTACAAATACTACCAACACCAAATTGCTTCGAATGATGAACATGCTTCACTGTGAAGGTTGCTTTCAGAAGCTATGTTTCATTCAAACAACGGTCAATTATATAAATTGTCTAGAGTTCGCGACAAGTGCAAGTTTGTCTTTTTACTCTAAAATAAGGTTTGGTTATTGTACAGGCCATAGGAGCATTCTGAAGAACATGCTGAAAATGATGAAACTGTGTTTGAAGCCACCAATTGCCACCACTTCGAATTTTCAAAAGCACAAGACTCGGAAATATGTAATGCGTTTCCTGTGAAAACACTATTTTATGTTTGCTTCACCATCTTTGAGCAAGACTTATTGAATTGTTTCATTTTGAAAGTGATGTTACATGTGGTATTTCAACTATCCATGTGGTTTCCTTCGCAACTTCATTGGCAATCACGGAGTTGCAACTACAATGTGTGTGCTCGATAATGCTAAATGTTCATGCTCATGCTCTTAAAAAAACTAGAGCCATGATCACGACTAAAACAACTTCGGTTTCTTTCTTATTCCAAAACTGGTCGGCGTACGACCAGGTCGAACCAAGCGCCATTTTTTCTAAAATTGTGTGGATGTGGATGTAAAAATTAATAATCTACGTTTCATGAAAAAAGAGTCTAATGATATTATAACAAAAATTCTCTGAAGCAGCTTGCAGAAAACATACGGGGTGGTTAAACTTTGAAGGGTGATTACTAAAAAAAAGTGTTTTTTGCACTTGGTTCGGTTTGGCTGCACTCCGACCAACTATGGTAAGTCCGCCCTATTACATGATTCTGTAAGTCGAAGAAATCACGTTTTCATTTTATTTTGTACCACTGCTCTGATCGTTGGTTTTTTTTTTGCCAGAATATAGTTGATTTTAAAACTGAACTGAAACAATTTTCTCTTCATTTCATATTCAGCTTCTTCCACGAAGGACATTTTCGTCAGTCTAGTTCGAAGTTTTTGGGAGGCGCACTCGTATATTTTGGAAGCTGGTGGGGCTCTGACGACTCTTACAGTGCTTGTGGTGCTACCTTCAGCAGATGAATCGAATAAATACCTAGTTTGTTGCTGCAATGTCGGCGATTCTCTTGGTTATGTATATTCACAGGTTCATGGAGTAAGAGAGATAACAGAAGGTATGTTGTGTATATTTATAAATCGTATAATTTAATTTTACCAAAAAAGTTTTAAAATTTTATACACTCATCTGAACCTTTGGTTCTATTTTTGTGATTTTTTATCGTAGTGTACAGAAGGTTAACGTGGTCATTGCATAGGACAAAATTTTAAATAATGTTCATGTTGTTTCTTTATGATTATTGGTTTTCATAAAACATTTTTAGCCCTAGATGGGCAGACAAATGTCGATTTTCCAGATATACATTAAATATGCTGTAACTAACATTACTTCGAAAGATTGTAAAAAGACAATGTAATTATATGAAATCCCAGTACATAACAGCACAGTATTATTTAAATGAAACATATGCTTAGGGGCCATCCACATACCACGTGAACAGATTTTCAACGATTTTGAACCACAGGGAATTTTACGCATGGGCTTGTTCTCAGGTTACCATCACTCCACTTTCACCCTTCCGTTGCGGTAAAAAATTAAAAAGAATCACCGACAAAGCTGAGTTGAATGAATGAATATCCAGGCAATCATAATTGTCGATACAGGTCGGACTCGATTATCCGGAGACTCGACTATCCAGAGACTCGACTATCCGGAGACTCGACTATCCGGAAACTCGATTATCCGGAATTTTAGACTCGATTATCCGGAATTTTATTTTTTGGTTTTCGTTTTTAATTTTTATTCCGAAATTTTAACGTTGGCATATTTATGACTATTTATGTCACTCCCGGCATGTTAGGGACATGTTCGAATTCAGTGAAAATAGTCAATGTCCAACTTATTTTTTTTTGATTCTCAATATTTCACCCTTTTTCGCCTCAGAAATAATTTCTGGTTACGCCACTGTATCATACGAGTAAAATAAAAAAGGAAATATTTATGTTATGTTCGTTAATAGCAAATTTGAATATTTTTTCTGTCTTTCGATTATCCGGGAAACTCGATTATCCGGAATGAAAATTATTTTGATGTTCCGAATAATCGACTCCGACCTGTACTTTTTTTTTCTTAACCTATATCCGACCTGTACTTGGCAGGAATAACAACCAGACTCAGTGAAAAAGTTAGGCGTATGGGGAAAGGTAAAAGCATAATCTGTTACCTACTACGATGACAAAGTACCTTCGTTTTCGTGACAGTAGTTAGAGTCGTAGAGGTAAACTCGATCTCTGGCCACAAATTGTAGGTAATGCTTCCTGTCTTCTCTAACCTCTATTTAATGTATAGATACAAAACTGAAGCTACTGTGCTGTACATTGAAAATAGCGAATTAATCCCAAATAAGCCATTTCACGGTGGTTCCTTGGGCTAGCTCAGACCCATCCTCAGCAACTCCTCAGATCCTCAGCAACTTTGAAATATGCGGTCGTCCAAGCTGTGATTTATGTAGAATATTTATTTACTTCGAACATTCGAGATTTATCAACTGTACATAATAGAAGTTAGCATGTTTATTTGCAGTTAAGTATCTTCAGCAATTCGAAACTTGTATTTAGTTTTGGTTTTCGAGTAACCAAGAAAAGTTAAAAAAAAACTAATCACATATCGTGTACTCTGTACCAAATTTTTTACGTATTTGTTTTGGCACATAAATGTTGATTAAATAGATAAATAACCTTTACTGATTCTCATTTCGAAAATGTAAAAGTAAAGTTTTGAAAAGACATTATTTATTTGGTTATTTATTTATTTATTTATTTACTTATTTATTGTTCTATTTCCATCTGACCTTATCGGTCTCCATTAAAATTAGTGGATGGGAAAAAGCCTATTTGAGGCCGTCCTGATGCAGGCATAAAAACCCCATTTTTTTTTTCTTTTTTTTTATTTATGATAAATATTAGTAAATAATGAGTATGTGTGTCCAATCACAAATGGTGACTTCTCAACACTGTTAGAAATTTGTAATTTTAATTGTTAGGATTTGTTTGCTTTCGCAATTAGGACTTATCATTCGTAGGGATTTAAACCTACTTGTCAGGAAAGGGGAAGTAAACTTACAACTAACCTGATTGCTAACTTATTGGCTATAAAGAGAGCTTATCGTAGCAATTGAGGATTGCAACGATTTTTGTCGAAAATTGTTAATAATTTTTTTTGACATAGCTTCTAATGGTTCAACATCAGTAAGTCTATGTAATTCAAGTGTACCAAACCAAGGAGGACGCTTCAAAATCATTTTCAGAATTTTATTCTGAATCCTTTGGAGCGTTTTCTTCCTTGTTGAACAGCAACTTGACCAGATCGGTACAGCATAAAGCATTGCTGGTCTAAAAATTTGTTTGTAAATCAAAAGTTTGTTCTTTAAACAAAGTTTAGAATTCCTGTTAATGAGAGGATATAAACATCTCGTATATTTGATGCACTTGGCTTGTATACTCTCAATGTGCTCTTTGAAAATAAGTTTTTTATCATGAATTAGTCCCAAGTACTTAACCTTGTCGGACCAACTTAAAATAACCCCATTCATCTTGACAACGTGATTATTGTTTGGCTTGAGGAAAGAAGCCCTAGGCTTATGCGGAAAAATTATCATTTGAGTTTTAGAAGCATTGGGAGAGATTTTCCACTTTTGCAAATAGGAAGAAAAAATATCTAAACTTTTCTGCAATCGACTGCATATGACACGAAGACTTTTTCCTTTTACGGAAATGCTTGTGTCATCGCAGAACAATGACTTTGTGCATCCTGGAGGCAAATCAGGAAGATCTGAAGTGAATATGTTGGACTGGACCCAAGACTGAACCTTGAGGTACACCTGCTCTGACAGGAAATCTATCAGATTTTGAATTCTGATAGACAACCTGCAGAGTTCGATCAGTGAGATAATTTTTTAAAATTTTGATTAGGAAAATTGGAAAATTAAAAGTTTGCAATTTCGCAATCAAACTTTTATGCTAAACACTGTCGAATGCTTTTTCTATGTCTAAAAGAGCAGCTCCAGTGGAATAACCTTCAGATTTGTTAGCTCGTATCATATTAGTAACTCTGAGCAATTGATGAGTTGTGGAATGCCCATGGCGAAATCCAAACTGTTCATTTGCAAAAATTGAATTTTCGTTGATGTGTAACATCATTCTGTTAAGAATAATTCTCTCAAACAGTTTACTTATTGAAGAAAGCAAACTGATTGGTCGATAACTTGAAACTTCAGCTGGGTTCTTATCCGGTTTTAAAATAGGAGTAATTTTTGCATTTTTCCATAATTTGGGAAAATATGCAATTTTGAAGCAGCAATTGAAAATTTTCACTAAAAATTCCATTGTGCTCTCAGGGAGATGTTTGATTAGTATATTAAAGATAGCGGGGGCCTAGTGTGGTTGGTAACGTCTCCGCCAACCACGCTCGACGCCTGGGTTCGAATCCCACCGCCGACATAGGTGTCGATGGTTATGAGATGGCGTGATCCACTCACAACCAACCCAACTGGTCTAGATTCAATCCTAGCCGACACCGGGAGATTTTCTGAAGCGAAAAATCTCTGGGATCACGCCTTCCATCGCATGAGGAAGTAAAGCCGTTGGCGCCGGTCCGTTAATAAACGGGTCGTGAGTTAGGGTCCTGGGTGTGGAGTCGCCTCCCTGGGCGTCGGTGATTGGCCACAACAGTGGCGGAACTAGACCGACGGAAAATAAGCGAGAATAAAAAAAAAAAAAAAAATAGTATATTAAAGATTCCATCGTCACCAGGTGCTTTCATATTTTTGAAATTTTTAATAATTGATTTAATCTCATTCAAGTTAGTTTCAATTATTTCTGCAGGTAAAAAATTCTGGGAAGAAATTAAATCAAATTGACGTGTGACTTCATTTTCAATTGGACTCACAAAATTCAAATTTGAGTTATGAACACTCTCAAACTGATGAGCAAGTCTTTGAGCCTTTTGTTCATTGGATAAAAGAAAACGTTCACCATCTTTTAAAACTGGAATAGGCTTTGAAGGTTTCTTAAGAATCTTCGACAGCTTCCAAAATGGTTTTGAATATGGTTTCAATTTTTCAACTTTAGTCTCAAAATTTTGATTTCTCAGAAGAGTAAATCTATGCTTAATCTCTTAATCTGTAAATCTTTATAAATAGTTTTAAAAACAGGGTCACGAGAACGTTGATATTGACGTCTGCGGACATTTTTCAAACGAATTAGAAGTTGAAGATTTTCGTCAATTATTGATGAATCAAATTTCACTTGAGCCTTTGGAACAGAATAATTCCTGGCATCAACAATTGCACATTTTAATGCTTCCAAAGCGGAATCAATATTCGTTTTGCAAATCAAGCTCATTATTGAAATTTCTCTCAATATGAGTTTTGTATCTTTCCCAATTAGCCTTGTTATAATTAAAAACAGAGCTCATAGGGTTTAAAACTGATTCATGTGATAAAGAAAAAGTTATTGGAAGATGGTCAGAATCAAAGTCAGCATGTGTGATCAAATCACTACATACATGACTTTGATCTGTTAGCACCAAATCAATTGTTGAAGGGTCCCTTACAGAAGAAAAGCATGTAGGAGTATTCGAAGACAAAATAGAATAGTATCCTGAAGAACAATCTTCGAATAAAATTTTGCCATTGGAATTACTTTGAGAATTATTCCATGAACGATGTTTAGCGTTAAAATCGCCGATTATGAAAAATTTCGAACGATTTCTGGTGAGTTTTTGTAAATCACCTTTAAAATAATTTTTGAGCTCGCGTGTGCATTGAAATGGTAAATATGCTGCGGCAATAAATAAAATCCCAAGTTCAGTTTGAACTTCAATTCCCAAAGTTTCAATAACTTTCGTCTCAAGATGGGGAAGAGCACGATGTTTGATTCGGCGATGAATAACAATTGCAACTCCACCGCCGGAACCCTGAATCCTATCATATCTATGAACCACGTAATTGGGATCATATTTTAATTTTATGTTAGGTTTCAAAAATGTTTCAGTAATAATTGCAATATGCACATTATTTACTGTTAAAAAATTAAAAAGCTCATTCTTATTGGCCTTCAATGAGCGAGCATTCCAATTTAATATTTTAATTGTTTTATTTAAAATCATTGCTAAATTTTAAATTAGAAACAATTTTAATAGTAAAATTTGTGCCTATTTGAATGGCTTCAAACATTGATTTTGCCTGCAACATGGCGTTCATAAGATCGAACATTGCCTGTTGCAAAAAAGAAAGTTTACCTGCCGTAATAGGCCCCAGGCAGTTGACATTAGAAAAAATATTTTCGGTAGCAATATTAGCTGGAGTGATAGGTGTACAATTATTTTCTAGCGTGTTTTGCTCACCCATATTAACGGTCATTTTCGAACTACCAACACTAGGCGGTATAATGTTCGAACTACCTGTAACCTGTGCATAAGTTAAACGGGTATGCAAAGGAGTAGGTAAACTATGCGTCACTGGTACGCTTGGAGAATTTTGTTTTGAAGTTGGTTTTAATTGAGAAATTGAATTTTGTTTACCTTGCCTTGCCTTAACAATTGCTAAACGGACTGGGCATTGATAAAAATTTGACATATGGTTGCCGTTACAATTCGCACAGCGAAAATTTTTACTCTCTTTCACAGGACATGTGTCCTTTTTGTGAGAAGAGTCTCCACAATTAAGACATTTTTGGTCCATGTTACAGAATTTGGAACCATGGCCATAACGTTGGCAAGTACGGCATTGGGTGATATGCTTTTCACCTCCGCCATACTTCCTATAAATTTCCCACTTTACACGCACATTATACAAAGCATGTGCTTTTTCAAAAAATTTTAAGTTGTTAACCTCATTGCGGTTAAAATGAATTAAATAATTAACAAGGGAAATTCCAGTTCTCTGACTGTTTTCGCCTCGTGATTTTTGTTTCATTAGAATTACTTGGGTAGGGGCTATGCCAAGTAATTCTGTTAAAGTAAGTTTGATCTCATCAACGGTTTGATCGTTGGTGAGACCTTTCAAGACAACCTTGAACGGCTTGGCGTTCTTGGTGTCATATGTAAAAAATTTGTACATCTTGTCAGTTAAATACTGAACAAGACGATCACGACCCTTTACTGAGTCGGCTAATAAGCGGCATTCACATCTACGGCCAATTTGATAGGTAACTTTAACGTCAGAAACAAACGCTGAAAGTTCCTTTTTGAATATATTAAATTCAGAAGAAATAGTTACCACAATAGGTGGAACTTTCTCCTTTTTTAAAGATTTTATATTTTGTATAGTTTCATTATTAATAACTTCCATTTCACCAGCTTCTTGCTCAGGCAAAATATCAAAAGGATTGTCACTACAGACACTCGAAGTGTCAGAAAGAGATGCCTCTCTTTTCCTCCCCGCAGCGATGCGAGGTTTCTTTTTCCGTCCAGCCATTTCAGGTGATACGAAAAAAGTTAAAACAAATGTTAAATTCAAAAGTAGGTAGTCTTGAGAAAGACTGATGGGAAATAACTTTCAGGTAGTCTTTAAAAGACACACTGACAAAACACAAACTTTGAAGCTATAGGCAGTCAAAGACCAGTCCACAAGCAACCGAAAAAACGTCTGATCTGTAGGACAGTTCAAGACGCACTGCATAAAAACCCCATCATCTTTTGTTACACATACATGTGGGAGAATCGGTAGACCACCCGGCAAGATCGAAAGAAAAAATCAGTTCTGTTCAATCCGCCATATGAGGCACATCGCGCATTTGATTCCTTAAATAAATTTGGTTAATGAAAGTATTTTCTACGTTCTTCAGGGTGGCCACTCAATCGGGAAAACGGGAAATGCGGGAAAAAGTCGGGAATTGAATTACATCGGGAAAAATGCGGGAAATTTTTTATTTAATCGGGATTTTTTTAACCAAGATTTTTTCAAAGTATTATGTATGATGCAATTACAAATGATGGAGAAGTTGGAAGTGCAGGACTGCAAGTTGGCCCCTTAAAAGTCACATTTTTCTTCAGCAGTCAATTTTTTAACCAAAAAGTCACTAAACTTACTTATTTTTTACCCGCTGACCGGCTTATCAGTCCTGCTTTTCAAATGAAATAAATGTTGACACCAAATGTCTTAGAACAGCATAAATCGTGTTATCTATAAAAATTGAATGGACTCTGTGGGACTTCTCAAGACGGTAAAGCGAATTGAAACCAGGGTCGAAAACCGGTCCGGAGTCTGGGAATGGAAGTTGCCAGTTTATCGAGAAAACGTTTTTAGTGAGAGAATCAATCATAAATTCTCATATGTACAATAGAAACTGTTTCAATTTCTAAGAGCAATGCAAAATAAGATTCACTGTACAATCTTACTAACATTACTAGTTACTAGTAGTTATTTGAATAAACAAATTGAGAGTTAAATTAGTGACACACAGTTCTGATTCTCCAGTTTTCTAAATAGATTTTTATTTCAGCTTGTCTTTTTGAAGAATATTTGGCGAACTCTAGCGGAACTACCTACCATTTCCGCTTAGAAACTGAATGCTGGTGTAAATTTGGGTTTGGGACGAACTTACTATGCGGAGCAGTTAATTGAAAAAACATTACAAACTTGACACAAAATAGAGCAAACATTATTTTGGAATTTTTTGAAAAACTAATTTTTGTACATATTTCAAATTCGTATTTTTTTTCTGTAAATTATACAATTTTAAAAAAAACTATTTTCGATGTAAATACAATCAAAAATGTTCTTAGAAAACAGCATAATCGTTTGGGAGGTTTTTCAAGAAAACATTTTATTTATTTCATTTGTTGTTGCATACGACTTTTTACATGCTTTTTGTTTTGCAACTGATCTTAGGGTACGATGCTGGCCTAACTAGTCAGTCGTCGTAGGTTCGTGTCTCGGTTCGAGAGAGACTGTTAGTGTCTGCAGGATCGTAGCGCTAGCCCTGCAATCGCCCCGTGCACTAAACAGTAGGCTGCTCAATCTGTGACCAATAAACAAAAATACTTTAAATATTCTAAAAGCCAAAATAATTAGCTTGATTGTTGTGATGTTTCCGGCAAAGCTGTAGATAGTAGTTCTATTTAAAAAATTGATTGAATATCTCAAAAAGCTTATTTTCTGAATTCTAAGTTGCCAAATGTTACAACGTTGATTGTTTGAACACCGAAGAAATTAAAATTTCTGAAGATTTTTTTTTTCGAAACCAAAACGATTTGAAAACGAGTAGTTGAATATCAAAAATATTCTAAATTAAACATTTTAAAGAGCTGATTTTTGAAAAATCTTATTGTATTTTTTTAAAAACTGCATAATGATCATAGAGAAATAAAAACTAAAAATTCTTCAGAAAAAATCCTAATAAAAAGGATTTAGGAAAGTTTCAGGAAAAATTTTTTTTCTTGAAAAGTTCAAAAGAAATTAAAAATAAATTTGTTTCCTTTTCACCGGTTTCTGCTAGACATGTTCGTGCAGTAAAGGACTTTTAATTTGAAAAATAATAATTTAAGATCTTTTTTCTGATTTCCAGGTTATCTTTTAAGTTTCGAAATCACTTATTTTGAAATGTTGGTCCCCAATATCATTTTTTCTATCAGCTTGACCATTTTGAGCGCTGAATGCAAACAAGTTGAAGATGTTTGCAGATGACCATAGAGATGCAACTTTGATGGACTAACAAACCAAAATGCTGAAACAGTTGTGAATTCACTTCTGAAAAGTTTTGAATCTATGTAACTGAACGTAAAATATCATTATCTTTAATTTAAGAAAAAAAACGCGAATCCATGTCACAAGTTTTGTTCCCCAAATAATCAATTCAATCAAAATATTTTTTACTCTTAGGTTAAGTAGTTTTTTGTTCACATTAAACTTCCCATGACTTTTTCCGATGATTTTAACAACGGAAAAAAAATTGTACGCAAAGTGCTGTTTTGTTTGTTGTTGTTGCCCTAATAGGTTGTTATGCGTTGAACGGTGCTTATATCATATTTCGAAAAGACAGATAGACAAACATAATGAATGCACAAAATAGCTAACACGATTATTGACTGCCTAATGGAAGATTTGCAAATTTGAGAAAATCGCAAAAATTATATTTAACCTGTCTACTATGAAAAGGCTAAAGTTGCATTTTATGTAACTTATCAACTGTTTGTGTAGAATGTCCCGAGCAAGTTCGGTAGAAATGATATGCCGTCGATAGAACATAACCTAGTTACCATTTCTGACAATCGGCAATTTCTTGGAATCATGCGGGACAAAGTCGGGAAAAATGCGGGAACTCGAAAATGTAAAATGAGTGGCCACCCTGGTTCTTTTTCCCGGTAACTCACATTTCCTTTCTTCATGGGGGCTCAACCGAGATGTGGAGTTGTTGGAAATCCGTTTGAGACGTAGAAAGCTACGATTTGAGTGAAAAAATTAACGCAGAAAAGTAGTTCAGTAAAATTTAAGATGGCCGACCGAATCGTCGAGCTGTGTGAAAATTTCACTAAGATCGGGTTGGCACGAGAATGTGAGAGGCGTCAAATCGACTCATCGGGAAACAAAGAAACGATGGCGAAGAGAATACTCGCCCATGATGCAACGACGATGGCCGAAACCGACGAGCAAGACAGCCGTCATGGAGAGGAGGATTTCGGCGATGAACACGACGGTGATTTTATCACCGACGACGGAGAAAACGAGAAGGACGACGGCGATGATAAACAAAACAACGACGACAGCCGCCATAACGACGATGGCAACAACGATGATACTAGTAGTAGTGACGGGAGCTCGTTGCGTTTCCGTACTGCTATGAACGACGCACCCACATCAACACCGAGGAATACACGAGCTAAGCCGGTGGAACAACGACCGTATTCATTCCGTGACGTCGAAGACAGCATCGAATCATTCGGCGCTGAAGATGGCCAGGACATAAAGGACTGGATGCTGCAATTTGAAACCATGTCGAAAACGGCGAATTGGAGTGACGAGCAAAAGATGATTATGTGCAGGAAAAAATGACGGGCACTGCCAGACGATTTGTTTTTGCGCAGCGTGACCTGACGTCATTTACGAAACTGAAGAACGCTCTGATTAAGGAATTTGCGCCATTTGTCCGAGCGAGCGACGTCCATCGCAAGCTGGCTGCGCGGAAGAAAAAGCCGACGGAAAGCACGAGAGACTACATATACGAAATACAACGCATCGCTCTGGCAATTGACCTTGACGAAGCAAGCATCTGCGAGTACGTGGTCGATGGAATCACCGACGATGATTTCCACCGATCTCTCCTCTACGAAGCCTACAGCATCAGCCAGTTGAAGGAGAAACTTCTAAACTTCGAGAAGGTGCAAATGAAATCGACGAAGAAACCCCGAGCCGATGATTTTGGTCCGAAGCGAAAGGAACATCGGAAACCGGAACCAAGGAAAGATAGCGAAAAAACAGACACGAAACGACACTGCTACAACTGTGGGGAACCGTCGCATGTAGCCACCGATTGCCCGCAGAAAAACGACGGGCCAAAATGTTTCAACTGCAACGCGTTCGGGCATGTTTCGAAGGAGTGCACAAAGAAGAAGGAGAAGAAGCCTGCAAAAGTGAATGTTTTAAAAAGTGTAAACAGTCGCAAACCGAGTTTGCAAGTAAAAGTGAATGACATCGAGATTTCCGGTATAATCGACACCGGCAGTGAGGTGTCTTTGATTCGCAAGGACTTCTGGTCGAGGTTGGCTGTAAACAGTTCGCGTTTGCAAAAATCAAACATGAAAGTGCGCGGCTACGGTGGTGGTGTTGTCATTGGTGAAACAGTGTTGAAAGTGTTTGTAGAGAACGAAGAGCATATGATTTGCTTCTATGTAGTGCCGTGTGAAGCTATTGATATTCCAATGCTGATTGGCATGGATTTTCTCGGAAAAGTGGACTATGCAATCACTTCGGAAGGTGTTCGTGCGAAAAAGTTTGCCACGAAAGAGAGTGAATTAAATCACAGTGATACTAAATGGGTTTGTCGAATCGGGGACTGTACCAGTGATGACGATATAACGGTACCACCGAAATACCGTGAGCAGGTGTTAGAGCTGATTGAGAACTATAAGCCAGAAACCTCAGTGCGACCCGTGAACGAACTTCGAATCAACGAAATCGTATGTGAAAATCCACGAAGATTGGCTGGTTTGGAAAAAGAGGTTGTGAAGAAGCAGATCGACGAATGGCTTAACGAGGGAATAATCCAGCCATAAACCAGTGAATATGCCAGTCCTATCGTTGTGGTCCCGAAGAAAGACGGAACACGTCGAGTGTGTGTTGACTACCGGCAAATTAACAAAAAAGTAGTGCGCGACAAATTTCCGACCCCGAATGTGGAAGAGCAAATAGACCAGTTATCTGAAGCACGAGTATACACGACGCTGGATCTTAAGAACTCGTATTTTCACGTGGCGATTGAAAAAAGTAGCAGGAAATATACATCATTCGTTACCAACGATGGCCAGTACGAGTTCCTACGTGCTCCATTCGGTTTATGCACGAGTGGAAATGCGTTTGGTCGCTTTATAAGTGCAGTGTTGGAAGACTTGGTGGAAGACGGAAAAGTGATAGCGTTTGTGGACGATGTTATATCGTCTAAGAACGAACAAGAAGGAATTGAAGTGCTGAAGACGGTGCTGAAAGTGGCAGAAGAAGCAGGGTTGTATTTTAACTGGAAAAAGTGTGCTTTTCTGCAACGACGAGTTGAATATTTGGGATACACCATCTACGATGGCTGCATCGAGCCGGCACCGGCCAAGGTCGAGAAGCTGAAGCAATTTCCACAACCGACGACAGTGAAAGAATTACAGCGCTTCTACGGTCTGGCAAGTTATTTCCGGAAGTTCATTCCCACATTTGCTAGCATTGCCCGCCCACTTTCCGGTATGTTAAGAAAAGAAAGTTGTTTTGATTTTGATGCTGATGCGGTAGCTGCGTTCAACCGCATTAAGGAAATACTGACGAGTTATCCTGTCTTGCGTTCTTTCTGTCCTGGAGCGGAGACTGAAGTCCACACGGACGCGAGTAAAGTTGCGTTAGCTGGCATTCTTATGCAGCGAGCGAAAGACGACGGGAAGTTTCATCCCTGTTATTATTACAGTCGCTTGACTTCTGGAGCTGGGAAGATCTACCATTCGTATGAATTGGAGACGTTGGCAGTGGTAGAGTCTTTGAAAAAGTTTCGATGTTACTTGTTGGGCTACAGGTTCAAGATTGTGACGGACTGTAGAGCCTTTAAAGATACGATGATGAAACGTAAGATGAACGCAAGAGTCGCTAGGTGGGATGTACTAGTCGTTTCTGCTTCCGTCACTGCTCAAGTTCGCTCTGCACAGGCCGATGATGATAGGGTGAAGGCGAATATTGCTGAGTTGACACAAACCGATTCGTCCAAGGAATTTTCCATTTCTAACGGAATGCTCTACTAGGGAGAAGACGAACCTCGTAGGTTGTACGTGCCAGAGTCCATTGAGATGACCATTATTCGTAACGCTCACGAAAAAGGTCACTTTGGTGTGAAGAAGACGATGGGTCGGATCGAGAGTGAATACTTCATACCAGCTGTAGAGGACAAGATAAAACGGTGTATCGCTACCTGTGTTCCCTGTATTGTTGGCGAAGGAAAGCGAGGCAAACCCGAAGGTGAACTACATCCGATACCGAAAGGAGACGTTCCGCTTGATACGATCATATAACTATATTCTGACAGTCATCGACGCATTCACCAAATTCGTGTGGCTTATTTCCGGTTAAGACGACGACTGCTGATGAAACAGTAAAGAAGATCCGGATCATTAGTGGCACTTTTGGTAATCCCAGACGAATAATAAGCGACCGAGGTGCAGCGTTCACTTCAAACCTTTTCACGAAGTATTGCGAAGATGAAGATATCGGTCTGCATTTGATCGTGACCGGCGTTCCTCGTGGGAATGGGCAAGTAGAGCGTGTCCATCGTATAATTATACCGATGTTGACCAAGCTGTCGTTGGAGAAACCGGAGGAATGGTTCAAATTTGTCCCACAAGTACAACGGTGTCTAAACAACAGTTGGCAAAGAGCAATTCAAACGACGCCTTTTCAACTGTTGATTGGAGTGAAAATGCGAACGAAGGAGGACGAAATACTTCACGAGATGCTGCAGAGGGAGATTCAAAAGGACTTCGAGCATGGCCGAGATGAATTACGGAAGGCAGCACATAGCAACATTTAGAAAATGCAGGAAGAGAACCGGAAGACCTGCAATCTCCGCAGGAAGCCAGCTCAATCGTTTAAGAAGGGTGACATTGTGGCTATACCGAAAACACGTACCGAAAACGGTGTGGGCCAAAAAGTGAAGCCGAAGTTCTTTGGGCCATATGAGGTAGTGAACGTTCTACCCAACGATCGCTACGAAGTTCGTGAACTGGATGAAGACTCAGAATTTATTAAAGTATTTTCTACGTTCTTTTTCCCGGCAACTCACATTTCCTTACTTCATACATGAAATTTTATGTTACAATACGTCAATAGCAAAACGACAAACTGTTCAAATCTGACATCGAATTCAATAAATAATACATTGGGTCCAACTTAATCATTACATAAAACATTGATCCTATTATTAAACAATATGGTCAATTAAAAAATATTTGACATAGACACTTTCTGAAGGAATTTACGTGACGGTTCGCCGAACTCCAAGATCTCCTCTACTGAAGCGAAAGCTCGAATACATGCAGCACATGCACATGCAGCGATCAAAGTACGATATACATTGGGTTGAAGCAGGGGCGACTCGTAGCTGTTGAAACTACCTGTTCAACTAGAAATTCTGAAAATCA
The DNA here is from genome assembly GCF_029784165.1 of Wyeomyia smithii. Classification (NCBI taxonomy): domain Eukaryota; kingdom Metazoa; phylum Arthropoda; class Insecta; order Diptera; family Culicidae; genus Wyeomyia; species Wyeomyia smithii. The sequence continues at coordinate 164,964,307 of NC_073695.1, read as the reverse complement.
GAGTTTGGGGAAGTAATTACAATTTTATCCGCGAATAAAAGCAAGTAATTCCCTTTGTTACTATTTAAAAATAAAACTAAAAAACAAGAAAATAAGAGCATGAATTTGGATTTTAGATTCATTTTTTACCTGACGTCCCCATGTGCATTGCACAGGTTGCACCTATGGACGAGTCACCCCTGGGTTGAAGTTAACCATCAGATCGAAGTGACCGTTGCGGTGCACGAAAGTTCAGCAAAGAGAGGATTCTCGACTTTGCTTATTAAAACCTTGGCTACAAACACGGCTTGTTGAGTTTTCCTGCGTCGTTCTAGCGTATCATAATCAATAAAGCGACACCGCTCGGAATACGAAGGGAGACTAGCAGGATCACGCCAGTGAAGATTTCTCAATGCCAACCGGATAAACCTTTTTTGTACTCGTTCGATCCTTACAGTTCAAGCAAGTTGATAAGGAGACCAAATCAAACACGCATTTTTCAATAATGGTGTAACAAGTGAGCAGTATAAACAATACAAATCCTTAAATTCACGTCCTATTTTACTGAAAAAAACCGAGCTGTCGAGTTGCCTTGGAAATAATAGATGAGCGGTTCAGGTTTAAATTTAGTTTAGCGTCGAGTAAGACACCGAGGTCCTTTACGTAATCAACTCTTTTGAGTACATGTCCATCAATCTCATAATCGAACTAAATAGGTTTCGCAGTGCGATGGAAAGTCATGATCTGGCATTTTGCGATACTTACTATGAGCCAGTTTCTGCGACACCAATGAATAAAAACATCCAGCAGTCTCTGTAATTGACGACAATCATCAACGGACCGCACAGCCAAATACAATTTTAAGTCATCGGCGTAAACCAGCTTGCATCCAGCTCCTAATATAGACCGTTTCGATAATTATAAATACACTTACGATCAGCCGTCATTTCAAATAACGTGCAGTATTCAACCAAACGTTGGCTGCGTCCTGTTGTTTACATCCAAAAGAAACAGATGCTGTCATTTTTTCTCACATTTAGTGCGAAATTTTGAAAATGCGTGGCCTTTCTCCCGAGCAAAGAAAGCGAATTGTGCACAAATGGGGCACCGTGAGTGGTCTTTCTGTAAGAAAATTAGCCAGAGAAGAAGGTATAAGTGCCGGAGCAGTTCAAACCGCATTGCGGAAGTATTGTGTAGAGTGCACATTTTCTGATGCCCCAAGACGTGGTAGAAAACCCGGGCCTGTTGATCCCACAATGGACAAAAAGGTTAAGGAATACTACAAGCGGCATCCTTCAGTATCAGTACGAGATGTGGCGAGAAAGCTTGGAACCTCGGCGAGTAACGTTATGCGTGCCAAGGGAAGAATGGGTCTGCAGACCCGTCGGAAGCAGAAGCAGCCAAAACGAAATCCAAAACAAGCTGAATCTGTGAAACCGAGAGCTCCGAAGCTTTATGACAAACTTCTGACCAAAAAAAAGGGGGGTTTTATCATGGATGACGAAACCTACATAAAACTGGACTATAAGACTCTGCCAGGACCGCAATTTTATACACCACCGAAGGGAAAGGATGTCCCTGGACCAGTGAAAGCCATTTACACCGAAAAATTCGGCAAGAAGGCAAGGGTTTGGCAGGCCATTTGTGAATGGAAATTTGTGGAAAATATCTCGTCCATTCATTACGAATGACACAATGAATGGTAAAATTCACGTGAAAGAGTGTTTGCAGAAAAGGTTGTTACCCATGGTTAGGCAGCATAACAATACTCCAATCTTTTGGCCCGATCTTGCTTCCTGCCATTACTCTAAGGATGCACTAGGGTGGTGTAAAACAAATAATGTCACATGTGTCCCAAAGGAGATGAATCCTCCAAACTGCCCTGAAATTCGCCCTATTGAAACTTTTTGGGCTTTGACCAAGGCAAAGCTGAGGAAATATGTCAAACCAGCGGACAATGTTGAAAAATTTAAAAAAGATTGGCTTAAAGTGGTAAAAATGGTCGGAGAACACACTGTGCAAAATGTTATAAGTAGTGTTAAGAGAAAAGTTATCCTACGAAAAATAATTCCAACTTGAAACTGGAAAGAAAACACTTAATATCTATATTTCAGAATAAAATGACCCGAAAAATCCTGTATTTTTTGTTTTATTCAAGAAAGAAGATGTATTTAGAATTTTCGGAACAGTATAGCAATGCCACGTCGTTGAAATAAAGCAGAAAAGAAGCGGCCCCATACTGCCGTGATACAACATTATAACGTACATCCATTTGATCAATTTTTCCATTCCAAGAACCCCATATTTGAAAAAATGGCGCTTACGTCAGTCTGCGAAATTACGGCAGCATATTACTGCCTTTGGTACTCCGGAAGTGTTAGAAAATTTTGAGGATAAACAGGAACTAATCTTTACTCGTAGTGTTCGACCACATAAGTAGGATCGTAGCCAGTCAATAAATTGTTGTGACGCACCAAGTCGAGAGAGATTCCGTAAAAGTATTCGGTGATCAATCCGATCAAAAGCTGCCTTTAGATCCGTATAGATGACGTCAACCTGTGCTTTCTGCTCCATATGCGATATACAAATCGAAGTAAAATCCAAAAGGTTTGTGGCGGCAGAACCCCCAGGCATAAATCCGTGTTGATCACTAAAAATGTAGTTTTTCGTACACGAGACGATTCTTGAGCTTACTACAATTTCAAACAAATTGGACGAAGCAGAAAGACTGGTTATGCCCCGATAATTTCTTATGTTTCGTCGATCCCCATTTTTAAACACAGGAAACATGTAAGACTGCTTCCAAATCATCGGGAATCTTCCTTGTTCGAATGATCGATTAAATATGCGACACAAAGGTTCAGCTAAAACGGCCGCACAGCGGGTATAAACCACTGCAGGAATTCCATCAGGCCCCACAGAATATATATATATATATATATATATATATATATATATATATATATATATATATATATATATATATATATATATATATATATATATATATATATATATATATATATATATATATATATATATATATATATATATATATATATATATATATATATATATATATATATATATATATATATATATATATATATATATATATATATATATATATATATATATATATATATATATATATATATATATATATATATATATATATATATATATATATATATATATATATATATATATATATATATATATATATATATATATATATATATATATATATATATATATATATATATATATATATATATATATATATATATATATTAGGGTGTCCCAAGAAAAAACGATGTTGAAAAAGTCCAGGTGCTCAGCCCTAAATTGAAAGCGAAAGATAATGTTATTTATAGCATTTTTGTAGAACATTTCGACTTTCTAAAAGGTCGTTTTCAGGTTGCCCAAAACGTGATTTATGAAAAAATGACTTTTTTAGCTACAAACCCACTTTTTTGCACTTTTTTCAATTCTGTTCGATTCCGAAATTTTTCAATATATTTTTTTTATTTTTGTGGGGTTGTTTTTGAAAATTTTGCCTGGTCTGGTCCAGCATTGTATTCAGTTTTTTGACTTCCAGAGCCGATTAAACATCACAAAAAATTAATTTTTCCAATAATTTTTAGATAAAAGCCTTCAAAACACATAAAAATTCAAATAAAAATTTTTTTGATTAAGAACTGAAATTTTTACTGCAAAGTGTAATTCAAGACTAAAATTTACATAAAAAAAGTTCCTTGGTATCTTATCGGGGGGCTGAGATATCGGCGTTTTTACAAGTGATGGAAAACTATGCATTTTGTCAAAAATGCCACTAAAGCTCAATATCTCCGTTGCCCAGTGTTTTGTTTTGCCGTTTGTGCGAATAATTTCCTAAATAGTGATTCAAATGTTGATTATAGCCATGAGGTATGTTCGGAGAAGTTTCATGATATTCAAAAATGCATCTTTTAATGTAGAAAGAAGGGTATTCAATCCACCAATAAGTGAGATAAAAAATTTACTTTTTAATCAGAATAAGATAGACGCAAAGTGTCTAGCTTAGCTTAGTTCTGACAGTACATATCAATGGTTGCTACTCCGTGATGGGTCCGAGCCACTCAAAATGCACAATGAATCAACTGAAAGAACGACTGGGAGTGGTAATTCCTTCTCACTGTGCATCATTCAATGACCCGATTTTTTATAGACCAATGACGGCGCCGGCCACGTCCTTACAGTCAGGTGGGGATATCGTCGGTTTCGTGCAACACCGGCACAACTTAAAAGTTTTCCATGTAGCAGTCAAATGATACCAAATATGATAAACTTTTATTTCACAAAGACTTGTTTCAAAATCCACAAAAAAACTGAGTTATAAGTCGATGTGTCTTTGAAAGTTTTTAACTTGCTCATAGATTTCTTGGAGACGATAAAGGTAATTTTAAACGCCAACTTTTCAATCCCGTTTCTCTTGGAGCTCTGAACGTCGCGTTATGCCAGTACCGCACGAAGCCTTCAATAAGGAAGGAATGTTAGAATGTAGTCTTTGCTTTCTTAGAGACCGAGTATACCTCTGCATCCCTACAAAGACCACGGACGGGAGTTTTTGTTAGTGGGGTGGGTTTTTGATCAGGATTCACTTTGATAAGTGATATGACCATGATTTAATTGGATTAATGTAACAATATAGATATGATCATATACATATAGTGTGAGATTAATGAAGATGAATTGTAAAATACAATAAGCAGTAATATGGCATGTAAAGAAGATCTCGGTTGGCTGCCTTGCATAGCTGAAATATCCAAATTTTTAACGCAGAAAACGCAAAAGAAATAATAAAAAGAGATTCGAAAAACATATGAAAATGATCCGTCATGTTGTGCTAAAATAAAATAGATGAACTTATATTAGACTAATTCATGACAATTCTATAGTAGTTATTGTGCTGCTTTCGGCGGCTGAAAATATTAATTGAAATAAATTTTTACAACAACATTGCATCGCAACTATTCACCGTATAAAGTCATCTAAACATTGTAGATATGATCATGTATAATGTGAGATTCTTAAAAATAAATTATAAAATACAACATAAATACAACATGGCATGTGAAGAAAATCTCGGTTGACTGCCTTCCATAGCTGAAATTTTCAAATTTTTAAAGTGGAAAACGCGGAAAAATAATTAAAACGGATTCGAAAAACATATGAAAAGGGTCCGTTATATTGTGTTTCCAAAAAGAGCGATGGACTTTTTTGACTTTTTCATGACATAACAATAGTTGTTGTTGTGCTCCTTTCAGTGGCTGAAAACATGAATTGAAATAGGTTATTACAAAAACACTGCCGCGCTTGCACAGACGTCTCGCTCTTTTCTACGACTATTCATCACGTAAAATCATCTAAACAAATCATCCACACGTTCACGCATTTATCACAACCACGAACGTTATCGGCAAGAGGTGAAAAAATTGGAGTACCGTGATGCAACGAATCACAGTTTGAGCAAAACAGAAACGACCTTACACGGCTATAGACTATTTTACGAGACGTTTCAGAACTCAATTCCTGAATAATATTTTCACAGAAAACATGGGACAGCAAATACCGTGTATCCTACTAGCAGTTCGTAAAATGGTAAAATGGAATTGCCTAACGCGCACGCAATAATATGAGTAAAAAATATGCAGGTCGCAACTTTTTCATGTACACCTCGCGCTTTTCTATTCGCTAACAGACGGCGCTCGCTGTGAGCGTACTTTATTCGTCGGTGTTTTTTGTGCGTCTCGAATAACCGACTCGAAAACAAACAACATATTTTTAAAATAAAATGTTACTTAGCTTGCTTAGAATGTCCTGGTGACTCCTTTTTCCACTGTTCCGGTAACCAGCAGAACTTAATTTGTGAAATTCACTGAATATTATTTGGGGGGAAACAGCTTAAATTAGCTAAATTTCACGTAGAGATAAAACACGCACAACACTTAGCGGGCCTTGTTGCCAGTCCTCCAGTATAAGATAGACGCAAAGTGTCTCCGACAAAGTTTTAGGTTATCTTAAAACAAGAAACTTTACCGAAGACATCATGTTTCTATCTCTTACATATTACGGGCAACATTGAGTTTTCTATTAGAAGGCACGAAAAATCATAATTTTCGTTCTAACTTTTTTCGCAGATTTTTCCAAATTTTGAAACCTTCTACTAAGTTATCAGCCATCCAAAAATGCATTTGTTCTCTAAACATTGTTATTTTTTATCTCCCAAAATAAAACAGTTATTTAACATATTTGTTAAAATGCATAGTTTTCCATCACATAGAAAAATGCCAATATCTCAGCTCCTCGATAAGATACCAAGTATCTTTTTTCATGTAAATTTTCGTGGTAAATCTAATTGCAATTGAGGATTGCAACGATTTTTGTCAGAATTTGTTGATAATTTGGCTTGACATATTTTCTAATGCTTCTACATTAGTGAGCCTATGTAGCTCGTTCGTGCTAAACCAGGGAGGACGCTTCAAAATCATTTTCAAAAGTTTATTCTGAATCCATTGAAGTGTCTTCTTCCTGATTGCACAACAAATTGTCCAGATGGGAACTGCATATAACATTGCTGGCCTAAAATTTTGTTTGTAAATTAACAGTTTATTTTTGAGACAAACTCTAGAATTCCTGTTGATAACAGGATATAAACATTTGATATACTTATTGCACTTTGACTGGATATTTTCAATGTGCTCCTTAAAAGTAAGATTGTTTGCATAAATTAGCCCTAAGTATTTAACTTGATCCGACCAATTTAAGACCACACCGTTCATCTTAATAACGTGGTTATTGGTGAGTTTGAGAAATGAAACTCTTGGCTTATGAGGAAAAATAATTAACTGTGTTTTAGAAGCATTAGGGGAAATCTTCCATTTCTGCAAGTATGAAGAAAATATATCTTAACTTTTTTGAAGCCGACTGCATATAACACGAAGGCTTTTTCCTTTTGCGGAAATGCTTGTATCGTCACAAAACAGATTTCTCACAACCTGGCGGTAAATCAGGAAGATCAGAAGTAAAAATGTTATATAAGATTGGGCCCAAGATATTCCCCTGAGGCACACTAGCTCTAACAGGCAATCTATTAGATTTACATTAGATTTTTTATTAGATAGTCAACCTGAAGAGTGCGGTCAGTTAAATAACTTTGTATCATTTTTGTGCGGTAAAGCGGAAAACTGAAATTTGACATTTTAGCTATTAAACCTTTATGCCAAACACTGTCGAATGCCTTTTCTTTATCTAGAAGAGCAGCTCCAGTCGAATAGCCTTCAGATTTATTAGTTCGAACCATATTTGTTACTCTAAGTAACTGATGAGTAGTTGAATGCCCATGGCGAAAACCAAACTCCTCATTTGCAAAAGCTGAGTTCTCATTAATATGTGTTATCATTCTATTAAGAATTATTCTTTCAAAAAGTTTGGTAATAGAGAAAAGTAAACTAATTGGTCGATAACTTGATGCCTCAGCTGGATTCTTTTCGGGTTTTAAAATTGGAGTAACTTTGACATTTTTCCATTTCGTGGGGAAATGTGCTAGTGCAAAGCGTCTGTCAAAAATGTTTACCAAGAAATTTAAAGAGTTTTCGGGAAGTCTTGATGAGGATATAGAAAATCCCACCATCTCCTGGTGCTTCCATATTTTTGATTTTTTTGAGAATAGTTCGCACCTCATTCAAGTTTGTTTCCATTTTGATATCATTAGTCGATCTCTTACTGCACAGCTTAGTGATCGAGACAATATGGGTGTCAATTATGGCTGGATCGTTACTTTTCTCAGGAGGGATATTTACGGCACAGAGGAATATTTTCAAACCACAAATAGTGGTACTCACGTATATTTGCTCCAGATGGTTGCCGTGTGAAGTATTAAACAATGCGCTCGGGTACCGTTTATTAACGACGATCAAAACTCCGCCAAAAGAAGGTTTGCTACTGTTCGGAATGCTTCTGTCACACCGGAAAACATTAAATAAGTCGCCAAACAGTTGCTACGAGTTGATGCGGTCATCCAGTCCAGTTTCAGTCAACACGATCACGTCGAAATTGCAGTCCTTGGTTGCCAGATAAAACTCGTCGATTTTAGTACCTAGCCCGCGGACGTTCTGGTAGAATAGCCATACAGCATTCGAATGTTGACAGGTGTGCTGAACTGCATTACTACAGAGTACGGGTTGCCGGGAAAAAACATCAAAATACTCGCCTCTGGTGGAAATCCGAAGGTTCCCACCATCCACAGTAGATTGTAATAAATCAGTAGCAGGCAGTTGCATGTTAGTCGCAGCGTACTCGGCGTCACAAGTAAGTTTTTTGGTATGTCAACAAATTCGCGAAACATCAATCCAGTAAGCCACGAAGCTAGGTTCAGGGCGACGTTTTTCATGTCCGAATCCAAACAAATTTTATAGGACACATATTAATAGCTGGACGCCCGGCTTACAAAAACAAGGCTAGCTACTCCGAAACTGTTGTTTTTTAGTGACGTCATCCGAATCGTTGAAATAAACAAATCAGCTACTGCGGTGAAATTTTTTTTTTCAGAAATCCCATATGCTTGAGTAACGATTATATTCAATGTAATGCACCTACGTATTGTTAAGTGATATACGACGCAGATGATTGAAGTGTTACATAGCAATGTTCCAAGCATAGAAGTTACTTTTTGAATTCTTGACTGGGTTTTATAAGACCACCTGTGCTATTCCATAAAAAACTGCTAACAATTTTAATCGACTTTTTTATCTGACTGAAACTCCAATCAGTGTTTTACATAAACTATATTCAATAATAATCGTGGTGCAAAAAATACTAATAGCACAATTAAGAGGAATATCTATGCAAAGTTTCAGCCAAATCAAAAATGACAATAAAAAATTTTAAAATTGGGACGTTTTTCATAGAATTGCTCACATTCCGATAACAGATCTACCTATGTGACGCCCGTCAAATTGTTTGCAACTTGGTCTGTCAAAAAATGTAAGTTTCTGATAAGGTATTCTCCTACTTATTCTATGACATCTTCCTCTAACACAGCCAAACTTAAAGTATAATCCAACTCCAAACCATCTATTGTTAAACTCGTTCATTCAATACGCTCTGAGGTCTCTGCATCCACAACATGAATTAGCATGGTAGTCGTTAGTATAGGATCGTCCTTCCGGTCATTCCCTTCTCCTACGTTGCTCATATCACTCACTTGTTGGAAGCAATCAGAACGGCCTGAATGGGGCAATAAGACAAAAAATATTTTTTGTGCTTTTCGAAATGAACATATAAACAAAATATTACCTAGAAAACACAATCTCAACCGATACGTGCATTCCATTGCTGTTGGGTTATCGTATAATCCGCCTCTAAAAGCGCTCCTCTGCAGTCAGCTTGTTAGAATATAGTATTAAGCGTATGTTGCTTCCAATGTTTCGGCAAGTTGAACAATTGATGCATTATTGATGAGTAGCTCTTCAAGCTCGAAAAATACGGAACGGAAACAAAATTTTTGGAATGGCTGCAGTCATAAAAACAACGAAACGAACATAAATAGTCCGCTTTCAAAATTCCTTTTCAAACCCAATAGAAGTAACTTCTGGGGTTCCTCAAGGTTCCCACCTGGGCCCTCTTCTTTTTATATTATACGTAAATGACATTTCCTTTCTTCTTAAGTCAATACATGTGCTTGTATATGCTGATGACATGAAGCTCTTTATAGAAATAACCAATGCAGAAGACTTCGAAATATTCCAGAATGAAATTAATGTATTCTACACTTGGTGCAACAAAAGCCTATTACAACTCAACATTAAAAAATGTAATTCAATAGCCTTTAGCAGAAAAACAGTAACACCACCTACAAACATTTCCTTAGGAAACCAACCAGTAGAAAAATGCAAAATCGTTAGGGACCTAGGCGTAATCTTAGACTCCAAACTTACATTCATAGAACATTATAATACAATTATCAACAAAGCAAATAGTATGCTGGGCTTTATAAAACGCTTCGGCCACAATTTTCAAGACCCATATACAATCAAACTATTATATATTACATACGTCCGATCAATTCTGGAATACTGTAGCATTGTATGGAATCCCTATATTGCCACACATGAAGAACGCATTGAATCTGTCCAAAAACAATTTCTTTTGTACGCGCTTCGTAAGCTAAATTGGACATCATTTCCCTTACCATCATACCATCATATGAAGCACGCTGCATGCTTATAGACATACAAGCACTTAAAGAACGCCGCGATCTTTCAATGCTTTATTTTATCAATGACATTATTTCTCAACGCGTGCAATCTACTCAATTATTATCACAACTAAATTTTTATGCACCCAGTCGTCAATTAAGAAATCGTAAAATATTTTCGGAAAATTCTCACAGAACAAACTACTCAAACAATGGCCCAATAAATCGCATGATGCGTCACTATAATCAGCACTGCGAAAATATCGACATCGCCATGGGCAGAATTCAAATAAAAAAACGACTAACTACTGGAAATAATGTATAGAATATAAGAAAACATTGTATTATTATAACTGTAGTCTACATTTGCTTGACGAAATAAATAAATAAATAAATTCCTATCCTGTCATCCTCATAACTATTACTTCTGCGGGCACTGCACTTTACCACTTTTATTTCTATAAATCCTGTGGCACAATCAAAATCTATCAAGTGTTGTCAGTTGTTGCATACACCTAAGCCTACTACACTATTTACTTGAACGATTCGGATAACGTCATCGCTGTTTCTGTTTATACTCTAAAGAACTAGCCTGGTTTTTGTAAGCCGTGAGCTGGACGTATCCGTTCCCTTCCGAACGAGCCTAACAACGACAGCAGGCTCAGTGGTATTTAAACAGCGAGAGATGATTTGTAGTATGTCATTGTCTGTAAGTTGTGGGTTTAAACCCGACAGATATAACCAGAACCGTTTGTGTGCAGCGGTAGAAGCGAGAGATCGCTTAATTCGATGTTGTTTTCACCACGATCAGGTTGAATCGAAATAGGAACCCGCTCTGTTCGGTGACGCTTTAAACTTTGTTGGGCCACACAGCTGTGGTAAACGAGGTAGATGGGGTGCCTAGAGCAGGATTATCATTCACTGATATACAAGAAAAGTCGATATTTTTGCTCAAACCGTCAACAACCTCGAATAGTTTTTGAACCTGAGCGGGCAGCTCAGTGAGTTGTGAGGTCTGTGTGGGTTGCTCCGAGAGTGGCAGCTGTATATCTGCTATGTAAGATCGACTAGAACGGCCGTTCAGCAACTCTCTGTATATCGGGCAAATAAACATGATTTTGCCAAGTGCAAAAAGATCGTAGCACCCTCTACTGTTACTGTTGGTAACAGTTCTCACAGAAGCCACATCGGATCGGTTCATTATCGTTGACGTCTTGTTTACATTCCCCACACTGTTTCTTCTCCATTCTGTTTAGTTCAGTCGAAGCTGCAAGTAGTGGTTATATTTAACGAAAGAAGTGCTTCACTATCAAAACAAAACAATGGTAGCTTGCAGAACTCAGCTGTAGAATCCACAGAATAAATTTAATTCGTTGGCAGCAGCAAACTAGTGATTCCACGGTATTTCACAACGCTCTGATATTCTGATTTGTAAACATCACTATGCGCACGTAAAAATCACGAAATAATAACTTTGACACTCTGATAAAATGTAAATTAGATTGCGAAAAAGCGAAAAGCAGTTGTCCAAAAACTTAACGAAACAAAATTATTAGATTATATTAAAACTAGTTTGCCGGTAGTGGCTAGCCACTTTCAAATGCATTTTGGACTATTAAAAGTTGGTGTTTATTCTAAAATGATAAATTATTTTTTGAAATATCGAGTTGAAGTTCAAGATGTAACTATGACACAATCGGCAATTCGATGCAGATGGCCATCGCTGGTTGAAAACTTAATTAATTATCTGAACTGCGATAAATCCTCCGTTCAAAAGATCATGAAAACGCTTAGATTGATTGCTTCTTATACGGATCCACTGCGCAGCTTTTTCTCCAATATCTAAAGACTTTTTCTCCATTATTCGATTATTTTTGCAAAACTGTATTCTAACGATTTAATTTTTTTTTAATTTCATAACTTGAATAATAGTTGAATTTCTCAATTGTTTCATGTTATATCTAAACTAAACATACAAAATAAACAGAATTGAATGTGATTGATAAAAAAAACAATTTACAAAATCAATTGCTCATGAAAAAATACTGGATTGTTCAAAAAAATATTCACACATGCAAAAGTTTGTCTCTGCAATTTGTTAATAGTCATAGCAAAGCTTGGAATAACTGAGTAACGACCTCTTTTAATTATTGATGGGTACATAGTTCAAATCTCTCTCTAATACTCCGATATAACTTCACACATGATAAATGACGCGCATGAAACATCTGTCATCTGCGTTCCATAACAGAAACCTTTTTCAGTGTTGCGTAATATATACCACCTTTGTCTACTCCTTCTTTTTCGTCTTCTGTTAAATAAACAAACAAATATTAGTTGATTAAAAAGATTGATCTGTTCTCTAACCTTATTGAATAGTTTCATCGTAAAAGTTTTTAAGTATTTAAGTGTTGAACTCTAATCAAAGTTTGAATGTCACCCGTCGGGAATGACTCAATCTTATACTGTTTTTTTTAACAACTTTTTAAACGTCGTAGTATACTTAAAGGATTTATTTGGGATACAATATGTGCAGCATGTCTTGTGTAGGTCTTTTTTATTTTTCAAAATATCGAAAAAAAAAATTATATTGATCTGAAATTATATTGAAGTACAATTGAAATTATATTGAAGTACAACTTCTTGAGAACATTTTTGCAAATTTTCCTAGAGCTTTGAGCAATAGGGAGAAAGTTGGATAGATTTCAAGTGCGGCTCGTCACGGTGCCATAAGCTCAACCTGAAACTCGATATGGTGTTTTGCATAAAATGTAATTGATGTTTTAAATAAACAAATAATTTTTTGCTATCGAATAACTGTACTTTTAGAAAATTACAAATCCAATGCATATAAAAATTGTTACACACTTAACAAAAATCCAAACTGCTTATTTTTTTATCAAAAAGGTTTATAATCCCCATCATGTTCTCAATGAATTACAACGGGTAGTGTCTTGTTCTATCAGTTTACAACCTAATTTTGATGGCAATACCATGACATTACAGAGCTTATTGGACAATCAACGGACAGTGGTTTGACTAATTTTAAATTTGGTTTACATGCTTGATATCTTTGAGACTATGTCTTTCTTACATCTCAAAATTGCCTTCCGCCCTTTATTACGTTTTTGGCGGTTTTTACGATGCACCAGCATCAGAACCTTAAGCCATGTGCTAATTTAACACGTGTGCCGAATGAAAATTAAGACGCAGTTAGCATAGATTTTCTTACGTCTGGCTTCATACCAGGCCTGAGGAGGTGAGTGGAGCACTAAAGGCGAAGGTAACTTGTTGTCAGAACAGGAGTGTGCGTTGCTATACAAAAAAAAAAAAACTTTTGTATACCTCAGGTTCAGAGTTTGCTTGAGAAAAAAACAATTTGAGTAAATTTTGTTTGTTGTGCGCGTGACTGAAAGACAAGCAAACTATGTATATTCCGATATTTCACACGTAAGTTCGTGAATAAACTGCGATTATACACTGCTTACAATTTTAATTGTGCTGGATATGCATTTTTGAAGTAATTGACGTTTAAAAGAATTTGGGCACCACTCCAATATGCTTGACGTAGAATTACGTCTTACGGCAACATTCTAGAATAAAGGTGCAGAAAACAGAGAGCGTCACGAAAATTGTCCAATTTCAAATGCTAATGACTCAGTCAGTGTTTGACGGGTCTCTCTCCTTTTGGCAGCAATCGATTGAAAAATTAGCCAAGCGTCCATCAAAATGATATCCAGCGGCCAGAAATCGACCCCAGACGCCATTTTGATACTTCAAGATGGTGACTTCCAGTTTCTAGACAACAGCCCAAAATGACCGAATACCACCTAACATGAGTATTGTCGTAATTTGTCGTTCGTTAACCTGGCAGTCGTGTCTCATACACAACCACTTCAACTTTTTTTAGAAGAATTGAGTCCAAATTTTCAGTTTGGTTATGCTAATTGTTCAGAGCATTAATATTAGTTATTAGGCACTTGAAGATTTGACAGAAACCAATACAAAAGGTAAATTCTACCAAACTTCGAAACTCATGTTTTTGTTTGTTTGTTTGTTTATTTGGGACATTTTACACCAAGTATTTTGATGCATTCGTGTCTTTTTTAAAAGTGTTAACAATTTTCGTTTACAGTAGTTTGTACAAATCTGTTTCTTTTAAATAATTTAATAATTTTGTCTCGTTTTCGTCGATGTTTTGAAAAATTGGTTGGAGATTCGTATATTCTACAGTGCAGCAGAATGTGACGGACGTCGAGTACTATTCCACAAGTTTCACAAGTGGGTGGGGGTTCTTTTTTCATCAAGAAGGTGTGAGTTAGTCGTGTATGCCCAATTCGAAGTCTGGTAAGAACTCGTTGATCTGCAGCGTTGTCTCGGTCGGTCCATCGATATGTATCGGGTTTAACTTCACGCAGTTTCACGTCACGTTCATTGAACCACCGTCTTGCCCAATGTTCTCGCAGTTCTCTTTTGACGGTTCTCAGTGCGTCTGATGCTGGAATCGGTATATTTTTTGGTGATTGTCTCCTCGCATCATTTGCAATTCGATCTGCCGCTTCGTTACCCGATACTTCCGCTTGGCTCGGGATCCAACAAAACTGAATGTTTTTGATACGAGCTGCAGCAATCAGAATTCGAAACTCATCCTTTTATTTCAAATTTATTACATATAATAAAAATCGAGCAAACTGGCTATGAGGGGGAAAGGATACAAGAACTATGCCATTTTCTCGGCAATATTTGATTGGTTCAAAGTACAATGACATTCGTGATTGTAAAGCAACAGCAAAATTGGTTCGCTTACGCTGCTTTCTGGAACCTCATTCAAATGTTCTAGAACATTGAGAAACAATTTTCCAATCGCCTTGGCATACGGTACGTCAATCCATAATTCATATGGGAACTTTCGATCAAATATTTCTCTAGAAACGTTTCTTCCACGTTCGTTAATACCTGTTGATCTGAGTTTTTGGACGAGAAGCTTTCTGATTTTTCCGGTTTTTCGTTTCTTTGGTGCTTTAGACGACAGACCAAGGTACTTCTTTTAATTCCGCAGGTATCAGAAGCGTGTCTCAAAGACATTGTTCCGTTAGAAACTCTTCTCAGCTTATCTTTGTTGATGCTTGCTCTATCGGTTTTCCGTTTGTAGTTCCGAACCATTTTTAGGACTTAAAATCAGTCTAAATCGATATTTTTCAAAAAAACAACAATCAAACACAAATTTGGTAAGTGTCCGAATATGCCCCACCACCATCCGAAGATAAATCTTTTTTTATTTTTTTTTTATTTTTTTTTTTAAGGGGGGATTTGTTAGTAGCTTAAGTATTTATGATAAATATTAGTAAATAATGAGTATGTGTGTCCAATCACAAATGGTGACTTCTCAACACTGTTAGAAATTTGTAATTTTAATTGTTAGGATTGTTTGCTTTCGCAATTAGGACTTATCATTCGTAGGGATTTAAACCTACTTGTCAGAAATGGGGAAGTAAACTTACAACTAACTTAATTGCTAACTTATTGGCTATAAAGAGAGCTTATCGTAGCAATTGAGGATTGCAACGATTTTTGTCGAAAATTGTTAATAATTTTATTTGACATAGCTTCTAATGGTTCAACACCAGTAAGTCTATGTAATTCGAGTGTACCAAACCAAGGAGGACGCTTCAAAATCATTTTCAGAATTTTATTCTGAATCCTTTGGAGCGTTTTCTTCCTTGTTGAACAGCAACTTGACCAGATCGGTACAGCATAAAGCATTGCTGGTCTAAAAATTTGTTTGTAAATCAAAAGTTTGTTCTTTAAACAAAGTTTAGAATTCCTGTTAATGAGAGGATATAAACATCTCGTATATTTGATGCACTTGGCTTGTATACTCTCAATGTGCTCTTTGAAAATAAGTTTATTATCATAAATTAGTCCCAAGTACTTAACCTTGTCGGACCAACTTAAAATAACCCCATTCATCTTGACAACGTGATTATTGTTTGGCTTGAGGAAAGAAGCCCTAGGCTTATGCGGAAAAATTATCATTTGAGTTTTAGAAGCATTGGGAGAGATTTTCCACTTTTGCAAGTAGGAAGAAAAAATATCTAAACTTTTCTGCAATCGACTGCATATGACACGAAGACTTTTTCCTTTTACGGAAATGCTTGTGTCATCGCAGAACAATGACTTTGTGCATCCTGGAGGCAAATCAGGAAGATCTGAAGTGAATATGTTGTACAGGACTGGACCCAAGACTGAACCTTGAGGTACACCTGCTCTGACAGGAAATCTATCAGATTTTAAATTCTGATAGACAACCTGCAGAGTTCGATCAGTAAGATAATTTTTTAAAATTTTGATTAGGAAAATTGGAAAATTAAAAGTTTGCAATTTCGCAATCAAACCTTTATGCCAAACACTGTCGAATGCTTTTTCTATGTCTAAAAGAGCAGCTCCAGTGGAATAACCTTCAGATTTGTTAGCTCGTATCATATTAGTAACTCTGAGCAATTGATGAGTTGTGGAATGCCCATGGCGAAATCCAAACTGTTCATTTGCGAAAATTGAATTTTCGTTGATGTGTGACATCATTCTGTTAAGAATAATTCTCTCAAACAGTTTACTTATTGAAGAAAGCAAACTGATTGGTCGATAACTTGAAACTTCAGCTGGGTTCTTATCCGGTTTTAAAATGGGAGTAATTTTTGCATTTTTCCATAATTTGGGAAAATATGCAATTTTGAAGCAGCAATTGAAAATTTTCACTTAAAATTCCATTGTGCTCTCAGGCAGATGTTTGATTAGTATATTAAAGATTCCATCGTCACCAGGTGCTTTCATATTTTTGAAATTTTTAATAATTGATTTAATCTCATTCAAGTTAGTTTCAATTATTTCTAAAGGTAAAAAAAATCTGGGAAGAAATTAAATCAAATTGACGTGTGACTTCATTTTCAATTGGACTCACAAAATTCAAATTTGAGTTATGAACACTCTCAAACTGCTGAGCAAGTCTTTGAGCCTTTTGTTCATTGGATACAAGAAAACGTTCACCATCTTTTAAAACTGGAATAGGCTTTGAAGGTTTCTTAAGAATCTTCGACAGCTTCCAAAATGGTTTTGAATATGGTTTCAATTTTTCAACTTTAGTCTCAAAATTTTGATTTCTCAGAAGAGTAAATCTATGTTTAATCTCTTTCTGTAAATCTTTATAAATAGTTTTAAAAACAGGGTCACGAGAACGTTGATATTGACGTCTGCGGACATTTTTCAAACGAATTAGAAGTTGAAGATTTTCGTCAATTATTGATGAATCAAATTTCACTTGAGCCTTTGGAACAGAATAATTCCTGGCATCAACAATTGCACATTTTAATGCTTCCAAAGCGGAATCAATATTCGTTTTGCAAATCAAGCTCATTATTGAAATTTCTCTCAATATGAGTTTTGTATCTTTCCCAATTAGCCTTGTTATAATTAAAAACAGAGCTCATAGGGTTTAAAACTGATTCATGTGATAAAGAAAAAGTTATTGGAAGATGGTCAGAATCAAAGTCAGCATGTGTGATCAAATCACTACATACATGACTTTGATCTGTTAGCACCAAATCAATTGTTGAAGGGTTTCTTACAGATGAAAAGCATGTAGGACTATTCGGAGACAAAATAGAATAGTATCCTGAAAAACAATCATTGATTAAAATTTTGCCATTGGAATTACTTTGAGAATTATTCCATGAACGATGTTTAGCGTTAAAATCGCCGATTATGAAAAATTTCGAACGATTTCTGGTGAGTTTTTGTAGATCACCTTTAAAATAATTTTTGAGCTCGCGTGTGCATTGAAATTGTAAATATGCTGCGGCAATAAATAAAATCCCAAGTTCAGTTTGAACTTCAATTCCCAAAGTTTCAATAACTTTCGTCTCAAGATGGGGAAGAGCACGATGTTTGATTCGGCGATGAATAACAATTGCAACTCCACCGCCGGAACCCTGAATCCTATCATATCTATGAACCACGTAATTGGGATCTTATTTTAATTTTATGTTAGGTTTCAAAAATGTTTCAGTAATAATTGCAATATGCACATTATTTACTGTTAAAAAATTAAAAAGCTCATTCTCATTGGCCTTCAATGAGCGAGCATTCCAATTTAATATTTTAATTGTTTTATTTAAAATCATTGCTAAATTTTAAATTAGAAACAATTTTAATAGTAAAATTTGTGCCTATTTGAATGGCTTCAAACATTGATTTTGCCTGCAACATGGCGTTCATAAGATCGAACATTGCCTGTTGCAAAAAAGAAAGTTTACCTGCCGTAATAGGCCCCAGGCAGTTGACATTAGAAAAAATATTTTCGGCAGCAATATTAGCTGGAGTAATAGGTGTACAATTATTTTCTAGCGTGTTTTGCTTACTCATATTAACGGTCATTTTCGAACTACCAACACTAGGTGGTATAATGTTCGAACTACCTGTAACCTGTGCATAAGTTAAACGGGTATGCAAAGGAGTAGGTAAACTATGCGTCACTGGTACGCTTGGAGAATTTTGTTTTGAAGTTGGTTTTAATTGAGAAATTAAATTTTGTTTACCTTGCCTTGCCTTAACAATTGCTAAACGGACTGGGCTTTGATAAAAAATTGACATATGGTTGCCGTTACAATTCGCACAGCGAAAATTTTTACTCTCTTTCACAGGACATGTGTCCTTTTTGTGAGAAGAGTCTCCACAATTAAGACATTTTTGGTCCATGTTACAGAATTTGGAACCATGGCCATAACGTTGGCAAGTACGGCATTGGGTGATATGCTTTTCACCTCCGCCATACTTCCTATAAATTTCCCACTTTACACGCACATTATACAAAGCATGTGCTTTTTCAAAAAAATTTAAGTTGTTAACCTCATTGCGGTTAAAATGAATTAAATAATTAACAAGGGAAATTCCAGTTCTCTGACTGTTTTCGCCTCGTGATTTTTGTTTCATTAGAATTACTTGGGTAGGGGCTATGCCAAGTAATTCTGTTAAAGTAAGTTTGATCTCATCAACGGTTTGATCGTTGGTGAGACCTTTCAAGACAACCTTGAACGGCTTGGCGTTCTTGGTGTCATATGTAAAAAATTTGTACATCTTGTCAGTTAAATACTGAACAAGACGATCACGACCCTTTACTGAGTCGGCTAATAAGCGACATTCACCTCTACGGCCAATTTGATAGGTAACTTTAACGTCAGAAACAAACGTTGAAAGTTCCTTTTTGAATATATTAAATTCAGAAGAAATAGTTACCACAATAGGTGGAACTTTCTCCTTTTTTAAAGATTTTATATTTTGTATAGTTTCATTATTGGTAACTTCCATTTCACCAGCTTCATGCTCAAGCAAAATATCAAAATGATTGTCACTACAGACACTCGAAGTGTCAGAAAGAGATGCCTCTCTTTTCCTCCCCGCAGCGATGCGAGGTTTCTTTTTCCGTCCAGCCATTTCAGGTGATACGAAAAAAGTTTAAACAAATGTTAAATTCAAAAGTAGGTAGTCTTGAGAAAGACTGATGGGAAATAACTTTCAGGTAGTCTTTAAAAGACACACTGACAAAACACAAACTTTGAAGCTATAGGCAGTCAAAGACCAGTCCACAAGCAACCGAAAAAACGTCTGATCTGTAGGACAGTTCAAGACGCACTGCGGTTCGACTTCTCGTTTTTCTCTACCTGTGCCCTAACTTCGTTCTGCCGGTAAAGCAACCATCCTTCGGTTCGGTCACTGCAGCTCGAAGATAAATCTTAATTTTATCTCTTGAATAAGATGTTTGTTTCCCCGATGTTATCACGTTTTTTTTATTGCATATTAGTTACAAACTGAGGTGGTGTACTTAAATTTTTAAATTATTCACAAAGAAATAAGAGAAATACTTACTTTGAGCTCAGACGGTTGAAAACATGAATGAAAAATGGCACTGTGTTGTTTCCGTAAGTAATAAACAACCAAGAGCTTTCAAACTATATGGTATATGTTGGTGGAAGGACTGCCAACTTACTAATATTTTTAGTTTGGTTGAAAATTGCACCATTTGTTTTTTTTAAGCTCTGTCGGAAACTGCCCCTCTTTGTCCTACATAAAACGTTAAAATCTATCTTAAGGTTATCTAAAAATAAAATCTTATAAAAAAAAACAATCGCCTTGGACTTTTTGAGTAGGGAGAGTGAATTGAATCAGATATGAAGGATTTAAATTGCAATTGCTGAAATAGTATTGAAACGTAACCTATGTCATCATAGGCCACTGCTTGTATTTTCGAAATCCAAGCAGAGCTAATCACTTTTGACGCTTGCAATTGAGGGTATCATTCGTTCTTGTAATCGCTGTGTTACGAAGCTTGTATTTACAAGTCGTCCGCGACAACAGAGCTTGTTTTGTTTCGCGATCAAGCAAGAAAAATAACAGTAATTTGAAGTAATTTGTTCGTGGGAAATGCAAAGGTAAGTTTGCAAGTCGCACAATTTTGTTTGCGTTGATTGTTACGTCTACGCTGGTGTTGTTAATGTCACTAATGTGAAGCTGTTCATCACATTACTACTGATGGAATAAAATGATTAGTAGTTTGGATGTTTTTATTTTTCAAAAAAAAAAGAAGAACCATCATGCAAGAAACTAACGCTCTAGGACATAATTTACCCCCCAGACGATAATCGGTAAATCCTGACGAAAATAGAACCAATATCCCAGGTATTTGTCTAGATTCTTGCTTGTTCTTAACCCTTTATAAGGCCGTGAAAACTACGCAAGGAATCTACATAAACTTCAATGAAACGTATTCCTTACAGAAGGAACAACACAAATGTACCTTTGTTAAAAAATTAACTATTGAATCAATTGAAAAAATTGGTGGCAATATAGTTGCCACTGCCCGTTAACCCCAAAAACATTGGTGGCAATATAGTTGCCACTGCCCGTTAACGCCACGATGTTAGTGGCAACATTGTTGCCACTGCCCGTTAACGCCACGATGTTGGTGGCAATATTGTTGCCACTGCCCGTTAACCCCAAAAACGATGGAAGCATTTTTTTTGCATCTGCATTGTAAGCTTGATTTTTTGTAATTATGAAAAATGAAAAATCATAGTAATTCGGATGTAACAGTAGGACTTCATTTATTTTGCAGGGAAAAGATCAAAGTAAACGGTTTTTTGAGTGGTATCCAGAAAAAAATTTTGGGAAAAATTTTTGAATTTGTCGTCCAATACACCATGTTTTTTAACGAAAAAACTGCATAGTCTAACACAGTAGGTCATGGCTAGAAAGTTCCTGGTGAAAAACTTACCAATTTGTTGGATTTTCACCAAAATAAAAATGAATTTCCTGAAGACGGTCTAAAATTGCGGTTTGTTCACATAAAAATGATCCCAAAATCAATATTGTACACTTCTAGCAGTCCTAGAAAAAAACTGAAGTGTTCTAAGACACCTGTAGAAGTCTTTGGTTAAGTCAAATTCGAAAATAATATTCTGAGTGCAGCGAAAAAAATAAATTTTGTTGGTGGCAATATAGTTGCCACTGCCTTATAGTAGATGATCCAGTGATGGAGGGTCTAAGCACTAGTGTTTTTTAAAAATGAGAATATCAATATTCATATCGCATATATCAAACCCATTTTTCTTTAGTGTTAAAGAAAATATCATGAACTGTCATGTACAATTACAGTTTGTATATGTTTTTAACAAATTAAGTATGAAATATGAATAATTGTACACCAATCTTATGTTCCAGTTATGGAGACAATGTTCCTATAATGGTGGAAACTTTGCCAGTAATGGTGGTAGTTGATTTTTTCATAGGCTGCAGCAAATAAATTACGATTTAGTTGTTTCTATGCTCTAATGTAGCATTCCAAACCTCTTCTTCCACCGTGGGCAGACGATTGCATGAGCTGTGATAAATATTCGTTTTGAATTCAATGGTGAAAAAGTTGTGAGACAAAAAACAAACTACTTCTTTTGCTCAAGATGATGCTTCGCAATGCTAGAAGGATCTTTTCCGGTTATTTTACCCCACTCTACTTTTGATCTTTGTGTCTGCTCAATTTTGTTCTTCAAATCAAGGGACACTTTACGAGCGCTTGTATGCATCAAAAAATTCGAATGTTATAATGAAAATATAAAAGAAAAACAAACAGGTCATGTAACAATTGTTTAAATAGTCCAAATCAGAGAAAATCAGCAGTAAATAATCATTGTACTGTATCACATTAGCGCTTGGAAAGCTTTGAAGCTTGAAGAAGCTCAAGTTTGTCCTTCTGCATCTCATCAGCCTTTAGCTGTTCTTTCATCTCTCTGTTATATATCCTTGCGTTTCGGCGGTAACTACCACTGGTGTTAGGTGAAATAAAAACTTACCTATAATATCAAAATGTAAGAATAACGGCAACTGCACTGTATTGTGTGAAGCAGAGTCAGATTACGCACGAAAGTAGTTCGCGCCTCACAGTTTGTTCATATCTGCTGAGTTAAAACCTAACCTCAAATGTTAGCAGGAGCACTACCACTATTACTGGAACAGGGGTACTAAAATTGTTCCTATAGTGGAGTTTCAATTTATTCAGTATTTTGATGGTTATTTGTGATTTTTTCGAATCATTATAGTAAGAAAAATAGTTAAGAACAGTTCTGCGAAGACTGTTACCACAGAAACCGGGTTCACATTCATATTTCAAGGTACGAAATTTCACTGTTGCGTTACAAATTTCGTAAGAAACTTGTTGTTTTTTTCACTCTTGAATGAATTAATAAATACAAAGTGTTTAAATAAGATTTCAAACCAATATAGTTTACCAAATTGTAGACATATTTCCACAGAATCAATAAAAATTATCTGATAATATATTATCCCGGAAAATGCCTTAATAACGCTAAATGCTGGTACACCACCATTACTGGTACACCCACTATTACTGGCTCATCTACCCTAAAGGGTTAAGAAAAAGTGATTAATAATAAAATCTTTAATTAAGAGCGTCACAGCTATTACATCGGCAAATTATTCACCGTGGAAATGTAACATGCAATTTTAAAATGTTTTTTAGCAAGATTTACCTAGTTTCACATTTTAGTTAACCGGAGTGAGTTTATAATACTTTAAAACTTTTGAGACTTTGACGAATGAAATGTGTTAAGATTTAAGTGCGAGAAAACAAAACATTGCTCTCTAAATTTTAATAGTGAATCTAGTTTATCACCATACCAATTCTTAGTTCTAACAAACATGTTTTCTGCTATGATTGTTCTTTATTTCAGCATCCCACGATGTGACAACTATGCGCGACATGCGAGACGCACTAGGTGCGTTGGGACCGGTGAATAATGATAAACCAGAACTGTCTAATCTAACACTTTCTTTAACCGTGGCTGAAAAAGGTGATATAGTGTTCCTTACCTCCGATGGTGTTAGTGATAACTTTGACCCAGTTGTTGGAAAGTTTGCTGAACCATTGTCATCTAATAAAGTTCAACCACTAAATCCTGTGAACCCTACGCCTAATCATCCAGGTCAATCTCGTTTAGCTCCTAAGAGACAAAACAAAAGTTCAAGCAGTATTATTACAAAAAGACGAGAATCTATAGATCCCAATGTGAAACCAGGGTTATCGAAGCCTCCTACAGGATACGTTCAGCAACAACCAGCCAGGCGTCCGAACTCGGTAGCCACATCAACAGAAAGAAGTGGTCCGATTTATATGCGTTCGAAAACTTTTATTGAACCCAGATTGCGTTCGAACCTTCAGGAGAACAATAAATCCAAATTACCGCAAGTAACTGGAGTGCAAAGACATCAACTAACATTGCTTCGAATGGCTGATTTGTTGATGTATGGTATTAATGGCTCTCTGAGGCCATGCAGTTCTGCCAAACAACTGTGCCAGCTATTGATCGATTTTGTAACCTGTATAACCGCAGCTAAAAGGAAATTGTTGGAACAGCGTGAACTATATTATAAAGTAGTTACTGACAGGGATGGTAGCCGGAAAGAGGTAGAATTTACAAAACAACAACAGAAGATAGCACGTAAACGTATGATAGAAGGTATTACATTCTCTTCTTTACCTGGCAAGCTTGATCATGCCTCTATTGTCGCGTTCACTATTGGTGTCGAACGTACGTTTCACCAAACTAGCTTATAATAAACTCATTATTCTATAACATCGACATTACTGAATCTTGAATTCTATGCTGCATTTATTTTTCCGAAAACTGCCAACAGCATCTTATGCTTTTTATAATCATTTAATGATTGAAAATCTTACATTCCAGCTGATGGACAATGAATATTTTTCATAGAGCTTCGTATCTCATAAACGTATACTAGCACTACCTTAAAACGCATAACAGTCCCATGTGATGCTATGTAAAGTAGGGATGTAACGGATATCCGCATCTACATCCGCAAATGCGGAACATCCGCATCCGCATCCGCATGAAAATTTACATTAACATCTGCATCCGTAATCACATATCCGCATCTGCAGATGTCTGAAAAATCACATCCGTAACATCCCTGATGTAAAGCTACGAAACGTTATCGCTTCACTCGTACATTTAGGAATCGAGAGAAAAAAAAATTCCTTGAGATGATAAAAAATCTAACTCTCTCAGTCCGATGTTATAAATGTACTAACAATGTGTAGTTTTTGTGAAATAAAATTCAAATCTTATAAACATTGTCTCTGTGGGATATTCAATTTATAATCACAAACAAACAGTCGTGCTTCTTCGAAGAATAATCCTGAAAAATCTAATCCTGAAAGAACAAAATTGATCGACAATTCTGTGTAAATTTTCAAAGAGAATTCCGTTATAAATTACTTGTACACTAGCGCCGCCTGGTGACCTAATCGCTACAATACATTTTTTTCGCTGGTGTACGAGGCTGGCGTCACTGGTAGCGCTATCTGGTTACGAATTGCTACTACAAAAAATTTTACACAAGTTTGGAACTCAGCTTGGACGTCTGTCTGCGGTTACACTTAAGCGCCACCATATAATTTAACTAATTTTCGTAAAAACGGTTTTTGTCTTAGCTTATAGCGACATCAGTGATATAACTGACAGCTCTTGTCTTTGGTAATGAATGTGCACGCTTGAATACCTGAAAAAAATAACATTTAAAAAACATTAAAATAAACCTTAAAAATTGCTGTAATTGTACATAGCTATACCATAATTTAACTATGTTTTTCATTGTAGATACATAAATTTTACATTAACCCTCTAGTGCCCAATGCCGCCATTTGGCGGGCTTCAGTCGAAGTTCCGAAAAGCTCCAATAAATACTTAAAAAGTGTTTATAATGGTTTATAGTGATTTAATCGAAGTCTGTTTAGAAATTAATTTGGGCACAAGAGGGTTAAATATCATTGTCCAGAACAATAAAAAAACATCGTTTTTGCCATGTTTACCATGAAAAAGGGGGGTCGTTATGTATCTTAACAGCATTTTTCCCATACATTTAGAAGTCACTGACAATCAGTGCTGATAAAAGTCATTTTCCCCAGCAAAATTCTTAGAAAATTACAGTCAATCATTTTCAATTTCCACTTCCAATGATCGCAGCACTCTTTCAGATACACTAGATTTTCGTCCTAGTTACGTGCTGTTATACTCAGATGTAATAGATCGCGCGCATCGTTAACGGTTACGAAATAACATTTGACGACAAATCCAACCAAATGATCTTCACTCCAAAGCGAAAAAAAAAACAAACAGTCCACTCAACCAAATAAACCTCACCGAAACACTTTTTCACTGACACTGACCGATGCCTTGACAATCTTCGTTAACTGATAAACTGATTCTGTTGTCTTGCTTCCATCGCATGAAATATAATGAGGTGTTTTGACAGTTCTTTTCCATGCAAAAAGCGGGAAGGGAGAACTCTGAAAGGATTGTAAAAAAATAACGTTTATGGATGCTTTTTATCAACCCTGCTGACAATGTTTTTCATGGTAAAATTATTGTCGGTGGTAGATTCAACAACAAAAAACGTTGTTAAAACATGGTAATGACAGCAATCGTTTACAAGATTACAGTAAAAATACCGTGTTTTTTATGGTTACAATAAAAAATTCTCGAATCTCTCGTTGGAGTGGTCATTGCAGAATAGATACGAACAAACTGTCTATGAACTGCCAATGTGAAAGTTTATTTTAAAAGCTGTTCGTATCTTTTATTTATCAGTGTTGTGCGTATAAATATGTAACTAGTTCAATTTCTTTGTCTTATATCAATTGTACTATCCCATTTTGCTGATTGAACAGAAGTAAAAAAATCAAAGTTATGGGCATATTACAGAAATACGAGCAACTCATCTCATTTGAAAAACATGGGCGAATCGAGACTGTTCGACTTCTGTAGAGGGCTTTATATTCAGCACCTCAATTCGTTGGATACTGAATAAGTAAAAATTCAAAACTTATAATAAATTAGCTCTATGCATTTCATAATCCGTACATACTTACAACCATTTCAATGTGAAATAACGGTGATACGTCTGTTAGGCTGCGGTTTAATATGAATATATGGGTGTATGTGTGATTTGTGTTCAGGATCAAATATCTAAATTACTGGTTACTTGTGATATTTGGTAAATAATTTATGCTATGACAGCTTTCTTGGGTTTTGCTTGTGTTTGATGAGTTTTGCTGTCTATTTCTTTTTATCGTTGCTATTTTGAACCACTATTAATTGGACTCAAATTTGTATGACGTACTGTTGTATTTATTAATGCATATATTGGGAAGTCATCATTTTATATAAAAAAGGCTAACGTTCTTAGAAATCTAGAAAAGGTTACCAAATTTACTTCTATTTTCTAAAATAGTTTATGTTTACAACTTTGTCTCAAATGGATGATTTTTAAACAGTAGCACTATGAACTACTCAACTGCTACGGTAAACGGAACAACATAAATGAAATATACACTTTTTTGAGTTGGTTAAACCGTTGTCTTACTGTCTGAGATTATCATACTAGGATAATCCCTAGAAAATACTAGGATTTTATGTAACACTGGTACAAATCAGAATTTACAGTTACGAGAAAAACGTGTATAAAAAATACCGTTTAGAAAACCTCAAGCTAAGCAAAGTCTTTTTACTACATTTCGATTCGAAGCTTGATCTTCTGTATATTATACACCGACTTTGTGGCCAGCTGTTTGAGGTACACGTGTGGGGCTAGCGAGCTTTGGATCTATTTTGTACATGCTATAAAAAATTCGGTAAAAATCTATCAGTTTTTTTGATTTTGAAAACTTTGCAAAGGCGTGGAATGAAATTTAAGAGCACTTGACCATACCATCAAAAACTCAAAAAAGCAACTCTGAGTTGTCCCAGTGTTGTCCGTATAGCGTATATGACAAACTAGCGTATTATCGCCTTTAAATTATATCTTCCATAAGAGGAAAAAGTACCTATATGAATTACCTCATTCTCTTTATATCAGCTATGCTATCTGTTACTGGTTGGTTGTATCTTAGTTCCAAAATGTTGGTAGTATGTAGAGTGAATAGTTTAGTAAACAATGTATGTCCAAATAGCTCGTAGTACTCTGTTGTAAAACTAAAATAATAAGGGGATTCGTGTACTGCCGTGAGATGACATTGTGACGTAGATCCAAGTGAACAGTTTTTCAGTACGGCCCAAAAACGAAAGAATTCTTCGTCACTTTTGTATGGAAATGGGTGCCAACGTCACTTTGTTTTTTTTTTTTGATTTTATACAACGTACGAATAAGTAACAACGAAAAGGAAGATACCAAAAGATATGTCTTCGAATAATGAACAAATTGGCATGAAAAACCCATATTCGAGAAAGTGGCACTTACGTCACTTTGTCATCTCACGGCAGTGTAGAGCTCGTATACAAATATCCAGCAGTTAAAAATCTAACCTCTATTGACAAGTAATGTCTACGACCAGGTACGTGTATACAAGCTCTATTTTAAATTTTGGTTGGGCTTGATATTTTGAAATAAAGCGTAGGTAATAATTATAACGATATCCACAAATAATGACACATTTTTATTGCATGGTAACGAACCCCATTTCAACAATACGCAACACTTATTCAGTATATTCTTAACAATAATATAATAAATATGGCTCAGGCAGTGATAATGATATATACGTAGTTTATATATCAATACAAATTTGAACATGAATCATCGTAAAAATCCGTTTTAGTAGTATATATACATTAAATTCGACTTGCTTATTCGCTAACACTTACAACAGGTTTTAAATTTCCATATCAAGTATCAAATCAATCTTGCAAAACGTTGTTGGCCGTTTGTCTTTTTCTAAGAAGTTATTAACAACACAAAATTTGACCTTTTACTTGTAACAGAAATTCAAGATTTGACAGTACAAAAAAGCAAAACATTTTTTGTTTCAAAATATGCAGCTGCAATATTTTGCAGCACCAATTTTAACAAGATACTTTAAGACACCCAGTGCTCGCGTCAGTTTTTCAACACAAAAATATGACAGGAGCTCTGGATGGTAACATAAGGAATGTAGTGTGTTTCTAATATGTTTCTTTTAGATTGAATTTTTCTCGGAGCTGATTATATCTCCTCATCGGTCGTCATCAATTCGTTCGCTTGGCAGAATGACAAAAATCTTTACAGAATAATAACATGTAAATAAAACGTTTTACACAAAAGGTTTTCTACGGATGTGAAAGTTTATAAAAAATGTTCCATCATGTTAAAGGATCTCGAAAAAGACCAATATTTTTTGCAAGTTTTGAATTATTAACGAAAATGTAAATAAGATGTTTGATGATGATTTAAGTTGACGCTTGACGCATCTGAATTTCGAAGACTGTTGTGTTCTGCTCAAAATTATGTTGGGCTTTATGATCATCTATTAGGATTTCAGGTTTACGTTCATTCGTTCATATTTAAACACTGCATAAATACTGCGATCAACTGTTAAGCTCAACACATTCGGAATAAATAACTTTTCTTTCGATATTTATTTGCAGAAAAAAATTCGCATTATTTATGAGCGAAAAACAACAAAGCACATGTTTTCCAATTTGAGGGAACATTCGTATATTATGGAACACAAAATTCGGCAATTTCAATACTAACTTGGGGCTGGCTTGTGGGCTTGGCTGAATACCCCCTCTTATAAACACGTTACGTAATATACGAATGTTCCCCGAGGAAGTAACAACTAGCCAATACTAGTAGTGGCTTAATATATTTCAAAAAATCTACTAGTTTATAGCATTTAAAATGATTATTCGAATAGATAACGAGGAGTCAAAAAATCATAAACGACGCTTTTTACATTATAATTCCTGACTTTTCCGACCCGAAACGGATGCTTACTATGGGTCCAAAAATCATTTTTGTCAAGAAAAAACGTCTGATAGACTTTAATTGCCGTTTTTTCGTTTCAATGTTCTATGTTATTTTTAACCCCATCGTGATGCCAAAGAATATAACGATCTAAGCAACTCTAGGGCTCTGGTATCCGAGTGGTGATTTGAGTAACTGTTGTTCGATTCTGCAACATATTCATCTGCTGTCCCCAAACTCTTTTGTACTCGGTTACTGGAGTGAGGTCTCAATCGCGAACCGCCTTTAATCACAGGTGTCGTTTGTTCAACCGGTAATCTATTTGTCACAAAAGTCGAGAGTTCGGTTGATGTTGGTAACTCTGTCGTAGTCAGTGCCGCTGTTGTAGTTTCATAATCGATTGTTGTCGTCGGGAGGCTGGTTGTAGTGTACTGGTCTGAAAAGAAACTAGTTGATGTGCTGGACTCTGATTCCCCACTGTTGAATCTTTGTTCTACAAATTTTGTGGACGCCTCAAAAGATAAATCAAGATTTGTTGACTTTGTATCTTCAAACGGTTGTGTAGTGGTTTCAAGATTTTCTAAATGTTTCAAATCCGTGCCTGTCGTTGTACCGATGAATTTATCAAACTGTGTATCCTGATACGTAGTTAATGGGGTTACTGTGGTAGTTCTGGTGGACGTTTTATTCAAATCTCTTCTTTTATGTGACGCAGATGTCACAATTCTAATCTCACTACTATCATTTTCAGAACTGTCCATGTTAATTAGCGCGTTGAGTAAAGCTTTCCTGGAATCCTCAACAGTTTTATTGTAGTCATCGTCACAGGTTTGAATCAGAAGAAGAATAAGTCTTCGAACAGATTTGTTTGTATCCGCTGTTTTCATTACATTCATCAAATGATCTGCTTCAGAATCGTTCAGATCACCGAACATTTGGTTCGCCTTCCTCTGCATAGTTTCAAGTAATTCATTTGATTCTTCATTACTTAGTCTAGTACGAACGTTTTTTCCGCGTCGCGTGGAAGGACCAGTTATGCTGATAGTAGACGGTGTAGTGAAAGCGGTTATCGATCTTGTTGATGTTTTTTGGCTTCTTGGAAGATAGGTATGGGCATTCAATATGGTTGTCTTCTCTTCCTCTTGGGAATGCATAAGTCCATCATTGATAGTAAGTGGATCGAGAAATACTGTATACGAGAGAGTCGTTCTTGAATTGGGAGTTATTTTACCTACATCTGGAATAGATTGTGTAACATGATTTAGAGAGACTGTCGTAGCTGCAACGTGATTTTCCTTGGCAAACGTTTTGGTAATGTAATGACCCTTTAGAGTGCTTGGCGTAGTGACTTTTGTGACATTAGAAACTGCAGAAAAGTTCTTTATATTTGCCTGCAATTCTTTATCTAAGTTCAAAAAACTGTATATCGTTTTGGTTTGTTTGCTCATATCAATCTGATTACGATTTGCAACTATGGATTGACTTTGAGCTCGTTGTAATTGTTCATCGTCCTCTAACAAATCTTGCTCTGGTGGTTGAAAAATTGAGCTAGGTCGTCTGAGCTTTTGGTTATGTGGAGGAAGTAAATCGAAATATACTGTTGGTGTAGAATCAGTTGTTGTTGTGATAACACTAAGATCTTGTCCCCAGCGTAGTGGAACCGCTTGAGTATCGGAGAGTGCGGTGGGATATGTATCAATAATTGGTGTACTGTTGGCTGGTTTGACATCTTTACCATATGGATCTGGTGTATTTTTTTTTAGAAATTGTTTTTGTAATGGAAAATAGCTGGAATTGTCAATTTTGTCATCTGTTTCCTCGATACTTTCGACGGCTTGAAATGCTGGAGGCTTTAAAGTGCCTAATTCTTCATTGACTTCATCGGCCAATTCATTTTTACTGTCTGCTTTGAGAGATGTTTCCAACGCTTTTGGTTGACGTTCTTTGTAACTGACTGCACTCTTCTCCAAACTATCGGATATCAGGTTTGATACTGAAGCTTTCTTTTTTCCGTCATTAATTTTAGGTAAAACTGCAGCCTGTTTCACATTCGTAGAAGTTGTTGTAAAAGGAAACTCTGTAGTTGTTTCAATGTTGGAGGTATGTATTTCCGTTTTAACGGTAGTTGATGGAACAAAATCAGAAAAATCCAGAACCTCCAGGTCTTCCGTAACAATACTTCGTGGCGATTGTGTTGCTTGCTGCCGCAAAGAGATGTAGGCTGCTTCATCAGTAGATATATCATCGTTTCGGTTGATTCTATTATCGATCTGATTGGAAAATCGGAAGTACGCTGGTTCTTTTGGTCTTATTTCTGACAAAATACGACGAAATGATTCTGGATCCTGTAGATATGCGGATAGCGCATGTGTGAAAACTTGTGCCAGTTCTCGAATTTGAGGTGAACCAGAAGCACCAAATATTGGATGTCTTGAAAATTGTCCTTCTAGATCATTACTACTATCATCAGCAATTCGTGTCTCAAAATCTAAACTTTCAGTAGTAGTGCTAGGATTTTTTACATCAAATAATTGTTGATATTTATCAATCGTTTTTTGGCTAAATAATTTTGCACTAACGGAAATCCGGCTATTCTCCATTTCTGGCTGCTCTGTTTGAAGGTGTGTAATAACAGGAGTAACAGTTGCTGCTGTATTATTTTCAGAATCGTTGGCAAAGTAAAGGGCTAATGAATGCAGTGCGTTCGGTCCGGAGGATGGTGGCACTTCTACTCCCGGTCGACTCTCCAGTGCCGTTTCTGACATCTCGAGTTTCTGAAGAGTTTTCATCATTTCCATAGCGTGTTCTGCGGCACCTGATTGCGAAGGTGTTGTTGGAATTGCGGGTGTTGTGTTTTCAGGTGAAGCTCTATTTAGTATAGTAGGAATGGTAGGTGTATAAAATGGTTTATCCTTGATCTTTGTATTTGGTTTTCTTGCCGTTGTATAAGCTGGGAAATTGAGGTTGTCTTGAACGGGAGTTTGAGGTGTTTTTATGTTTTTTATTTCTATTGACATTGATTGCTTACGTTCAGCTGTTTTTTGATTTAAGGTGCTAGTCTGATGGGTCGTACTTCCACGACTTCCTGAGGTAGCAGTCGTCGCTTTTATAGGTTGTTGTCTGGTGGTTGTAGATGTGGGAGTAGGATCAGTTGTTCTGGCAATAAATGGTTTGGCATTAAAATTGAAAGAATTCTTAGCACTAAATGTTTCTCCATGGTTGTTAAGAATTTTTGCAGTTCGGGATAATTCCTCTCGTTTGTCAGATTTGTCAATCAACTTAAGTGGTTTATCATAATTATAGCCATCGTTGTCGGTTCCATCAGAACCAACTATTCTCATGGGTAATGGATAACTGTAGCCATCTAGCCTTTTTCCATTGCGAAGAAATGATGCAGTTTCAGCTGTAGCTTGAGATTCCCCTGAATCTGTGTTTTCAGATTTGAAGTTTTTATTTGTTTTTTGACCATTGCTTCGTTTCAATGATATATCTACAAAGTCTATACTTTCATCTGATTGCTCTACACTGGTATCCATTCGACGATTAAAGGTAATTGCATCATAGTTAGGCTCAAACGGATTATTTAAAAGTGTGTGTTTACGTTGTACATTCAAAGAAAATTGCTCTGGGGATTTGATAGGCTGCGGAATTGGGTGTTTGCTTTGAATTCTAGCACGTTGGGCTTGGGTAAGCATCTCTGAACTTTCCGCGTAATGATTAGGTGCTGCTGCACAATCCACTTTGAACCACCAATCACAGATTAGATCTAGCTGGCGAAATATGGTACCATTTGGACACAAAAATGATATTTTTTTGCCTTCATCACATATATGGAAAGCCTAAAAATCGGTTCAGAAAAAATAGAAGCAATTTTCCAAATTTGTTCATTACATGTACTGTACCTGACATTTAGTGTCCAGATCTGCGAAATAACCATTGCCATATTGTCGACAATTGAAGTTTGTGTTTGGAATCCCAGTTAATATTGGAAAATCGATTCCTGGGCGCCCAACAACGCCCTGATAATTTTCGAAATCAACATTAGCACTGTCAAGTATTAATCGTTTTTGAAATCTTCTCTGTTGCTCAATATGCTCATCATTTTTATCCTTATCAGTGTTTTCCTGGAACTGGGTAGCTCCCGTTCGTGCCGCCAAAATACGAGCTGATGTGGCAGTTCGCTGTAAAATATTTCATCATTATTAAACTTAAGCACTAAACTAAAAGTTAGGTTTAGTTGACAGATACTTACTTTTGAACACAAGCACCTCTGAAAATGACACGTTATTAGGATGCCTGTAATGAAAAAATAGTAGATATAAATAAACTTTCGTATATTGGTAGATTGGTTTAAGCACGTGCGAAAATTTTTGTTCTGTGTATTGGTAGACTAATTTAGACATGTGAACATAAAAGGCGAAAATTTATGGCATTACTTTCAAATCCCATTTCCAACTACTTTAGATTTAAAGATTATCAATAAAGATTTAGCCTATACACCAGAGAGACGCCGAGACACTCACCGTTAAGATAACTGTCAACATCAAAACGGGCGAGCTGTATAATTTTGCATTAACGTTATACATTTTGGTGTGCACTTGTGTAAAGCGAGGAATTCTAAACAATTAAAACAATTGGACGTTGTTTGAATGGAACATAGGGTAACAAACGCCTTAAGCAGTGGCGCCTATTTTAACCAGTCGAAGAAAACGGCCCTCAAACATCTGGATTTTGATCATTATCGACCATTTCAATGACTAGAACGAACACCTGATTATTGTTAAAGTTTAATAAATCACTTTTACAATCTGAAAATAAGTATTGACAGAGAAAAAGATTACGAACAAATAGATATATTCATGTTTACCTTACACATTTCGAGTATTTCGTCTCAATACATAGACGGCTCCTGGAGCTGCCTCAAATATGTTCCCTATATGTTTAAAAAAAAACTTTCGCAGTAAGGCATGTTCATCATTCTAAGCAATTCATGTACGCTATCAGCGACATACAATTTTTGAAAATAGTTTTTTGTCGCTTTTCTACAAAATTAGTTGTTACGAACCTTGAACCCTAGTAAAGACGCCTATGATGAAAGGATCGTGTGAATCCTAAGAATCAGCTTTGCTCCAAAGGATTCAAAATACACTAAAGTCGCTTTTTACGCGGGGGATACGTGCCGCGTAAAAAAAACCGCGTAGAAAAAAAACGCGTAAAAAAACCGCATAAATTCCGGAATCCGCGTAAAAAAAACGCGTAAATTCCGGAATCCTCGTAAAAAACCATCGTTCATTTTGCATTCCGAGTGAAGGGAAACCGAAATCCGGGCAAAAAAAATACCGCGTAAATTCCGGAATCCGCGTAAAAAAAACCACGTAAATTCCGGAATCCGCGTAAAAAAACCCCGCGTAAATTCCGGAATCCGCGTAAAAAAACCGCGTAAAAAAAACCCGCGCAAAAAAAACGCGTAAAAAGCGATCTTAGTGTACTCATTCCTACTTAGCGGTGTGTATAGTAGACCAACTTCATTCAAAAAAGGGCATCACTGAAATCTTCGCCCTTTACCATTCATTTAGATCCCTCAGGAAAATCTCAACAACTTTTTTTTCTCTAAAAAGTAGTATGACAGCAAAGCGTCCAACTACCGAGTGGACGAACTTTTGAAGTGACGTAGGGAAGGTTGTAGGTTTAGGATAAAAGAACCAGACGCACTGTGGTCCAGAAATGAAAAAAGGTGGTCAAAAGTCATTTTCTCATAAACGTTACATTTTAGAGCAATACTGTCTTCGGGAAAGTTTTAGAGTAAAAAAAGATCCTTCTTTGGACATTAACAGATCCGTGATTAATCTCCCTACAAGTGAGATAAAAAAATATTTTCTCTAAAAATCAATATTTTTGATCGCCGTCTCTGGCAAAGTTTTCTAAAATAACATAAAAAAAAATTTTGCTGAAGACACTAGGTAGCTATTTCTCAAACTTACTGAGCTATCTGATTATGTTCAATGATGTTTGAAAAAAAAAGGTTTTTGACGTTAAAATTCATATTTTATACCACTATACCTCTGATATTCCTACTGAACTTTTAAAACAACATCAGACCTTTATTTTTCATATGGTACAGCAGACTTTATTTGATGATAATTAGGTTTCTTTCAATTTTTCCTGCCAAAAAATTTACTTTTGACAAGTAATTTTCGATTTTCTGCCGTTTCCCAACACATCCCACGGCAAGATTACCACCAATTGAATTGTTCATGTGCTCTGCACACACGGCAGTTAAAATTTCTTGCAGAAATTTGCAGAAACTTATAAAATCATGAAAACAAAACAACTTTAACGTGAGTTCATTTAAGTCATGTTGATCAATAGCGGATCTTTGCATCAAAAGGTAAAAATGCAAAGCTTGCTATGTTTTTCGCAACAAAGATCCGATATTGATCAACATGACTTAAATGAACTCACGTTGAAGTTGTTTTGTTTCATGATTTTATAAGTTTCTGCAAATTTCTGCGAGAAATTTTAACTGCCGTGTGTGCAGAGCACATGGACAATTCAAGTAGTGGTAATATTGCCGTGGGATGTGTTGGGAAACGGCAGAAAATCGAAAATTACTTGTCAAAAGTAAATTTTTTGGCAGGAAAAATTGAAAGAAACCTAATTATCATCAAATAAAGTCTGCTGTGACATATAAAAAATAAAGGTCTGATGTTGTTTTACAAGTTAAGTAGGAATATCAGAGGTATAGTGGTATAAAATATGAAGTTTAACGGCAAAAACCTTTTTTTTTAAACATCATTGAACATAATCAGTTAGCTCAGTAAGATTGAGAAATAGCTACCTAGTGTCTTCAGCAAAGTTTTTTGTTATGTCATTTTGGAAAACTTTGCCAAAGACGGCGATGAAAAATATTGATTTTTAGAGAAAATATTTTTTTTATCTCACTTGTAGGGGGATTAATCACGGATCTGTTGATGTCCAAAGAAGGATCTTTTTTTACTCTAAAACTTTCCCGAAGACAGTATTGCTCTAAAATGTAACGTTTATGAGAAAATGACTATTGACCACCTTTTTTCATTTCTGGACCACAGTGAGACGTACCGCTTTTCGCGGGACAGTCTCGCGTTTTAACAAAATGTCCCGCGTAGAAAAACCTCCCGTGAAATGTCCCACGTTCATTTAAAGTGTAAAACGCGCCTTTGCAAAGTACGGTGGATTCAAAAAATTTGGACCACCAGATGCCATTTCCACTGGAACGGTTGTCGGTATCGAATTTTTTAATGCCAAATGTCTTAAAAAAGCATGAAATGTCGGCCCAAAAGTCGTTTTTTTTAAATTTCTTAGATAACAACAGATCTTGACGTTTTATGCATTTTTAAAACATTAGACATTAAAAAAATTGGTACCGACAACTGTCCCAGCTCCAGTTCGATATCGAAATTAACATTTCATGAACTTCATCAGTCAAAATAGGGAAATTTGAACCGCTTCAAGGCATAACTTTTCGTAGTCCAATTGAGTTGAACTTTTGTATGAAAACATTGTGCAAGAATACGAAACGTTTGAAACTTACTACAAAACGAAATTCAAGCGTCAATTTTTTCCTCATACAAGTCAAGTCATTGCCACCCTACTTTGGACGTGTAATTTTTGATCATTTCGAAGAAAAGTAATAAAACCAAACCGCACAACTCCCTCCCCCTCGTCTAAAAATTAAATTAGTGTCTCGCGCTTAACTTTAACTATCTGGTCACTTTAGTTTAGAACCTTGACGAAAAATTATGATTTTCTTTAAAAAAAAATATATAACTCAGCGAAATATCAGCCGTTCAGAAAACAACTTTTTTTCTTTAATAGAGAGACTTTCAGCTTTTGGCTGGTTCGTCTCTAAATAAAACATCTTATATTTTATTCGTAATTGAACATACTTTCAAAATGCTAGTATATTTGCAGTACTTTCTTACAAAAATAACTGGAAATTTTCAAGTTAGTTAGAAACGTATAATTAGATTTAAGCTCAAATAATTCAACATAGTTGGTGCGAAGCTGTAAAGATTTTGAAAACTCTATCTTTCCTCGTTCCAAAACTGCTAAAACATTCAAAATCGGTTGAGTTCAAATAAATTTTATGCGCTGAAGTTCAAAAAACGGTATTTTGACCATTACTTCATTTATTAATTTTTTTTTTTTTTTATTCTCGCTTATTTTCCGTCGGTCTATTTCCGCCACTGTTGTGGCCAATTACCGACGCCCAGGGAGGCGACTCCACACCCAGGTCCCTAACTCACGACCCGTTTATTAACGGACCGGCGCCAACGGCTTTACTTCCTCATGCGATGGAAGGCGTGATCCCAGAGATTTTTCGACTCAGAAAATCTCCCGGTGTCGGCTAGGATTGAATCTAGACCAGTTGGGTTGGTTGTGAGTGGATCACGCCACCTCACAACCATCGACACCTATGTCGGCGGTGGGATTCGAACCCAGGCGTCGAGCGTGGTTGGCGGAGACGTTACCAACCACACTAGGCCCCCGCTCGATTTATTAATACTCGTATTTAAATTAAAAAGTAAATTTACAAATATTGAGAATAATTATTTTTTGAAAATAATGAAATAATAGGAAAAAGTTTTATTCTGAGCAGTGGATCCGTATAAGAAGTGATGTATGGATTCATTAAGCAGTAAGTGAACGAATCAAGCCTTTTCATGATACTTCATGAGTTGATTTTGTTTTTAATTTTTTTTTTAATTTGAACTTATAACGCAACAGCCTTCTAACAGCCTGTTTTTGTTTTGCTTTTCCAGTTTATTTAACAAATCAAAAAAGGGTTAAACTTTTCCCTCTATTAATTTTTAATTGAGTCTTGACATTATTCTAAATCTTTAAAAAGAAAGTTCTAGAAGGAAAAGTTTAAGAAAAATTTACTTAAAAGTTGAATTTCGAAGGTTTTTTTAATTTCCACACTCTTGGGAATGATCATATTCCAAAGATGCAATATGATTTTCATAGTAATTTCAAAATATAAAGCTCTTGGTTGGCAACTAACTTTTTACATGCATCCGTTTTGAGATGATTTAATACTAACTTTGAGAAATTTCAGTTTTTTATAAACACACGCTTTTCTATGATTTAATTGCTCTACGTGATACGGTGAACATGGTAGCTTGTGTACCACTAGTGTCTAAATCAAAAAGCTTTTTTTTGTGTGAAATAAAGTGCTATAGGTGATCTAGTGCTAGTGATCCGACGGCCAAATTGGATATCTTAACGGATAAGTAGAAGTGTCTTTGCATGCTTTTGATTTATTCTGTTTTTTATTGATTTAATTTGTGCCAGCGCCGACCACCGCGTCTATATCACATAGACGCTACGGCTGCTGATTGAAATTTCATTGTTGTTTTTTTCATTGTTCGCTGCCTATAGCCGCTGCCGTTGCTGCTGGACGATACCAGCGTATTTGTCTGCAGCGGCGTCTGCTTGTTTGTATCGGGATAATGGATTGTGCGAAATGTGGCAATACCATTCGCATTAGCGATGATCCTGTTATTTGCGTTGGTAAATGCAAGTCTCAATTCCATAGAGTTTGCACACCACTGACAAAAATAGCAGCGAAAGTCGTAAATGATAATGATAATATTGTGTTTAAATGTGTATCATGTCTATCAGCCCAAGATGACGGCGGAAACATTGATGCTTTGAGTGGTGAGCTGACCAAGATTATGGGTGTATTGTCATCTATGTCTCAGTCGCTTACCGATAACCAAAGCAAAATCGAATCAAAGATAAACACGGCAATTTCAAGTGGTATCGAGATGATTTTGAAATCGGTCAGTGACTCTCTGCGTGAGAGTATGGTATGCATTGAAACCAGTGTTGCCAGTAAGCTGAATGATTTCAAAAAATATCTTGAAATAAAAGATCGGGAAAATAATGCAGCCTCAATGAACAGAAAGAGAGCACGTAATGAGAGAACGGTTCACTCTGAATCGGACTCAAATCCCAGTAAGAAAATGTTTTTAGCACGCGATGAACTGATTGTGGACGATTCGAGACGCGATGACGAGTTTTTTTGTTGCAATAAACAAACCTACGCGAACGTTTTAGCGGGGTCAACTGGGGCCGTTTTTAAAAAAAATCAAAGAAAAGAGAACCGTAAGGCTCGGCCGGTCATTGTGATCAAACCAGTCGAGTCTTCTCAATCTAGTGAAAACACTAGATTATTTTTGAAAGAAAAATTGGATCCAAAAATACACAAAATTAGTAATTTTAGGAACGGAAAGAATGGCTCGATTATTGCTGAGTGTGCAACAGGGGATAATGTTGAGGTTGTGAAAAAAGATATAGAGAGCAATCTAGGTGAAAAGTATAGTGCTGTTATTCCCACAATTCCGAAACCAAAGTTGAAAATTGTGAGAATGAGTGATCGGTATTCCTCTGAAGACTTCATTGACCTTTTGAAAAGTCAAAATGACATCAACGTCAATGGAGTAAAAGTTATTGCGGAGTACGAAAATACTCGCTTCAAATATAATAAATATAATGTAATTGTTGAAGTTGACAAGGATACTTATAACGCCTTGATGAGTGCTGGAAAAGTAAGCATTGGGTGGGATAAGTGTCCTGTACAAGAGGCCATTAATGTTTTGCGTTGTTTTAAATGTGGAGAATTTGGCCATAAAAGCACGGAGTGTGTTAATCCTGAAACATGTTCCAAATGTAGCGGGCAACACAAGACATCTGATTGCTCTTCAACTGAATTTAACTGCGTGAATTGTTTAAAGTC
Organism: Wyeomyia smithii; assembly: GCF_029784165.1. Lineage (NCBI taxonomy): Eukaryota > Metazoa > Arthropoda > Insecta > Diptera > Culicidae > Wyeomyia > Wyeomyia smithii. Next base: position 164,923,946 of record NC_073695.1, on the reverse strand, counting down.
AAATAAAGAATTGAAAATGAATTTGGACGTTAAACATCCAGCTTCTAGTTCACAGTGTCCGGTTTATCGGAGACTGTTCGAAAAAAGAAAAAGCAACATGTTTTTTAGTAAATAGCAGCTAAAAGAATCGCAATGTGAGAGGAAGTTAGAAATATTATATCTGAATATTGCTGGTTTATCTACAAATTATGTTGCTTTGCGGCATCTTGTGGAAACAAAACGTCCAATGTTAGTATTTATAACCGAAACTCATATAGTAGATGCTGATGCATTTGATCAGTATAGTTTTCCGGGATACAAAGTTGCTTTTTGCCTTTCGCATTCCAGACATACTGGTGGGGTTGCTATTTACGCCAAGGAATCAGTAACATTCAACATTCTATCAAACGAATCTGTTGAAAACAATTGGTTCCTTGGAATTTCAGTTGAAGGAGGCATGACGATTGGAAACTTCGGACTTTTATATCACTCCCCTAGTTCAAGTAACCAGCGTTTTTTAGAAATATTAGATAACTGGTGGGATAACTTCGTTGATTTAAACAAATTAAATGTCATTGCTGGTTATTTCAATATTGATTGGTTAAATGATCCAAATTCGAATCAATTGAAGCAGTTAGCTAACTTTTACAATTTAACACAAACGGTTTCAGAATTTACGAGAATTTCCAGACATTCGCGTACATTAATTGATCACGTGTTTGCCAATTTTGACAACGTTCATTCTGTTACAGAGGCCGATTGTAAAATTTCAGACCATGAGACAATTTGTATTTTGATAAAGAAGGATCGAAACCGTGATGAAAAGGTAAAAATTAAGTGCTGGAATAGATATTCAAAGCAGGCATTGTCTCAGCTTGTTTTGAGAAGCTTGGATTTTCTCCCAATAACTGGTGATTTGAATAATAAAGCAGCTGTTCTCACCAATACGCTGAAAGAGTGTACCAGTAGTCTAGTTTTTGAAAAATACATTGAATCGGATAAATCGAACAGCTGGTACTCTTTGGATCTTTTACGTTTAAAACGTAAAAGAGATAAAAAGTACAAACAATTTCGCCGAAGTAACGATAACAATGATTGGAATAGGTACACTGTCGCGCGTAATTTATATTCACGCGCCTTGAAAAAGGCCCGTTGTGAATATATACAGAGGAAGATCGATCAACATCAAAATAACAGCAAAGAGTTATGGAAAATATTAAGAACATTAATGAAAAATAAAGATCGTTTTCCGCAATCCATAACATTTGACGGTTTGAGAGAACAATCAGCGCGAGTAATAGCAGAGAAATTCAACAATTATTTCGTTGATAGTGTTCAATCGATCAATCAAAGCATTGATTTGGTCAATGAACCGGACGAGATAATACAGCCGATCAATAATAACTGTAGCTTTGATGGTTTTCATCCTATTACTTTTGCAGAGTTGAAAGATATTTGTTTTTCTTTGGAAAGATCGGCTGGTATCGACAATGTTAACGCAAAAGTAATACAAGATTGCTTTTATGTTATTGGACACGACCTGCTGGACCTCGGTAATGAATCATTACAAACGGGGCACGTGCCTGAAGTTTGGAAGGAATCTCTTGTGGTTCCTATCCCCAAGATTACTGGGACGAATAAAGCCGAAGAGTTCCGTCCCATTAACATGTTGCACACATTAGAGAAAATATTAGAACTTGTTGTAAAAGGCCAGCTGATGAATTATTTAAATAGTAATAACTTGCTAATCCCAGAGCAATCAGGTTATCGAGAGGGTCACTCTTGTGAGTCTGCTTTGAATCTGGTGTTAGCAAAATGGAAAGAAAAAATTGAGGCTAAAGAAACTATTTTTGCGGTGTTTTTGGATCTAAAACGCGCTTTTGAAACAATTGCTAGGTCCTTATTGTTACAAACATTGGAGCGCTTTGGTATCGTAGGGACAGCATACAAATGGTTTGAAAACTATTTGTGTGCTAGAACTCAGAAGCCTCGTTTTAACGATTTTGATTCGGATTCCATTGCTAATACACTTGGTGTACCGCAAGGAAGTGTTCTAGGGCCCATTTTATTCATTATTTACATTAATGACATGAAGCGAGTTTTACGGTTCTGTGATGTTAATTTATTCGCTGATGACACTGTTCTGTTCATTGCAGCGAAGCACCCGCTTGATGTTCTAGCACTTCTAAACCAAGATTTACATTATCTAGCGAATTGGTTAAAATTTAAGCAACTAAAGTTAAACATTAGTAAGACAAAGTACTTGATAATTTCTTCAGCCAACTCCAGACTAGACGTAAATATTGAAATTGATGGTGAGACGATTGATCGCGTAAATAATATAAAGTATCTTGGAGTAATTATTGATGACAGATTAACTTTTAAGTCTCACATTGATAATGTCATCAAAAAAATGGCCAGAAAATACGGTGTCTTGTGCCGGTTAAAGGATGAATTGACTATTAGAAGTAAAATTCAGTTGTACAAGTCAATTATTTCACCACATATAGATTTCTGCTCATCCATTTTATTCCTGGCAAACAATACGCAAATATTGAGATTGCAACGTTTACAAAATAGAATTATGCGATTAATATTAAAATGTAATAGATACACTTCCTCGAGTTTTATGCTGGACGCATTGCGATGGCTTTCTGTGAAGCAAAGAGTATATTTTTTGACAATGGTGTTTCTATATAAAATTTTTAATAATATGCTGCCTCGATATTTGTGTGACCGGATTGATAGAGGAAGAGATTTGCACAGGTACAACACTAGAAACGCGGAAGATGCCAGAACACCAAATTTTCTTTTTGGAAGATCACAGAACTCTCTGTTGTACAAAGGAATAAACTTTTTGAATTCGATGCCCAGGCAAGTAAAACGTGCAGCAACAATGGCAGAGTTTAAACGGCTTTGTATTTCACACATAAAGTCTGTTTTGTAGACAGCATAGATTTTTTGTAAATTTATAAAGAAGATTGTAATTTTTTAATTTATTTGGTACATTAAGTTATTATGTTCATTGATGATGATGGATTTTTTGTTTGAATATAGTTATACAATATTAAATAGTAGAGTAAAAAAAAAAAAGAGCCGGCTACACATGTTTGAGTCACGCGCGCGGAGACTGACATAGACAATCTTGATATGAGTACATCAGGTTTAAACCCCTGAAATGGAAACAAAAAGCATATCGGGTTGACAAATTGCTTTTTGGCTTGTAATATTTTCTAAATTATTTCACTTTCTTTTTAACAATTCATCTGTTTTCACAATTTTAAATAGGGTTTGGAGCGAAAACTGAAAAGGCTTGAGTTTGCCTGTGATCTGTAGAGCTCGTTATCGAGAACTATAGTATCATTGGATCTCTCTCGTAGTTCTAGATCGTTATCTAGAACCAATTCTGATTAGTGCACGCTCTTAAACATTAGGTTCAATTCCTAATCAAGTCCAGATAATTTTCGGGTTGGAAACGTTCTGAATGAGCCTTGGATTGGAAATCCGTCAAATTTTTTTTTTTTTAATTATTGGTATTCATTTGAAGGGTTACTATGTCTGAAATTAATAACCAGTCCGTTATTTGTTTGCCATCTGGTTACATTGCATGTTTTTAAAAATATCTCATATAGATAAATCGTCCAGCTCAAACCGATGTAGGGGTATGAGGTGGGACCATCATCATCATCATTATAATTGCGATTCTCCAGCAACAAACATAGTTTTATTGAAATTTCTGATAGACAAAAAACAATTCGTATTTCAACATCAAAGAAATTAGAGGAATAATTCAGAAGTATTAATCATGCTCAGATTCACGAAGATTTACTTACGTTGATTGATAATAATTTTTTTTGTCAATTTTTTCTGCGAAAAATATACACCAACTTTTAAAAAAAAAGACCAAAGAAAAATTAAAAATTATTTATCTAAAAAAGTTCATATTTTTTAATCTAATTTTTTCTCTGAAAAATACAAAAGATTACCTAAACAATGAAGCCGGTCCGGTTATGGAAAAATCAAGAAAAAAATTATTTAAAAAAAAATTTTTTGAATTTTTTTTCGAGGGGCATATTTTTTTTGGAAAGACAAAATTGTTATCTACAACTTTGCCGAAGAAACTATGCCAATCAAACAAACCGTTTTGGCTGTAGAAATATATTTTATTTCCAAGCATTAGCACTACAGGCCTCGTTCGATTTTGGCAACACGTCCAAATTTAATGTTTTTTATGATGCCTACTGGACTAAAGACGTGCCAAAACCTGGGGATGTTCACAGGTCTAATCACAAGGCACTGTCCTAGCAAGTGTCATCTGAAAAAGGCTAGGCAAGCTTGATGATAATAAATGTCAGCCGTGTTTTCGATTGCTTGTGGACTGGGTTTTGACTGCTTATAGCTTCAAAGTTTGTGTTTTGTCAGTGCGTCTTTAAAGACTACCTGAAGAATAATTCTCATCAGTGTTTATCAAGACTACCTATTTTTAAATTTAATACTTGTTTTTAACTTTTTTCGTATCACCTCAAATGACAGGGTGAAAAAACTAACCGCGCGTCACTACGGAAAGAAAGAGGGAGCATTTTTCCTCGGACAATTAGAATGTCTGCAGCGAAAAAGTATTTGTTGTTTTGCCTGAGCAAGAATCCGGCGAAATGGATGTTATTACTAGTGAATCTATACAAAATCGAAATTCTTTTAAAAACGGAGAAAGTTTCACCTATACTGCCGTTCCAAGCATAGTTGTCCCAGCGTGCATAAGGTTTGTGTAGAACATGGGACTACTATGATTGGAACGGCAGTATAGTGGTTACTACTTCTTTTGAATTTATTACTTTTAAAAAGGAACAATCAACTTTTGTTTCTGACGTTAAAGTTACCTATCAAATTGGCCGTAGAAGTGAATGCCGCCTTTTAGCCTAGTCAATAAAGGGTCGTAATCGTCTTGTTCAGTATTCAACTGACAAGATGTACAATTTTTTATCTACGACACCAATAACGCCAAGTCATTCAGGGTGTCTTGAATGGTCTCATCAACGATCAAACCGTTGATGAGATCCAAATTACTTTGACAGAATTACTTCGCATAGCCCCTACCCAAGTAATTCTTAATTCTTTTTAATCGCACTGAGGTTAACAATTTATTTTTTTTAAAAAAGCACATGCTAATGCTAATATGCGGGTAAATTGGGAAATGTAGAGGAAGTTTGGCGGAGTTGAGAAGCAAATTCACCCAATGCCGTATTTATCAACGATATGGCCAATGCCATGGATCTAATTTCTGTAACATGGAAAAAAATGCCTTTATTGTGGACACTCTTCTCACAAAAAAGACACATGTCCTGTGAAAGAGATTTTGCTTTTAAATTTTCACTGTGCCAATTGTAACGGCAACCATATGTTAAATTTCTACCAACGCCTTGTCCGTTTAGCCATTGCTAAGGCAAGGTAATTCTTCAAGTGTACCAGTTGTACCGCCCAATTTCTCTACTTCTTTATAAAACCGACTTTCCTATGCACAGGTTACAAGAAGTTCGAACACTATGTCGACTAATGTAGGTGGTTCGAAAATGACCATAAAAACGATGGAAAATAAGAATAAATTTGTTAAGCTATATTTCTACCGAAAACATTTTTGCCTTTCTCCTAGAAAGGTATAGCAATCACTGAAAAAACTAATGGTATGAAAGTACTCCAAAGGGTCAAATCTCGTATAACACTCGACTTAGTTCGACGAGCTGAGCATTTTCTGTATGTATGTATGTGTGTATGTGTGTGTATGTGTGTGTGTGTGTGTATGTGTGTGTGTGTATGTGCAACTTTTTTTTCTCACTCACTTTTCTCAGAGATGGCCGGACCGTGAAATTAATTGCAAATGAAAGGTGTAGTCACCTAATAGGTTGCTATTGAATTTCATTGTAATCGGATTTTTGGTTTAGAGGTTATGTATCAAAATGTAAAAATCACGAAACATCAATATCTCAGAAACTACACAACCGATTTCAACAAAACTGATGTCAAATGAACGGGCTATCTTCAGAACTCTTACCTTATAAATTTTCATAAAGATTAAACATATGGTTCAAAAGTTATGTAAAGAAATGTTTTCCAGAAGCTGTTAAAACTCACTCACTTTTCTCAGAGATGGCTGGACCGATTTTCGCAAAATTAGTTTCGGATGGAAGGCCTAGCTGTCCCATAGGTTGCTGTTGAATTTCATTGCAATCGGTTTGTAACTTTGTCCGTAATTTATAAAAATGTCAAATCGCGTTATAAAAGCAAAGCATATACCAAAGACTGCTTAAACTCACTTACTTTTCTCAGAAATGGCTAGACCGGTTTTCACGAAATTAGTTGAAAGTGAAAGGTCTGGTGGCCTCATAACACCCTATCGAACTTCATTGTAATCGGATTTTTATTTTAGGCACCATGTATCAAAATGTGAAAATCACGAAATTTCATCATTTCAGAAACTAAACAACCAATTTAAACAAAACTGGTGCCAAATGAACGGCCTGTCTTGAAAATCATTAACTATTGATTAAACATGTGGTTCAAAATTATGTATAAAAGATATGTATAAAAGAAGGAAATCACGTTTTGAAAAGAAACATATTCCAAAGACTGCTTAAGCTCACTCAAGTTTTTCAGAATGGTTGGACCGATTTTTATTAAATTAATCTCAAATAAAAGATCTAGTTTCGCAATAATATCCTATTTAATTACGCTGTTAACGGATTTTAACTTTGTCCGTTATGTATCAAATTGTAAAAATCACAAAACTTAATTAGGTACCACAGAAACTACACAACCGATCTGAACATAGTTGGATTCAATGGACCAAACAAACTTGTCTTTAAAACCATCATAATGTTTAAGCTTGTGGTTTAAAAGCTATGGAAAGAAAAGTGGCTCGGAGACTGTTTAAACTATAGCAACGATCAAAATATGTGACCTCAACATTTTTCAAATTTGATGTTGTACTATAACCTGATTAGGCAGAATTTGGCCATTTTATGAAGTGTGATGTATATGAAACATATTTGTTTCATGGTATTTGCATGTGTAAGTGTTAATGTACGCTCATATGTGTGTGAATGTTAGGTTTTGAATGGTCGATATAATTGTGCTGTTGGCTACCAGAAATTCATTATTTAAAGTGGAAAATAAATCCAACAGAAATTTTCAAGGTAAATTTTTTCAAATGGGAGTGTTGTGTAATTCTATTTGAACAAATAATAAGTTCGAATGAGAAAGGCTGGGTCTCACCACTCGGTGGATTATTCTGGGTTTTTAAACCATTCGTTGCAAAGAGAAATTAGTTTTAGCTCGAAAAAGATCTTTTTTCCCTTTCTCCTAGAAAGGTATAGCAATCACTTGCAAAACCGAAAGTATAAAAGTGCTCCAAAGGGCCGAATGGTATATATCACTCGATTCTTTTCTGTATGTGTGTGTGTATGTCAGATTTTTACTCTCACTCATTTTTCTCAGAGATGGCTGGACCGATTTTCATGAAATTAATTTGAAATGAAAGGTCTCGTTGTCCCATAAGACCCCATAAGAATCGGATTTTTAGTTTAGAGGTTATGTATCAAAATATAAAAATCATGAAACATCATTATCTCAAAAACTACACAAGCGATTTGAATAAAATTGATTTCAAATAAACGGGCTACCTGAAATACCCTTAAATTTTGAATTTCATTAAGATTGAACTTGTGGTTCAAAAGTTATGACAAGATACGTGTTTTGAAGACTACTTAATCTCACTCATGTTTTTCAGAGATGGCTGAACCGATTTTCATGAAATCAGTGTCAAATGGAAGGTATAGTTGCCCCATAAGACCCTATTGATTTGTTTTGCAATCAGACTATTACTTTGCCTGTTATGTTTGAAAATGTGAAATCCAGCAATGAAAAGAAACATATTCCGAAGATTACTTAAACTCACTCACTTTTCTCAGAGATGGCTGAGCCGATTTCCACGAAACTAGTGTCAAATGGAAGGTCTAGATGCCTCATAACCACCTGGAATTCACCTCAGTGCAGACAGAACCACACAAATTTGTACACAACACATTTGCCATCAAACCGTGCGTGCCACTCCGTTTGTGTCCTTTTCTCCCCATTCGCTCTTTTGTATTTCTTTCGCACCGAAAAAAAGCGACTCAGTACTCTTTGTGCATTTGCCAAAATGTGCGACACCACACATTATGTCTTACTTTGTGTGTTGCTTGGGGCAATGATTATCAAATTTGACAAACGACGGATTATAGAATTCCATTTTTTTTTGGTTTTTGCACTTTATTTGACTTCTACTGAAATCATTTAGGAGCTAATTTTCAGTGCTGCTCAATGGGTTTTGTTTCAAAACTAAAAATGGTTTCTTGACGGAGATAGCCGCAATAAGTCTCGTATATGAACAGTAGGGTGGCAATAGAAATCGACTTTTCGAATTTTATTTAGAAATAGGGCTCAATAGTCTTCGAATAAAGTTCCCATACTAAATTTCAGCTTAATCTGACTTCGGGAACACTAAAGCAATATTTTGTGACCAATAAAAAAAATGCACAGGTAGTTCATAAATTTCTGAATATCAAAAAATTCTGATGCCAAATGTCTTAAAACTGCACGAAACGTCGAGATCTGGTGTTATCCAAAAACAAAAAATTAAAAAAATCGATCGGTTAAAGTTTCACTTTTCGACTGAATGAACTTCTAAATGCGACAAAGGACAATTTTTTTCCATACGAGTCATTACCACCCTAATGAACGGTATCAGTAGTGAATGCATGTAGCGATTGTATATGAATACCGAGACAGAAACATGTCGACGTGCGTACACACTTAACTGCATAATGTTTTCTCGGTAAAGTAAAATACCGAACTACTTGAAAACATTTTCGTTTACCGTTGTTCCGTAACAAAATTACTAAGAAATCGGAAACCGAATGTGTTTACCGAAATACCGCAAATTTGTTTGCCGAAAAAATCCGTAAAACAGCAAATTTCCGAGTTCAGTAAACTAAAATACCGAATCTCGGAAGCTTGACATCATTTAACTGAGATTTCGTTGAAGCAAAAAAGCTCTCACCGAGATTCCGAAAAATAGAACTGTCAAAATAACGAAAGCTTCACTATCAGTTTTGTTCGTGTTTCGGTTTGGATGTAAAAGGAACAGGTTAATCATCATTCTGGAGAAATCTGTAATATTCAGACTAACCTAAAATGTTGAGTAAGTATACAATATTATGTCTCAGATCTTGTTTGTGTTTATTGCAAACATAATACTAAAAGAAAACGATTAATTCTTTCCTTACTCAATTTTGTAGGTTAATGATTCGCTTCGCAGGATGGAAGTTGCAGTGATGGATGTGGTTTTATTTCCAGGAAGCAACACAACTCTCCTGTTTCTACCAATGCTGTAATAAGTTGAATAATTTGACATAATAATTAATAAAATTATACGGATAATTGATCGTTTTCATCATTTCCTGAATTTATCTTAGAAATCGCAAAATGCGTACTTGAGTAATTTTTACCGAAATTTTCGTAATAATTCGACAGTCGAAATTTCTGAGTCCCGGTAAAATATTACCGAGAATCTCGTTGAAGTTTGACAAGTTGTCAATTGTTGATTTTACAGAATCTCGGTATTTTGATGTATTACCGAGATTTTTACCGAGATCTCAGCTGTTGAAATCTCGGTAATTCATTTTACCGTACTCGGTGATATTATCTAAGTGTGTAATATGTCCTAAAGGTTTAAACACAATTGATACGTTGCGGCTGCGTTTGCGGCAATCTGACAGTTAGCCCATACATTTTCTGTCAAATAAACGTCAACGCAACGCAAACGTATCAATTGTGCTTGGGCCTTAAGAAACACGTCCACGCTATTGAGAATCGTGTTTAAATGAATTCTCAAAAACCCAGCCAACAATTTGGTCCGTATATTTCAGTTGTTGTTGAGATATAAGCACCCTTGTACAATCTGATAAAGTTGTATATAACGTTCTATATGAGCTTATAAGTACCAAAGTGGAGGCAATATACGTACCAAAATGGTTCGCGCAGTTAAAGATATACAACTTTTTATTCCATTTCTATTGCTATAATTCAAGCATACATACAATTCCGTTTCACCTGTATTATGATTCTACCACGATGCTCTACGAACTTAAACGCAGCAGTTTGTAACCTGTACTGCGAATAAATTTTGCATTATATACACCTAAATTTTCCAAATAATAAAAAAACATAAAATTGAGTAGCAACAATTTCATTTATATATTTTTTAATGAGAAGTGCGCGTACCATTACATTCTTTGGTATGTATTAATTATTGAGGTTGGATGCGGCATTTTTCTTTATTATATTTTACAAGGCTGTGTTCAGCCTCGAACCCCCAACAACATTCCGATCAATGCTCTTATTCCATATGCTCAGAGTCATTTTACGATGCTGCATGTCATTGAATTTTATCTAGTATTTTATCTAGTACTGTTGTATGCTTCAAATCGTATGAACCTGTAAATCGTATAGTATGTCACTTATTGTCTTCAATGTTGACCCAAATCTATTTATAGACTCTGATGTCAATATGTAACTCAATATTGCCTCATATACGAAGGAATAATAACATGCGATCTGCATTGACCTTCTTTTCAACTGTTAGGCGATTCAAGCAAATGCATTCAACAAAAATTAAAAATCTTTCAAGGCGTTGCCCATGTTTATGTGAAACCCGACTGTATGTGCCATTTTTTTTGGGTGATTTTTCTTTTAGTCAAAACTGCGTTCATGATTTATACCCTGTTCTTCAAATCTTTTGGGAACTAGATTTTTAAAACCAGAATTGCTGAAAGGGACATTTTAATTTAAATTAAGTTTGACATAAAAATGGTAGCATTTTATACCATTCAACGATTTCGTGTTTCATAATAGACGATTTTAACTGTCATGAGATAGTAAATTGCATAAAATTCATTATGCAATCCTCTTACAACTGTTATAGGAGTTTTCAAGGAATATGAATATCAACGTGGATCACATAAATTAGAAATCCTACAATTTTGCACTGCAATTAAGTTTAGCACTGTAGACAAGTCTACTGCGATGAAACCTGATTTTTTGTGTGAATTTATACGAGGAACAATATGCAGTCATATATCACGGACTGTACGACCCATATATGATGAAAGATAACTTGAACTGGTTATAATATGAACTTTATACAGTTTCGATTGAAACTGGATGTTTATACGATTTTGTATTGCCATTTTAAAACGATTTCTGGTTATCTGGGAATGTATATGGTCCTTTCTTGCTTCCGTTTCTCTGCTATTTTTTCTACCAGCAACGCAACGCAAACTGCTCAAACTGAAGCTCTTTGTTCTCACGCAATGTGTCACAAAAAGTAGCACAAAGTGTTGTTCCGTTTTCCCTCTGTTGAAATATTTCTCACTTGGTGATATATTTCATAGTCATTTCGTTTTCGCTCTTTCTCTTTGTGCCTGTTGGTTATCAAAATGTGTAGATACCGTTCTCGTTGTGCCTTGACGTAAAATTAACACACTGAGCGCAATGAATGTGCGAATGACAGCCCTGCTCATAACACCCTATTGAATTTCACTGCAATCGGACTGTAACTACGTCTGTAATATATCAAAATGTGAAAATCACGAAACTCATTATCTCAGAAACTACACAATCGATTTGAACAATACTGATGAATGGGCTAGTCAAGGGTTGACTGATAAATTATTATGATTGAGCACGTGGTTCAAAACTTGTGAAAAGAAAGTCATATTTGAAATAGAAAAAAAAATCCTATTATAAATAATCGAATCAAAAATGATATTTTATCGAATGATATATAATAGAGTGCAACCTAAATATAAGTACAGTGACGTTTCGATTATACCACGATCAAAATACCACGTGGATTATTTCTGAAAATTGAAGTGTTCGTCTAAATCTATATATACAATAAATAAGTTCGAATGAGAAAGGCCGGGTCTCACTGCTAGGTGGATTAATTTGGGTTTTTATAATTACTTTCCACTTTTTTTTTTTTAAATGAGTGCTAACTACTGGAAATGATTGATTTTATCATGAGTAGTATTTTTTCGACTATTTTTGCGTGTGAAATGCTCTCTGGCATCTTTAGCTATTTAGTTACTTTTCTCTTGAGCCTCTTCGGTCCTCATACCTGTAGATAGTACTGCGGTTTGATTGATATTGCTGACCTGAAACATCGATTTGGTCTAACCCGATTTTTTTTCTTGGTGGTTTTATACTGTGTTTTGAATCCAGGTTTTCTTCAGCGCTTGAATTCCAGCCGATATGTATTATAAATTATGCACTCAAAACATCGTATCCAACCCTGAAGCGAAGATAGTCCGTAATCCAAGCAATCTTCGTTTACGTTCAAAATCTGCATCTTTTCAATGTTGTTAAACTTCAATATTCTAACTTTGAAATAGGGTTTGCAATATTTTCGAGAATTGATTTCCCGGGAAACGGGAATAAAAAATTTCATTTCCCGGGAACTCGCGGCCTTTTTGGGCAAAATAGTTATCAGGGATAATATATATCGTCGGTTTCGTGAAACTTGCAACTCAAAATTTTGCATCTTTGAATTCTTGATGATAAACGATGCCAAATACTGTAAAATTTTCCCCCACGAAATCCTGTTTCAAAACTCACAAAAAATCTACAGTTATGAGCAGGCACTTCTTGTAATACAAATCTTGTACAACGTACTCATAAAAAGTGCATAATAGACCCAAAACTGTTGAATGAGTATTGGAAATATTAAACTTTAAAGTTTTCTTGAAAATAAAAACTAAATTTTTGACGCTAACTATCAATCGCGTTTTTCTCGAAACGCGTTTTTCTGATTTTTGAGTTGTACCAGTGTTGCACGAAACCGACGATATGCTATCCTATTGCACCATAGTAAATAATTGCGATTCCGTGTAAGAATTTGGATTAATTGACTGGGACGTTATTTCGCAATTTGCCGATTTTCTGTGAAAGACTGAACCAAACCGGAAGGAAACAAAAGAATACTGAATAATCAGGTTAATACGACTCAAAAAAGGTCAGTTTTAAAGCATTCGCATGCCTACGTTATTCTGCAAAGACGATTTTAACGATTAAATCGCAGCCAAGACTCTGACTTTGAGTTTTATTTTATTGTTTAAAAAAGGTCGCATTGATTTACGGACTTCAATTTTTTTTAATCAATTTACAGGTATCGAAAATTTTATCAATTTAAAAATTCAACGACATTAGATAAACCAAATAATTGCCTGATTTTTCGTTTACTTAAAAAAAGCAGATATTTTTGACAAATAATTGAAGCAAACTTTTTGTAATTACAAGGCGAACAAATATGGTCAATATTTCATATTTCATTACATTTCAGGCAAATATTTGCTTTGTGTAATGCCCACTTTAGAGCTGTTATACAGTTTGACGACGTCAGTTTCGTGTTTGATAGGGTATGTAGTTTATTGCACTGTTACATAGAAAAATATAGTAAATCTTGTGAAATTTTTCAAGGAACTCGAGAATCCCGGGAATCAATATTTGTGTTCCCGGGATCTCGGGGATCAATATTTGTGTTCCCGGGATCCGGGAATCCCGAGAAAAGGTATTTCGCGGGCAATCGTTCCCGGGATTGCAAACCCTACTTTGAAAGTAAAAGGCGTTGAGCAGAAGTTGCATTTTTAATGAATTGACGCATATTCATCATTCAATTTCATTAATCATCAATCAATAATAAGAATGAGGCAATGACAACACGTATTATTATAAATTTTAAAGATTATTTTAATCAATTTATTTTTTATTTTTGCCCAAATTTATATGTTACTGTTATCCTTTACGGATTAATGTCGATATCACTAATTTTCAATAATGAAGTATTAAAGTTTTCAGTAAAGTGAATTCTACATAAAATTTCAAGTTTTGAAAATTACAATAAAAAAATCTACAGCGGACAGTATGCGTTTGAAAGCTTATGTTTTTACCTAAATTTTGGATGTAGTCGCAACCGTGGCAAACTGCTGCAACAAAACTTTTAAGCTGCTTTTCTACAAAAAATCTTTTTTTATATTAATTTTTTTAGTGTCAGGGCTGATCAAATTTTACAATATCTAATGAAGAAGATTTGTTTCGCACAGTATTTCGAACAACTTTTCTTTTGACACCAAAAAATCCAAGCTATCATTGAAGCTGTGGAGTATTTGAAAGTAATGTACTTTTTTTTAAATTATGTCGAGCATTCTGAAGAACAATAACTTAACCCTCTAGTGCCCAAGTTAATTTTCAGACGGGCTTCGTAAAAATCACTTTGAAACTTTATAAGCATGTTTCAAGTATTGAATGAACCTTTTTAAGCTTTAACTGAAGACCGTCTAATTCAAATTTCAGCTCAAATGTTCTCGAATAGGTGAACCGCTCATATAATTTATCTTTAAGGGGTAATATCCACCAAATGCTCAAAAAAAAACAAGGCTTTTTTCGTGATTTTTTTTATAGAACATTTGAGATGTAAGGTATATAAATAATTTATCATTAGATTAAGCAACTCTTGCAGGATAGAAAAAATATTTTTATTGCTATTTTTGTTACAAAATGGTGGCTGTGCAGCGATTGCCGTGAACCACTTTTTTTAAATTGGTCCGCGGCGAGCAGTAGAAGTCGTGCTTTTTGATTCAAAATGACTCTCTGCATCTTTTAAAATCATCAGAATACAAATATTTTGAAAAATGTTTGAATTAATATTTTTATAAAAAAATTAATCTACCATAAAAAAAATATTTTTCATTTCTCCATCCTGGACTTTTTTTTAAAAGTTACGTATTAACGTCAAGTTTCTTTAAAAATAAATAAAAAAAATTCAACTCTTTTTTTTTTTAAATTTAAATTTAATGTTTATTTTTAATTTTTTTTGGTCAAAAAAAATTTTTTTTGTACAGTGTATATTTTTTTTATGATGCATTTTCGATTTGCTACAACTCATTCTCAGACAGTTTTTCTATGCAATCAACGGTTTCTGGGCTACAATGCTTTGAATAAAACCTATGCCAAAAGGCATACGCCCTTTTAGAATGTAACTCATGGGTGTAAAAAATCTCTCCACCTGTGAAAAATGCTCAGTTTGCCAAGCCAAATACGTGTGCAGAGTTTCATTCAAATCAAAAATGGTCGATTAAATTTTCGCGTATTTCCAGGCGATTTGAAATGATTTTGCTCCATAACAAACTAACAGCTTCTGTTACATTTTTGTTTTTTCTTTCTGATCGGGTAGTCCACGTCTGCTCGACTGTGGAAACCGTATATCGCTATTGCATTCATTTTTTACACACTCCTGATTCGAAAAGGACAGTGAATAAAGCGGAAAATGTATGAATCAGTCGCCGAAATCCCTATCAACATCGCGATCAAGGTGCAAATCAGAAGTTTTAAATTTTTTCGCCGAGGTACTAACGTACTCCGAATCGCCTTTGAACGCATGGCGGTTAGGATGGTGTCGGTTACTAATTTTACTCCGGGTTAATCTGGTACTTTTTCTTTAACTGCCTTTGAGGCCACTGTACACCCTGTCACTCATATTCAAGTACTTCTGAATATGACTCACAGTGTAAAAGTATAGAAAAACTCAAACAGAGAACGTTATGTACGTTATGTTATGAACGGCTGATCGACTAGACCGAGGGAAATTGGCTGTCTATACTTCAAATTTGAAACACGATATCGATCATAAGTAACTTCTACTAGTTTACAAAGCCGAGCATCGCCAATTAAACGAAAAATGTGATTTTGGAGCATAAAAGTTGTTCGGTAAAAATTGATTAAAACGAACTTTGAGTTTAGATCTGTACTTGGGCGATGTATATTTTGATTCTAGGAGATGCATCAAAACGTAAAAATGCAAAGCTTGCTATGTTTTTTCCCAACAAAGATGGCAACCCAACAAGATATTGATTAACGTGACATAAATGAACTTACAATAAAGTTGGTTTTTTACCATGATTTTATAAGTTTCTTCAAATTTCTGCGAAAAATTTTAACTGCCGTGTGTGCAGAGCATATGTACTATGCAATTGGTGGCAATCTTGCCGTGGGATGTGTTGGGAAACGGCAGAAAATCCAGACCTACTTGTCAAGAGTTAGGGAAAATTGATAGAAACCTAATTATCATAACATAAAGTCTGCTGTAACATATAAAAAATAAAGGTCTGATGTTGTTTTAAAAGTTCAGTGAGAATATCGGAGGGTATAGCGGTATAAAATAAGAATTTTAACGGAAAAAACCTTTTTTTAACATAATTGAACATTTTCAGATAGCTCAGTAAGATTGAGAAATAGCCACCTAGTGTCTTCAGCAAACTTTTTTGTTATGTTATTTTGGAAAACTTTGCCAAAAACGGCGATTAAAAATATTGATCTTTAGAGAAAATATTTTTTTTATCTCACTTGTAGGAGGATTCATCACGGATCTGTTAGTGTCCAAAGAAGGGTCTTTTTTTACTTCTAAACTTTTTCGAAGACTCGAAGAGTATTACTCTAAAATGTCACGTTTACAAGAAAATAGCATTTGACCACCTTTTTTCATTTCTGGACCACAGTGCCGCGGCGGTATTGATCATTGAAAGTATTGAGGCACTAGAACTTGTACAATAAGTATGATCGGTCACTCCCAGCCGCATTTAGTTGACTGTGTAATTGTACTGATTCGGATCAATCACGGTGTAGCAACCATCAATATGTGCCATCAGCCAAGCTAATCTAAGATAATTTATAAAAATATTTCTAAGAGTATTAATTTCACATACAAGTAAAATAAAGACTTTTTGTTTTTAAAATATCCTCAAGTAAGACCACCGTTTTGTGAATATTGAACCTCTTATTATATAAATAGCGGTTAGCATTTTCCGAATATCGAGCTAAATTCTCCAGTTAGCAGACTAGCGATAAGCATTGTTAAATTTTCAGTTAGCGGTGCTCACTACCACTTTTTCATTAAAATAAAATTTTAATATAATAAAATTTAGCACTATAATGACACTTGGAACCGCTCACGAAAAATAAAAAAGACGTTATTTTGCGTGTCAAATCCGTCAATTCACGATATCTAGTTATCAATAAAAGCCAAACGGTTTTTTAAATGTACTAAATACCAAAAAACCATTCTTAGTAAATCTCAATAGTCAAACCTTTAGAGACGTGCTACCGTAAGAGCGATATTAATAAGATTAATTTTTTCGACCAGTCCACACATCGTTTTTTTTGAACCAGGATGGTTTGTTTGATCGGTGTGAAATTTTCGTTGTAGATAATAATTTTGTCTATTCAAAACACATGTACCGTGGAATGGGGTGAGTTGATCACCTGAAAATTCGTGATAAAAAATAGTTATCAAAAGATATTGATCTTACAACACTAGGAAAAGTTTACGTGTACTAAAAGGCAACTTTGGCAAGATTCACATACTTGTCAAAGTTAACCCTTGCACGCCCGGTGCAATTTTACATATTTTCGAAAAATTCTTCTAACTCAGTCAAGACTCAATCAAATTTGATTAAACAAGTTTCCAAATAACAAAAAAAACTATTGAATTAACTTAAAATAATCTTAACTAGGGGTTAATTACGTTAAATTTGGAGAAGTGAGTAAAGTTTGATAAAAGCTTAAAAAATATAATTTTCAACAATGATTATTCCATACCATTAAAGTAATACTGATGAATTTGCAGGAAACCACAAAGATTTTAATTTCAGAGCTAGTTTTTGAGCTTTTGCAACAAACCGAATTGAAATCGATCTAACGATGATCAAATGAGATTTAGCAAACTGCAGTTCGTGAACCAAGTGAATAGATTTTAACCTGAAATATCGATATTTTCGTTTCCAAACCAGCTGTGATTGATATTTTTCAGTTCAGAAATCATCATTTATCATGAACTTGTCGAAATAAAGCACATAATGTATGGATTTCAAGGTTGACCAATTTCACCCCGATTTATCTCATAACACCTTATAGAATTCTCGAAATTATTTCATGAAGTAGACGATAGAAATTTCGTTAATAGCCATAGTGGTTTTCTAGAGCACATACAAGTACTTTTTTTTAAATATATACTATTTCGGGAAAAATGTACATGAAGCTAATTAATTGGAAAATTATATAAAAATTGATCAATTTCACCCCGTTCCAAGGTACACGATGAAAACGAATGTTATCAATTTATTATCTGAAAACTTTTTTTAAAGAAAATTAGGAAACGTTAGCTAAACAATGATCGCTGTCCATTCATAGAGAAACGAGAAATAAAAGACATTGAAAAATAAGAAAAAATTTCAAAAAGTTCATTATAAATTATATATCTCAAAAAACCTGCCTTCACTTTACAAGGATAATTTCGCAATATTACCCGTTAGTAGTGTTCGACATCGGACCGGGTAGGGTCCAGTAAAAGTCCGGTCCGGTCCGGTCCGAAGTCCGATCGGACCGGAACTTTCAAAGTCCGATTATTTTCCGGACCGGACCGGAACGGAGCCATCCGGACTTCGGAACGGACCGGGTAATGCTTTCCGGACCCCGGACATTTTCGGTGAAAAAAAAAATTATTCAATTAGGTCATAGAACGCAGCAAGTTGTTCTTTTAGATTTTCTTCGCTGCTTTTATTAAAAGTCAACGCATATAGCCTAGCTCGCCTTTTAACCTGTAATATATGCTTTAATTGATCACATGGTTCTTAAAAAATTAGAAAGACATTGATTGTTACATATTTGTTGCTATTTCAATTTTGCTCCTACTATATATCACTTCGGCACTAGCGAACAACTGATAGAATCGCACAACTTCTTCTGAGTTTGTGCTTAATTAAATGCCATCGGCATACATGCTCAATCAGCTTGAGAATTACACATTGAGAAATAGAGTTACCGGTAGATAGCATCGAATTTTTTTCGATAGAACTCTATCGGCACTCGGCAGACCACCGATGCCTGACGATCGACGTTTTTCTGATATCAGGGCGGCAGTCTTCAGTTCGGCGTTTGTAATCTCTGCTATCAGTGCACAATAGGGTGCCAGCAAAAATGATCATCTAGAATTTCAAAAAACCCTATACAAAATGTTCAACTGCCCGAAAAAACACTTTGTGCAAAATTTCAGCTCAATCGGACTTGAAATGGGGTGGCGCAACGCGATTAAAGTTTGGCCTTTTTGAAATCCGAAAAATCACCCACGGGGGGAGTACGTGAAATTTTGGTTTTCGACAATTATTTTTTTGATGCCAAATGACTTAACGTCTATGCAAAGTTTCAGCCATATCAAAAATTGTCGATTCAATTGGTTACCCATTTTTTGTGGAATTGCTTCACAAATGAAATTTCGTCGTTGCAATAAAGAATTCTGTCTCGTATTTCATAGAAATTCATTTTTCAAATGGTTTTTCAGCTAAAGATGGAAGATATCTGTTTTGTTGAAAAATACTTGGAAGAGAAAAAAACTTAAAATTTCTAGTTAATGACGTCACTTTCCAGAAAAAAACATACTTCAGCACTCAAACTGGAAGGGACTGGACAGGAAGTTGTAGATAATAATTTTGTCCTTTCATAAAAATTTAAAATTAAAAAATATGTTCTCTATGATCTCCCCGGCTTCATTGTTGAGGAAATTATTTGTAGTTTTTATAAAAAAAAAATCAGATTTGAAAAAATGAACTTTTTTAAATAATATTTCTAAATTATTTCTAGCTTTTTTTAAATAAATATTTTTTTATTTTCAACAAATGAATAATTTTTAAAGACTGTTTTTTTTTTGAAAGACAAAATTATTATCTACAACTACGCCGAAGACGTCACACCGATCAAACAAACCTTTTTGGCTTTAACAATATTTGTAATCATCAATACTTTCCCAAATTAGCATTTTACAACAGCTTCTCAATATGAGTCGTGTTTCAAAAAATTAAAACGTGCTCTCTATTGCTCTTTAGTACGCTCTATCCTCGAAGCTAGCTGTGTAGTTTGGAATCCACACTATGAGTTCTGGACTAACCGTTTGGAGCGAATACAAAAATGTTTTATTCGGAAAATTTGTTGTATGCTACCATGGAGAAACCCTGACGCTCGACCGCCCTATGAACAACTGTGTCTACTGATTGGCTTAGCGCCGCTCGAACAACGTCGCAAGGATATTTTAGCAAACACCGCCCATAGAATACTATTGGGCGTTTATGACTGCCCTACCGTTCTGTCGCTTCTTCAGTTACATTGCCCACTCCGACCGCAACGGAACAATCAGCTACTACGGGTTAGGTCACATCGCACCAACTACGGACTGCATGAGCCAATTCAGCAGATGGCTTTAGAATATAACCGACGTGATATTAGTTTAGTCTTTTAACTGTATTTGTTCACTTGTTAAGTATTCTGTATTGTTATAATCTAATAGTTTTATCTTGTGATTGTGTTGTACTAAAAGATACTGGGTTTTTATGCCGCTTTGAGTGAAGACACAAGTTTGCTCAAGGTGGCTTTTCCCAGTCCAAATATCAAATATCATTAAGACGTGTAGTCGGATGACGAAATTCAATAAATAATAATAATAATAATAATAAAAATTTTGTTTTGGAATATATTGCCATATATTGCCAAAGACAATGTTATAACAAATATTACATTTTCAGGAACTTTCCTGGTTGTATTCAGTGAAAAGTGATTTTTTCATTTATTCCTCATGTTCTCACAATATTTTTTTTTTCATATATGACTCACAATATTATGAACCACCCTATGTTGAAAAAATGAACCACCCTAATGAAACATAATGTATTCGTAGTAAGTCATAGTGTATATCATTCTACAGGTTGTTTCGAGAGACTAGCGATCAATTTCAAAAGATAAAAAATTTTAAAATTTGGATTTTAAAATGACCAAACTTCAAATGCTTTGCGCCACCCATTTAGAGTTCGATTGAGCTGAAATTTTGCACAGGGTGTTTTTTCGGGCAGGTGAACATTTTGTATAGTTTTTTTTTAATTTACTGGTCACTATTTCTTCATACGATGATTGACACCCTGGTGCACAATGATCCAGAAACCAAATTTAGAGGGAAAATTGGGTTCAGAGCTCTATGGCAATATTTTAGAGAAAAATTTTTTCTACAAAAATGTTACATATGATAAAGCACTTGCTGAAAAATTATCAAAAATTAGGGTGACCAAAATTTTCGATGCAATCAAGTATCTAACTTTTTCATCTTTGTAGATAGAAGAAAAACTTGTTCTACAATGTTAAAATGTATAAACCTGCCAAAAGTGTCAATAATTCTATATATTTATGCCTCGCAAAATCACGCAGATTTATTTTTTTTGGTATATTTTCTTATAACTAGAACTACCTTTAATTTGATCTAAAAGGATTTAAAATCGATCAACTGGTTCAAATGTTACAAAACTAGGAAAATTGTAGAACCAGCCTTTTTTGTTACTACACTCCAAATTTTTCAATTAGAAAAAAAAATATAATAAAAAAATTTAAAAGCAAATTGCAAAATTTAGTTTGTATTGTTCTGATTTAGTCAAACACTTTCCAACACGCATAAAAGTCTTCATGATAAATTTTTAACTAAAATAACGCTCTCGAAAAAACTGGCAACTTTTGTTCCCGGGCTTCGGACCGGACTCCGGACCGGAACCGTAACGAAGCCAATCGGACCGGACCCAAATCGGACCGGAACGAGCTGGTTCCGATTTTTTGCCGGACCAGACCGGAACGCGGACCCAACGTTTTCGTTCCGATGTCGAACACTACCCGTTAGTGCGCCAATAGCCGATGTAGTGAACAATATTGAGAGTGCCATTCAGTACCAGGATCACTCGATACAATCCGCGGTTCGCCTTGACGTAGAAAAATGCATTTCGCGCTGAAGGCCAAAACAATCATGGACAACACAGACTACGATTCACGTGTCTTCATAACATGATAAATTCGGGTCCGTACGAGGAATGTAAGTATAAAACGGAAAACCAAGAGATCCACTAAACACTATGGTAGAACAGGCAAACATTATAATGCGAAAAGTAGCACACCTGATGGGAGAGGAGAAGTTAGATAGAAAACTACATGTTCCGAATCCTAAAGTAGCACCCCTCTACTGCCCACCAAATCACATTTCGTACATATAGATACAAAATAGCTATTTAGCGAGGCCGACTTATACATTCTGCGATGGTGTAATCGGAAACGCATCTGACCGGAGATTAGAAGTTGTGGGTTCGAGTCCCACCTGCTGTACTATATTTTTCGTAAATTTCTAATTAACTATTTCTCCAGTTAGTAAATTTTTCAATCGTCAGCTCCACATTTACTGCTTGAAATAGAAATAAAAATAGCTTGACTTGCATTATAGTCATTAAAAATAAGAAAAATAAAAACTGTGTTATAAACAGATACGCAAAGAGAATAGCAGTAAATATGGCATCTATTTGCAAATATTCTATTCCAAACAATTCTTGCACCCACATTTAGTTTCACATGACTTTTCATACGCACTAGAAAGTGTAATGAAATTCCTAAACATTGTAAGGATATATTACTGAGTCTCAAAGCTTGTTTATACATTTTTTTAATTTTCAATGCATCACTCATAGTACGAGCATAACGAACACATTTTCCGTTCAAACCATAATTGAACCTGATTCACAACATTTATACTGATTGCAACACACATTCTGTACGAAAAGTAACACTCCTGAGTTTGTTTAATTTGCACACTTGGCGCCTCGATTTAACGGTTCACTTGGAGTTTTCGACCTCACTCTTTGCGTATCTGTTTATAACACCATCTGTAGAATTTATAAAATACCGTGCAAAGACTGCGACGCGGTATGTATCGGGCAAAAACGAAGAAAAGTTAAAGTGCGGCTCAAAGAGCATAAAAGAGCAGTAGAAATGAACAAAACTTGTGAATCCAGTGTAGCAACACATACAGTGAGTAAACAACACGAGATCGATTGGGATGAGGTGTGTCTGATCAAAAGCATCAGTAAAATTGGTCTCCTCAATGCTTGGGAGCCAATGTACATTGCGACGTCAAAACAACCATTGATGAACGATGACGATGCGCCGATCAACTTAATTCTCTTCAACATGACAACGGGGAGAAAGTAATCTCCAGCTCACTCTCTTCGACTCGTGCGACAACGTACGAGTATTTCAACCAGTTGGACATGGGATCTTGTTCTGTCGATTGGCAATATGTAGCCCGGAACCGGCAGACGAAAGGTAATTGTTAAATTATGCTTTTATATCTGTAAGAGCAATAAGTGTCTTGTCTGATCACTCGTCGTGTTCCGTCTGTGTTCACGATTGTTAACCTGACTTCAACAACAATATTTAATTGAAACATGGTTCAGAGTATAAATAGAATGATGAACAGCACATTTTCACCAACAGTCAAAAAAACAGTGTGAAATTAACATGAAAGGTTAGTAATAAGTGGCGATAAGTATATACTTACATGATTGAATTATCACAATATATCCAAAATACATCTTCGATTGGCGATCTAAGAAGAAGAATTATAGAAAAAATATTATTGTATGCACAAAGTATATTTGTTATTTAGAAAAACTTTTTTTTCATTGAAAAATATGAGTATATGCTTTTTGTTTCAGGCAAAACTGCAAAAATACGAACGTAAATATTTGAACGTAAATTGCTATATACAAATAAACTTAGATCAAGTTAAAAACTTTTTTTACGTCGCACGTCCTTGAAAAGAAACAAGGCAGAATATACAAAGCATAACCAATCCTACTACAAATATGCTCTTGCTATTTTCTGTGAAAATAGCAGTTGTTAAAGCAAAAAAAAAAAATCGTATAAAAAATTACTATATTATTGGTAGGGTAGAGCGGGGCTAGTTGGTCATTTTTGGTCAAAATATTATAATAACTATTTGTAGGGAATATTATTGCAAAAACTCATTATATGAAAATCTTGCGTTAAGTTTGAAGTTTCTAGAAAAAATATGAACTACTCATAATAGTTTGCTTTCCGAAATCCTAAACCATGGAAAGAGTAACTTATAATTGCATGAAAAAAATCGTATTATGTCACGCGTTTAGAAGGGGAGGGGGTTTGGATTATTGTGACATTTTGTGACATATGGGGGTGGGGGGAGTTAGCTTGAGTGTGACACATTTCACATTTCAACTCAAAAAAACAAAAATAAATAAAAAAGTCACATACCTAACTACAGAGTTCAACTCAGAACTATTTATGATACAGTCGAATCCCTTTATAACGACATCGCAAGGGACTGTTGTTATAGCGAAATGTCGCAATAATACGAAGAATTATTGCATATGTAAAACAGAAGGTACCGTTGAGAATGTCGTTATAGATTTAGCAATGTCGTTATAGAGAGATTCGACTGTACTATTGTCGCAATAAAGAATGACAAGTATTAGTTTTGGTATGCCGTTATAGAGGAAGGTCGTTATAGCGAAATGTCGCAATAAAACGAAGAATTTTAGTATAAAACAGAAGGGACTGCTGAGAATGTCGCTATAGCGAGATTTTTCGCTATAAAAAGTGTCGTTATTTTCCGATACAGCTCTACGATCCCTTTTTTGCTTGAGATAAAATAAATGACATTTTCTTTTCTCGTTAAAAACGCATAATGTTCGCTAATTCTGTTTTACCGTGCATGTTCGTTTATGAATGACAGCGCAATTTCATTAATGTTAAGTGTCTCTCAATCCAATCAATACAAAAATTGTGACAAAACGTAAATAAGAATGCTTGACTATTGTAACATGTGGAGAAGATTCGGATTGCGAAATGATTGAAGAAGTGGAACTAAATATTGATGATCTTTCAAAAATCAGCAATGATGCTGCAGTTACTGTCTCGGCTTTCTATGTCGTCGATATGCGACTCCATCAACAGCATCCTTGGACTAAGAAGTAAACGCCTTATCTAGTTATATTCTATGATCTTCTTTTCCTTTTTTTCAGTTTTTCTTTCTGTGAAATCGTTCTTATTAAGAAAAAATGCATTCCTAACAAAACACTCATAACAATGACGATGAAATGGAGATAACTTTTACCAAATTGTTTATCGTTTAAAATGAATGGGTTTGCTAAGCAGAGGACATGCTGTTTTCGCTTGGTTTTAGTTTGCATCACGAAATGTCCCGCACGTGGAATTGCATATACTTGGTTACTTGAATTTATTGATGATGTGTATAGGACCAGCCAGCCTCGCTAGTATGTGACCAACTAGCCCCTCATGTATTAAATATGATAATTACTTCAAATATATGAAAACTATATTATGGTAAAAATTTGCTTTACACAACCTAAAATTAACAAAAAGGACTTTTATTATGCATTGAACTTGGTTTATTCCAATTCGGCTAGCGTTGTTTAGGCAAAAAGCTTCAACTTGAAAACCGAGTAGAATTGATTGTCAATTTGGCACCAACCTGTATTTATTATACATCCTAAATAAACCTCTACTGTATTTTGTCATTAGTTTTTCTAGTTATTTCATTTCGGTTCAACTAAACTGAAATCTCGGATTTTTGATAATTTGTGCCGAAATTTCAATTTGGTGAACCGCGATGAAAAAATGTGACAGCTGTCATTATTTTTTCAACCGAGCACTCAGTGGTGCCGTTCTCGGCAACAAATTACCGAGACCCGGCAATAAGTTTTAAGTGTGCAGTTCCTCTCCCGAATATATTTGTAATGTAAGTGTTTAATGACATGTTCTCATAAGCATCGCCTGAAATTTATGTTAACTTCACGATCAAGTTAAAAAAATACAAACCTGCTATTAAACCATAATATCAATCTGTTTTGTTTGGCTGGACACTATTGTATACACATGTTTTATCGGTAACTTTCGAAACAGTGTATATCCTAAATATCGAATAGAGTAAACGTCAAAAATTTTCATTTTAAATTGTATTGTTTTAAGATTTCTACAAGGGATCAAAAAACCTAGTGACATGTTTTGATAAGCATCGCTTGAAATTTATGTTAACTTCACGATCAAGTTAAAAAAATACAAACCTGTTATTGAACTATAAGCTCAATCTGTTCTGTTTGGCTAAACATTATTGTACAAACATCCCGATCAGTCAAAAATATCAGGATAACAAATATATAACAAATCATGATATTTTGTTACGAACTTTCTGTATCCACTTGTGTTCTAAAGTTGGTCTCGTTAATAGTTAAAATATCAAAATTCCTACCAAAATTACTCACTGATTATTATAAATTATGGCAAGTTTTGAAAGGTTTTTGGCAGAAAAAGATCAGAATTAGTTAGAATGTACAATATTTTGTCAGTTGAATAACAAATTTTATTATAAATTAAAATAAAAAAGTAGGAGCTTGTATCCAAGACACGACCGCATAAATGACGTAGAACTACGTACACAATTAACAAATGCATTGAGTGTTTCATTACCCTAGTAACACAACTGGTTTTATCAAAGTTTTATAGTGCTTTTTTGGCTGTATTGAGCGCTATAAAACTTTGATAAAACCAATATTTTTACTTGGTTAATGAGTTATAATGTCTACTAATGAAGCGTTGTGAATTTCGTGAACCGGATTCAGCAGTTAGCAGATCGTGCCGAGATAAAAACCATACACAGCACCCACACACACACACAAATCATACCATATCATAGACACACACACATCATACCATATCATCATACCATACAAACATCATACCGTATCATACACACATCACACCATATCATACACACATCATACCATATCATACACACACAGCAAGCAAGCGACCAATCAGAGGACGTTATTTTTATTTCAATATCGACAATTTTCAATAGTGCAATAGTTCTTAGATTTAAACAACATTTTTCTGCATTTGAGCAGATGCGTGTATAATTTTCCAATCGATTGCTGCAAGAATGAAGAAAATCGGTTGAAAACCAACCGACCTATAAGCATTTGAAAAGGGACAAATTTCGTCCCAGTTTTTCAGTTTGCATCCCTGTGTGGTATGCTAAAGTAAAACGTAGTTCTACGTAAAAAAAACTCACTTTTGAACATTCAAGTGTATGATAACAGAATTGGATATAATTCTGTACTTTTTATCATTATGGCATATCAAGAATATTAGAATTGGCATATCAAGAATATTATTTCTATCAAATTCAGATATATTTGTGTTACCCGTTTGCTATTTTTTTTTGTTCACACAACATTTATTTGACACGGCACAATACAAATTGATGTTTTACGGAGCCAACCCGTTTGTTATAAACGTTTGATCGGGATGTTTTTCGGTAACCTTCGGAACCGTGTATATCCTTAATATCGATAAGAGTGAGCGTCGAAAATTTTTATTTTAAGCTGTATTGTTTTAAAATTTCTACAAGGCGATTAAAAAAATAGTAATCTTTCTGATTATTTCACGCTTGTTTCTGTGTTAATTTCGTTTAGAATACAACATGTTTATTTTATTCTCTATATATAAATCTCTCTTTCTCTCTCTCTCTCTCTCTCTCTCTCTCTCTCTCTCTATATATATATATATATATATATATATATATATATATATATATATATATATATATATATATATATATATATATATATATATATATATATATATATATATATATATATATATATATATATATATATATATATATATATATATATATATATATATATATATATATATATATATATATATATATATATATATATATATATATATATATATATATATAAATAATAGAAATCGTGGAATCAAATTGTTTACTAAAATTATTCACATTTTATTTTAACTACAATTTACTCGGCAATAATATTTTCTATAAACTATTACTGCAGAGGATGTCCCAAAAAAAATCGATATTGAAAAAGTCAAGGTGCTCAGTCCTAAATTGAAAGATAATGTTATTCCTGTAGAACATTTCGACTTTCTAAAAAATGTTCTCAGGTTGCCCAAACGTAATGTATGAAAAAATGACTTTTTTGGGCTACAAACCCACTGTTTTGCACTTTTTCCAATTTTGTTCGATTCCTAAATTTTTCCACATATTATTTTATTTTTGTGGGGTTGTTTTTGAATATTTTGCATGGTTCAGTACAACATTGCATTCAGTTATTTGATTTGATTAAACATCACAGAAAAAATATTTTTTCCCCTAGTTTTTAGATAAAACCCTTCAAAGCGCATATAAAAAAAAAATTCGATCAAGACCTGAAATTTCTATTACAAAGCGGGATTTCTGACGAAAATTTACATGAAAAAAGATCCTTGATATCGTATCTGGGGCTGAGATATTGGAATTTTTACATGTGATAGAAAACTATGCATTTTAACAATAATTTTTATGAAAGACATTGTAGAAATCATGGAATCAAATTGTTTATTGAAAATTATTTACATTCTATTTTAACTACAATTCGCTCGAGAATAACATTTTCTATAAAATATTACTGCAAAGTTATTTCTTATTGTTTCTTTGCTCGCTGTTGCCTCGACTTGTCACGTAATCGAAAATATAACCCAAAATAAAAAATGATAATTGGCTCTGTTACTTCTAAATCGCTCGTGTGTCGAAGATTAAAGGATTAATTTGAACACACGAACTGCGAGCTTCGAGCTATACTAACCGTGCTCCAAGTAAACATCACCAAATCAGAGCAGCCGATGTGATATACCCATATGCCTTCCACGCACGCTTTGTCGTACTGAAGAAAACACTGCGCTTAATGCAGCCTTTTGATATAATTGGCCTTGTTTGCGATCCAGTTTACGTATATCGTTTTAAAGGTTAAGGTGAATGCTAAATGCCACTGGAATATAACCGCAAAAATAGCAACAGATCAAGTTATCCTTGAATTGCGATTGTCACTAACCTTTACATCTCCAGTTCCTAGAACGATATAGGAGTGATTGAACTTTTGTATTTACCTTTAGCGCGATTATTTGGCGTATTGACTATATGTAACTTCAATTTGATTTTGTAGCAGCACTATACTTCAAACAACACGTATACCAGGACCTCACACACCGATCTCTATCGTTTGCGCGATGATGCTACATCGTATTACGCATCACCTTACGCTAATAAAATATCGTTTTTAAAAAAATGTATTTCTTACAACTGTATAAATTTTGAGTGATAGGTACACCATGCGTAGCAAAAATATGTAGTTCTAGTTATGCATGAAAACTGAAAACGAAGATTCCCAATACAATAGCATATCCAAGCAGCATTACTACGAAAACCAGAAAAAAAACATTGTTTTGAAAATATGAAATTTGTATCTATTTTGGGTTTGGGTTTCGTTTAAATTATACAAATTTCTTCAGCAACGCCTTCTGAGAACCTCATGCATATTAGAGATATTTAACCCTGGAAAGATAGTCTGCGTCAATTCGACTCCTCGCTTTTAGCAACGTTGCGCTCTTTTAGTTTAACAGTGCGTCAGTTTTTTCTAGTTTTTTCTTTAAGAATTATTAAAACCTAAATTCTGGTTTTTGTTATTTAAGGATGTGTTAACACCGTAAAGCCGGGAGTTATTTTGACGCATGATCATCCTTTCACGGATGACACCCCGTTAAGCATACAGACGCGAGGCATACGGACGCGAGGCATAGTACGCTAGGCATAATGGACGGCAGGCATACGGACACGAGGCATATGGACGCGAGGCCGAATGGACGCGAGGCCGAATGGACGCGAGGCCGAATGGACGCGAGGCCGAATGGACGCGAGGCCGAATGGACGCGAGGCCGAAAGGACACAAGGCCAAGGGGAAGTGATATGGAATGTGTTATTATCGTCATCATCAACACAGCATTCGATAACATGTATTTCGCTTCAAAGTGTCATTTGAAAAGCAATACACTCGCGGCCTTCGGCCGACTCGCTGTCCAAGCGAATGCTGTCCTTACTCGCTACCGCTCGTTCGGACTTAACTAAGGGAAGAAAACTCTGTTTGAGTAGACCTAGCAAACCAGTAGATCAGTCGTTTGGGTGCGAGAGGCCGCCGCTTCCGACGGCGGGTCGGCGGCCGGCTCGGACTGCGGAAACCACGGCGGCTTAGTGCCGCCTCGTTTCCTTGCCCTCGATTATGCGTCTTCGCCGCATGATTTCAAGAAAGGTATTATACCCAACTTAAACTCTTTAGGAATATAATAACACCTGAACTACATAATTGGATCTCATGCGATCGTACAACATCGCAATCGGCCTCGCGTCCATTCGGCCTTGCGTCCATTTGGCCTCGCGTCCATTCGGCCTCGCGTCCATTCGGCCTCGCGTCCATTCGGCCTCGCGTCCATTCGGCCTCGCGTCCAATCGGCCTGGCGTTCATTCGGCCTCGCGTCCATTCGGCCTCGCGTCCGTTATGCCTTGTGGCAGTATGCCTCGTATCCATTATGCCTCACATCCATTATGCCTCGCGTCTGTATGCCTAGCATACTATGCCTAACATCCATATGCCTAGCGTCCATATGCCTCGTGTCCCGTCCCCCTTTCACGCATATCAAAATATGATCAACTTTTCAGGGTTAAAGAGAAAATTGATAAAGGCTGATTACTAAGCTTGAAAAATATATCATGGTATAATATCGCAGCATGCTAAAATAGTATGATAGTTTTGTGTCATGTCAAATCAATGTGTATGTGAAAAATATATAATAGTTCGAATAACCAGCAGCGTGATTACTAGTATGGCAAAGAAACATTGAGCTAGCTTTAATTTCTCGACTTTAAGTAACGGTAAAATGTTTCGATTGCAATGCAGCAGACAACTCTCTATGATTTTACTGGATCAGTTTTGTCAAAAACATGGTTAATAAACATGAAATTCACATTCATTGTCGTCAAATAATGAAGGTTGTAGGCGATGAATCATTCCATTGTTTGCAATGATTTGTGATATCCAAAACGAATTAAACAAACAACATACAGCAGCTAAACTGCTTAATGCAACAGAAATGAGTACAGAGAAGAGTTCAAATCTTAAATATTCAGCTCTGTAAATTATCATGATTTTTTACATAATCAGCGGTGTACTTAATTAGCTCTTGGTGTGAACCGACGCACAATACCATGAATAGCGTTAGTGATGCAGTAACCGTGAGAACGGTGGGTTGAACGCTACTCAGGAATTTGTTGCACTTTTGTTTTTAATTATTACGATGAGCATTTCGTTACGATATCTTTTCAACTACTGAGCTCAAGCTATTTTGGTTATGCTGTCAACTAGTGAAGTAAACATAACATAAATTTTAAGTCAATCTATGCAACTATATAATTTGGAAACATTGAAATATAATTTAACATGGACGTAGCCTTTATGTGAAGATTAGAAATTTTAAGAAATCCTTTACAAAATGTTCACATGCCCGAAAAAACATTCTGTGCAAAATTTCTGCTTAATGCAATTGAAGTTTGGCCTTAAGAAAGATCCCAAAGATTTTTTTGACATACGACTATATCTATATCGTGATACTTTCTATGTAAACCAAAAACCAAGGTGTAACGTTA
This sequence comes from Wyeomyia smithii, assembly GCF_029784165.1. Classification (NCBI taxonomy): domain Eukaryota; kingdom Metazoa; phylum Arthropoda; class Insecta; order Diptera; family Culicidae; genus Wyeomyia; species Wyeomyia smithii. Next base: position 164,892,370 of record NC_073695.1, on the reverse strand, counting down.
GAATGAAAAATTTCAAACGATAATGCTGATGTAACCACATGATGGATTAAAATAATCAATATGTCGTTGGATTGATAAAATAATGGACAATTTAGTGATGCTTCAGTTATCATTATCACCTCATTGTTAAATAGTGAAAATTGATGAAAAGTTTAAAGGTCGAATTTCCACGAATAATGTACCAATCACATGCGAACGGGTCTGACCCAGACTTCATGAGTACACTCAAAATATTGTTCACGTTATTGTTACGTGAAAGTTATTATACTTTTTCATTTTCTGTTATTTTACATGATTTATGTGACAAACATACCATCTACCTGAAAATCATACGTATGCCAAGGTTTATCACGTACTATCTACGTGAACTTGACAACGTCAAATAGGATGTATCGCGAAAACACTTTGTGCGAAAATATGCAAAAATCAAAAGCTGTTGTCTGATTTGATTCAGTGTCAGAACATGAAACTGAATTTCTCGATGGCTTGTGATGGAACTTTAACTCTAGGCCTTTACTGTTTACCAAATTGTTTACGGTACAATAACAATTTTAATTTATTACTACAATTTGCTTTTTAGCAAATCTCGCTTAATTTTACAAATCGGTGTAAGTCACGAAATTTATACATCTCAGAAATGCTTTCATCACATTGTTAAGGGTGGTACAGAGAATAAATTGCTCCACATTCGCTTAAATCATTTCGTACTCGATGTAAGTGAATTTTGAAGAAATATGCTATGCTACTCGATACTGATTTTCAAAGATATTAAAAGGCGTAAACAAAATGACGTATTAACCAATGATTTTCAGTCTATAAATACACTCAGAAGTATCATATATTTCCCAATGTCTTCACGTATTTTTCAATGCCTTCCATTTGGCTTCACAAACAAGGATGTCTTCACCGCAGGATAAATGTCTTCAATTCGAAGACATGTCTTCCAATCTGGCATCGCTGCGCGTTACCAACATCACTGGCACTGGTACCCGAAAATGAACGGTTTACCCTTTTCTTGTTTTGAATCGGACAAAACAACAAAATTTTGTCTGTAATTATTGCTTGCAATTTTGTTAATTTTAAGCAATTTCCACAATGTTATGTGTATTATTTGATGTTCTTCGCGACAGTTAGTACATTCAATTTATTCCAAAATGAAGTGAAGCAAATTTTGGCGACAGATAAAATGGTTTTCTGATGAATGGTACAGAAATAGATGTTCGTTAAGCCAGAAAGCTACCGTGCCATTCCCTTGGGAGTAACGGTAACGGGTCGGTAGATAGACTGTTAGCAAAAACATCATATCAAGGATACAGGGAACTCTGCCTGAAATCGAGCAACAGTTTTGGCAGCGCAGTCTTCTGAATAAAGAAGGAACTGAAGCATGCTAGTGTGTGTACTGGCGACGCGAATGCAATCCAAACGCACAAGCAGGATCATCACATCATTTCAAAGGACGTAATTTCTGTTGTCTCTATCGTTAACACCGCAAGTGTCTGCAAAAAATCACAGGAGGGTTGTGTGCAAAGCCACGACTGCAAGATTGAAGTAGCATACTTTTACAAGAGAGTTAACCCGGCTGCTTGCGTGTCAGTCATTTTTCCTAGTAAATAAATGTTGACCGCTCATTGGCAGTATTGGAAATTCTGTGCAAATGAAGTTGAAGTACTACTCAATTTCAGTTTGCACATATAAATACGACCTCACTGAACAGGAAAAGTATAAACTCTTTGCGGCGCAAACAAGTTTCAACAGTCAGAGTATATGTACATGCGAATTCAAATTAGGATAATTAACTTTTGGTTAAAGCTCATAACGAGAAAATTTTAAATCTTCAATTCATTTGTTTGGTTGTCCTAAAAAGGGGAGTTTGTTGTTGAAAAAAAAAATCGGATATGACGCTGATTGCATCTTTGTGTTACGCCGATAGCGGGAGTTATGGTGAACTTGCGTATGACGAAGGCATCGTATTACTTGTTTTATTGAATGAGAGAAAGAGGAATGTTGTAAAATTTTATAAACATTTAATTCAAACAATATTACCAAATCGTAGTCAGGCACTCTGATAACAAAGTTAAAGGCTGTTTTCACACTGAAAATCAGACAGCCAGCAGAAGTTTTGATTGCTAAAATCCAGAATGCTTGTGTAGTTGCCAAAATAAGGCAGAGCTTCACCGGAGGAAGGCCGAAACCCTCAACCGGCAAGGATGCTCCGATAGCAGGAAAATAGTGGTTTCGCATTCAGGAACGGCATCGTAGTTAGGGATTCTATTCTATTCACCCGGCCGTAGGTTAATGTACAGCTCCACTTACGGCTGTTAATTAACGTACGGCCGGGCGAATCGGTTCGCGCCGCTTTTCGCGTTTAGCCTGGCAGAGGCCTAATGCGCAAGGCCAACACAATAGAAAGGTGTTTTCACATTGAAAACTAGACACGGCTTTACTGGAGCAAGTATTGGCAAATGCATACACCGCTAATACCGCCGCTATCGTACGAAAGCGCGTCGTTTCATGTGGGGAATAATATCAACAACGAAAACTGACGCGCGTTTAAGCCCACCCGAACTGTTTCGCAGTGCCGCTTCCATTTACTTCCTTATAACATCGGCCTCATGGAAGGTACTTCTGCACCTTCTCTGTACGGCTGCACCTTTATTTTTTTTTTTTTTTGTTAGGGAATTAGAATTACGTTGTCCATTGATGTGAACTTTTGTAATATACGGCTGCACCTACCGCTGAGGCTGTTACCATATGCTACTGGTACCCAAAGCTATTAACTCTTCAAATTAGGTGTTTTATTTGTCCTCAAAAGAACATTTGTTCAATTTCATATCGGATATAATGCAATCGCATCTCTGTAATATTACCGACAGTAATATTCTCCTGAATGTCTGCTTTTGTTGATGCCAGAAAATTATTAACCTTCAATTACTTGTTTATTTGCCTTGAAAAAGGCATTTTGATGTTCAAAATTTGATTTCCTAATGGCAATCTTCATGTTGCCCCAACACGGGGGGAATAATGGCAGTCTGGCGACACATGCTAAGAAGAACCGCGCTGCTCCTGAGACGTGGTGACTAACCACAGGGCTAGTGCTGCTGCTAAGGAAGGACGACTGCTCTGCCTGTGATCGCATAATTGTAACATTCGACATTTTATGGATTTCGTGCTTTTTATTGGGAAATGCTCAGAATAGTATGTACTTTTTACATCTGGAAAAATATGCTTATGTTTGTGTGAAAAAAGTCGTAAAAAATACCAAGTTGTTTTGTCACATAGCGTAAATAACCGCATAATTGTCACACTACTTAACTTTTTCAACTTTTTTTGTCAAAAAAGTTTCCATCCAAATCCACATCTGCATCCTTTGGAACTCGGAAGTTATTCTGGTCCGGTAACCAACCACCGGTGATCCGTTTCTGATGCTCAGCTCATGCTTGTTGAATACATGAAAAACTTCTTTTTCCATGTGATATATTCCAAAAGTATCTTGAAAGTGACGGCATAAATGTATCATTGCAAAAATGTCAACCAATTTGACTTCAAAAGTAATATTCAATGTATACATAGTGTGAAGTAGTGCTTTCTTCATGATACTGAGTTTAGTTAAAGTGTCTATTTGCGAGAATATATTAGTAACAATGCATTTAAGGTCAAAATATAAAAGTGCGAATTGCTCGAACAACCAATTTTGCAAATGTTACAAATATGCGATTATGGGCAGTGCTGTTGTCGCTGTCTAGAACTATTTTGAGCGGCTTCGGCTGAAACAGGCTCTTATATAGGCCACACAGCATGTTTTCAATTGCAAGGTATATGATTCTGTCGACCGTGCTTGGGAAGCAATCATATAACGACCAATCAGAGGTCGAATTTTTCGTTTTGACAAGGCTTGACTATTTTCAATAGTACAATAGTGTGAATAATAAAATTACAATTATCTTCTTTTGGGAAGAATCTTAGAAGATTTTCCAATCTATTGCTGCAAGAACGAAGAAAATCCATCGAATGCTAACCGATTTATTAGCATTTGAAATTGGACATATTTTTAATTTTTTTTGTTTTAGATTTTCATTTCACATCCCTATGTAGCCGAACTTCCTGAGAGAAGTATTCTACTTCAAAAATCGTGTAAAAAGCCATAATTTCCAACTTTACTCATTTTTTTCATGTAGAAAGGTATAACGGGTAACAACTACTAATTTGGAATTTTTTCCTACTACTGTAAAAAAAAGCTGATGAATTTAAAGAAGAATTGACTTATTTCGCATGAAGATACATTCATTATGAATGAAAACAGCTGAACATTTGAAAAGGGTCCTTTACCAGCCTTTCGACGAAGCTTTCTTATGAGCGTTGTATGGCCTTTACGTCGCCTTTTCGAATGCAACTCTTGCTTTTGTTTGTTCATTGACTCCAGTTATTTTTGCACCGAAGAAACTTAAAATCACAAAGAAATATTCGATTGGACGACACTGACGTACATTCCTTGGGTTGCGTGTTTGGGGTACAAATGAAGTCGCGTGGTTATTAAAAAACGTTTGCGTTTTTTGACGTAATGTGATGATATTTGAGCTTGCAAAAACACATACCCGTCATCGGTATAGTGTTTTGGAGGAAATGGAATTAAATTTTCTGATATACATCTGATATACATCTTATATGATCCAGATGAGAAGGAAAAAGTCCTTTTCTGTTCACTACTCTGGCCGGTCTTCCACTCCTTTTCTGGCGGATTATTGTTTAGGTTTGCAGGAAATTATACACAGTCGAAACTAAAAGATTTCAGCTTTCGAAATGGTTTACCGTTATATTTTTGCCAAAATAGTTGTACAGTTCAGTTAGAACTGTACAGCGCGCTTGCAGATTGCTTTTTGTTTCGACGTCATTTAAAACAGAACTGGGCATGCATTAAACAAAACAAAAAAACTGGTGTAAAGAAAAAAGGGAGAGCTTAAATATACATACTAGGGTGGGGAATCGTTATATGAAAAAAACGAAACTTAATAGCAGAAAGCCAGAACCAAGTTTTTTTTTTGTTCTATTCGGGGCCCCAAACAATCCTAAATTTATCGGAAGTCGATTGGTTTTGTCTTCGCTTGGCGCATTGCATTTCAAATTTATATGGAGATTTGTATGGAAAAACAAACTTTTTTGCATTTTCCATTCTAAAGAGCTCAAAATGACCCAAACTTGACTTGGCCGAAGACACTAAAGAGCTAGGGTGTCCCAAAAAAATACTAGAGCTGTTCAAAGTTGATTATGTCGAAATTTATCTTGCAAATCCTTTTTTCTGCCAACACTGCCAGTGTACCGGAGTCAGTCAGATTTCCATCTGAAGTAACCTCTGAAACACGTTGTAGATTCTATTTACGCCTAGAATATTGACCTTAATATGTTTGCTTGGTCCAGCTGAGCGTATAAACTCGTTACGACAGGTTACTTCCGATGGGAATCCTACTGACACCGGTGCATTGGTAATGTTGGCAGAAAACAAGATTTTCTGCATTCAAATCGACATACTCAACTTTGAACAGCTATAGCTCTTTTTAGGGACATTCTAGCTCTCCAGTGTCTTCTGCAAAGTTGTTCGGCATCTAAAATACTATACTTTTACATAATGCAGTGCATTATTAGAGCATTACTGAGCTTTCTAGAAAGGTAAATGCTAAAAAGTGGGTTTCCCCATATAAATTTTCATACAAATTTGAAATGCAATGCGCCAAGCGGAGACAAAACCAATCGACTCCCGGTTAGTTTAGGGTTGTGTGGGGCCCCAAAAGGAACCAAAAAAACTTGGTTCTGGAAAACCGATTATTTTTCCCCACCCTAATACATACTCTCATTTGTCTCCGAGCGTGTTTCTCATGGAGTAAGAGACGAAGCTTTCCCCCCCCCCCGTGGTTGTTGACATTGGTGCAGAATTGGTGCAGACATTGGTACAGAAGGCCGAATGGACGCGAGGCCGAATGGACGCGAGGCCGAATGGACGCGAGGCCGAATGGACACAAGGCCAAGGGGAAGTGAGGCGGAATACGGTACTATCGTCATCATCATCACAGCACTCTTTCAATAACATGTATGTTGCTTCAGAGTGTCAATTGGAAAACAATCTAGTGCCGCCTCGTTTCCTTATCCTCGATTATGCGTCTGCGCCGAATGATTTAATAAAAAATATTATAAAAAATATTATGGCAATATATTTACATTTGAACTACTACATACGTAGAGTAAAAAAAATCTGTATATTAAAACACGCAAAAGTTCAAGCTCACATCATCCGATGTGTGCTCTCAAAACGCACATTAAATGCTCTGGCTATGCACAAAAAATGTATCAAAAGGATAACGCAACAGTTGCGTAATGAATACATTTACAGAGATCGAAATCAGATTATGTATAATATACACAAAATCTTGGTATTTCGGTAGACTTCGGTTTTGGGCAAACGATCAGTTTTGGGGCGCTCAAAAAACCGCTGGTTACTTTCGCGAGTCGTTACGTATCAAAAGCTCGTGCATCCTTAATCACCGTCAGCAACCGAAACAGTCAATAGCGAGCCTTGTTGTACTGACACTGGTGACAGTAACGCGGAACCGAATGCATATGAATAAAACCAGATTCGTCGTCAAATGCAAAATGTTTTAAACACATCCAATGTCTTTTAATTGGTATTGATTCGATAATATTTTTGAATGACCGGATTCATGATAGTGAATCGATCAGTTCATATTTGCGTTAAACTAGTTAGTACCAAAATCATCAGTATTGATTACTGCTTGCACTGCTTTAACGATAGCAGCATTCTGGAAAATATTACCAATACCAGTACGAATCCTCATGCCAATACTAGCATCGGTTGATACTTCAAAAGTGGTTTGATTTTGAACCGCCTAATACATTGAACATTCGCTAGAGCACCAAATGCGTTATGAACATCACACATTCGTTGTACTGGTTCCGAAACAGTACAAAAAATGCTCTAGGAAGAAGCAATACTGATGTGGTTACGCACAGTCCAACTTTTGCGTGTACATTGAAAACCCCTTTTTGTCAATTAGCAAACGTGCAACATATTTTCCAATAGACATTCTGATGCCATATGGATATTGCAAATCCAGAACACATAGTCACGATAATTGGATCTTATGGGATCATACATCATCGTATTCGGCCTCGCGGTCATTCGGCCTTGCGTCCATTCGGCCTCGCGTCCATTCGGCCTGGCGTTCATTCGGCCTCGCATCCATTCGGCCTCCCGTCCGTAATGCCTTGTGGCAGTATGCCTCGTATCCATTATGCCTCACATCTATTATGCCTCGCGTCTATATGCCTAGCATACTATGCCTAACATCCGTATGCCTAGCGTCCTCATGCCACGTGTCCCGTCCCCGCATTTTCATATGTACAGATTACAACATCAATATTTTAGAACCTAAAGAGTGAATATTAGGGTGTCCCAAAAAATCGATGTTGAAAAAGTCAAGGTGCTCAGCCCTAAATTGGAAGATAATGTTATTCATAGCATTTTTGTAGAACATTTCGATATTCTAAAAAATCGTTTTCAGGTTGCCCAAACGTGATTTATGAAAAAATGACATTTTCGAGCTACAAATCCACCCTTTGCACTATTTCCAAATCTGTTCGATTCCTACATTTTTCCATATATTTTTTTATTTTTGTGGGGTTGTTTTTGAATATTTTGCATGGTTTGGTTCAGCATCGCATTCAATTATTTGACTCACAGAGCCCATTGAACATCTCAAAAAAGTGATTGTTTTCTCATAATTTTTAGATAAAACCCTTCAAAACATATATAAACAATTTTTTTATCAAGATTTTACTGCTAAGCGGGATTCAAGACGAAAATTTACATGAAAAAAGATCCTTGATATCTTATCGGGGGACTGAGATATTGGCGTTTATACTTGTGATGGAGAACTATGCATTTTGTTAAAAATGTCACTAAAGCTCAATATCTCCATTGCACAGTGTTTTATTTTACCGTATTTGCGTATAACTTCCTGAATCGTGACTCAAATGTTGATTATAGCCATAAGATATGTTCGGAGAAGTTTCAGGATATTCAAAAATGCATCTATGAATGTAGAAAGATGGGTGATCAATCCACCTATGAGTGAGATAAAAAATTTACTTTTTAACCAGAATGAGATAGACGCAAGGTGTCCACGACAAAGTTTTAGGTTATCTCAAAACAAGAAACTTTACCGAAGACATCATGTTTCTATCTCTTACATATTACGAGCAACATTGAGTTTTCTATTAGAAGGCACGAAAAATCATAATTTTCGTTCTAACTTTTTTTGCAAATTTTTCCGAATTTTCAAACCTTCTACTAAGTTATCAGCCATCCTAAAACACATTTGTTTTCTGAACATTGTTATTTTTTATCTCCCAAAATAAAACAGTTATTAAACATATTTGTTGAAATGCATAGTTTTCCATCATATATAAAAATGCCAATATCTCAGCTCCCCGATAAGATATCGAGTATCTTTTTCCATGTAAATTTTTGTCGTAAATCCCGCTCTAAAATGAAAATTTTAGTTTTTGATCAAAATTTTTTTTTATTTGTGTTTTATCTAAAAATTATTAGTAAATTGATTTTTCTGTGATGTTTAATGGGCTCTGGGAGTCAAAAAACTAAATGCAATGCTGAACCAAACCATGCAAAATATTCAAAAACAACCCCACAAAAATAAAAAAAAATATATGGAAAAATGTAGGAATCGAACAGAATTGAAAAAAGTGCAAAAGAGTGGGTTTTTAGCTTACAAAAGGCATTTTTTCATTAATCACGTTTGAGAAACCTGAAAACAATTTTTTAGAAAGTCGAAATGTTCTACAAAAATGCTTTGAATAACATTATCTTTCAATTTAGGGCTGAGCACCTTGACTTTTTCAACATCGATTTCTTTGGGACACCCTAGTGGATATACATTTTTGCCTTTCTCCTAGAAAGGTATAGCAATCACTTGCAAAACCGAAAGTATAAAAGTGCTCCAAAGGGCCGAATGGCATATATCACTCGACTCAGCACGACGAGCTGAGCATTTTCTGTATGTGTGTGTGTGTGTGTGTGTGTGTGTGTGTGTGTGCGTGTGTGTGTGTGTGTATGTGCATATTTTTATTCTCACTCGCTTTTCTCAGAGATGGCTGGACCGATTTTCATGAAATTAATTGCAAATGAAAGGTCTTGTTGTCCCATAGAACCCTATTAAATTTCATTGTGATCGCATTTTTAGTTTAGAGGGTATGTATCAAAATGTAAAAATCATGAAACATCATTATCTCGAAAACCACACAACCTATTTGAACAAATTTGGTTTCAAATGAACTGGCTACCTTAAAAACCCTTACCTATGGATTTTATAAAGATTAAACTTGTGGTTCAAAAGTTATGAAAAGAAACGTGTTCTGAAGACTGTTTAATCTCACTCATGTTTCTCAGAGATGGCTGGACCGATTTTCATAAAATTAGTGTCAAATGGAAGGTCTAGTTGTCCCATAAGACCCTATTGATTTGTTTTGCAATCGGACTCTTAGTTTACCTGTTATGTTCAAAAATCTGAAATCCAGCTATGAAAAAAAACATATTCTGAAGACTACTTAAACTCACTCACTTTTCTCAGAGATGGCTGACCCGATTTCCACTAAATTAATGTCAATTAATAAGTCTAGCTGCCTCATAACACCCTATTGAATTTTACTGTAATCGAACTGTAACTTCGTCTGTAATGTACCGAAATGTGAAAATCACGAAACTTCATTATCTCAGAAACTACAAAACCGATTTGATCAATATTATTATCAGATGAGTGGGTTAGTTAAGGAATAACTGACGAATTATGATTGAACACGTGGTTTCAAAGTGTGGTTGCCTTATACGTTCCCATTTTATTTGATTATAATCGAACTTATGCAACAGTTATGTACTAAATTGTTAATAAAACGACGAAAGTTTATTATCTCAAAGATTACATGACTTATTGAAACATAACTAATGTCATACGAACGAATCATCTCTCGAACTTACAAATAACAAACTTCATAACAATTTGATATGTGGCTCAGAATTATGGAAAGAAAAGAAATTCAAAGACTATTTAAAACTATACCTGCTTTGATCGATATATGTGGCCTTAACATAATTTAAATGTGGTATCGTACTTTTTGAACTTTCCAAATTCATTGATTCCTTGCGATGTGTTTAAAGTCTGCAAATGCACGACGAACCGGCCATAGGATAAGATCAAGGTCAACTAACAAATCGTTTGAAATGATAGGTTTTATCGAAATGACAATATCCTCGACTCTTGGCTTTTGTACATCGCCTTAATTCTGAATACATTCATATTGGGTGGTATTCGGTCAGATTTTCTGGCATCAATCTGACACCGGAAATACCCATATTGGGGAATATTTAGTTATTCGGGTTGTTTTCCAGAAACTAAAAGTGGTCGTCTTTAAATTCAAAATGGTGTCCAGGGTCAATATTTGGTTTCTATGCATCATCTCGATTACGGAAATATCCATATTGAATCATTGTTCGGTCATTTTCGACTGTTTCCTAGAAGTTGCCATTTAGCAATTCAAAATGGTGCCTGAGGTCATATTTAGCTCATTGCATCATTCTGGTTTCAGAGATACTCATATTAGATGGTATTTGGTTATTTTGGGCTGTTTTTCACAAACCGGAAGTCGCCATCTTGGATTTCAAAATGGTATTTAAAATAATTTCTGGCCTCTGAGCGTCATTCTGGTTGAATGTTTTAGAGGTTACAAAAAAGTCTATAATGGTTCAACGCCCCTCTCTCTTCTGGAAGCACATGTTCCTGGGAAACTGCCGAAAATAATCGAATAACACCCAATACCAGAAGTTGCCATCTTAGAATTCAAAATGGTATCTGTGGTCGATTATAGCTCCTGTGTATCATTCTAGATCCGGATATTATTATATTGGGTGGAAATCGGCCATTTTTGGCTGTTTTCCAGAAACCGGAAGTTGCCATCTTACAATCCAAAATGTTGCCTGAGGTCGATTATGGAACATATTTGTTAACTCAAAAAAAAAAAACATTCACCTGCCAAATTTGGTTCCATTTACTCGGTTCGTTCTCGAGATGTGCTTCAGCAAGAAGGAGGGTTGTCAAAACATTATGGACATATTTTTTACCACTAAAAACATTTACCAGCCAAATTTGGTTCCATTTAGTTGATTAGTTCTCGAGATGTTCAGAAATTTGTGTTTCATTTGTATGGAACCCCTTCTTTCCAGAAAAGGGAGGGGCGTCCAACTATTATGAACATATTTGTTATTCCTTAAAACATCCACATGCCAAATTCGGTTTCATTTGCTTGGTTTGTTCTTGAGTTGTGCAGAAATTTATGTTTCATTTGTATGGGACCCTCCCTTCAAGAAGAGGGAGGGGTCTCAAACTATCATAGGAACCTTTATCGGCAGTAAAAACCCCTACATACAAATTTTCACGTCGATCGGTTCGGTAGTTTTCGAGCCTATATGGATCAGACATACCGGACGGCAATTTTATATGTATAGATAAAAACTGCAATATTTTAGAACCTAAAAGAGTGAATTTACTTTTATTAGATTCAAGCGTTCATGTAAATCTATTTTCACAAATAAAGTTTTGAATGAGAAAGACTTTGTCTGACCGCTGGGAGGATTAATTTAGGTGTTTGGATTGAAACGTTCATGTAAATCTATTTTTACAAATAAAAGTTTGAATGAGAAATGCTGGGTCTGATCGCTAGGTGGATTAATTTAGGTTTTTATTCATGTTAGCACCAAATCCAAAATCAAACTTGATGTCCCAGTTCTGGGATTGTCTACCGCGCCGATTATCTATTAAACCTTCATAATAAAATCATGTCGGTGTCAAACCATTATTGAAACATTTCTTGCCCGCAAAAACCGCCCGCCAAATTTGGTTCTACTTGTTTAGGTGGCGCTTTAGTTGTAAAGACATTTGTTATTCTTTTGTGTCGGAGCCCTACCTTCCAAAAGGGGAAGGTGTGTCGAACCACCATGAACACATTTCTTGTTGCCAAAAACGTCCACATGCCGAATTTGATTTCATTTGCTTGATCAATTCTTGAGTTCTACAGATATTTGTGTTTCATTTGTATGGAAGTCCTCTTCTCCTGAGGATGAAAGGGTATCGAATCACCATGGAAAGGTTTCATGCATCCACAAATCTTCACAAGCCAAATTTAATTTCGTTTGCTTGATTAGTTCTCGAGTTGTGCTAAACTTGTGTTTCATTTGTATGGTACTCCTCCTTTCCAGAAGAGGGTGGGATGTCGAACCACCACGAAAATCGAATGAACACATATCAATCAAACTAATCGTTCTGGCTTTAATTTTTTTCTGGTTTCGCATTTCTCCATGATTCGGCAACCAATGTTTAGCTAATCTTCTGCAGTTCTCATGAAAAAAAAGTAAGATTTTTTTAAATGAGGGTTTTCAGATAATTAACTTTTAATTTAGCATATTTATTTGTCTCCTCAAAAATGAGTTTTGATTTAAAAAAAAAACAACAACAATGGCACAAAAAAGCATCTTTTATCCATAGAATATCTAGCCAACTAGTGTTCTCTATTTTTCGTTCGACTTTCACGAATTTATTAAATTATTGAAAAAAAAAAAAACAAAATTCCTAAGAAAACATTCATTACCCTATAGGAGTTTTGAATTTTAAAAATAAACGCTTTTTCTTATACTAAGATCTCTACGATTTTTCTCTGATTTATAAATTTGCACAAAAGGCATTTCTCTAGAATGAAAGCTTACTGACCTGTAGGAAACATAATCCAGATTCATGTGTCATGATAGGGATGTTAGATGTGAAGACATGTCTTCATTTCGAACACATTAGAACACGTGTGAAGACGTGAAAGCCTCATAATTGGTTGATGAACCGCTTCCGATTTACTGTGTTTACTGGGAATAAAGACGGGCTTACAGATTTATTATGTGTGAAGACATTTTTTCGTGGAGTGTGAAGATATTTTAAAAAGATCTAAATTAATCCACCTAGACCCAGCCTTTCTCATTCAAACTTTTATTTGTAAAAATATAGATTTACATGAACGCTTCAATCCAATAAATGTATATTCACTCTTAAAAAATATTGATGTTGTAATCTATACATGTAAAAATGCAATCCGGTCTGTCTGTCTGTCTGATCCATATAGGCTCGAAAATTACCGAACCGATCGGCGTGAAAATTTGTATGTAGGGGTTTTTGGTACCTATAAAGGTTCTTATGATAGTTTGAGACCCCTCCCTCTTCTGGAAGGGAGGGGTCTCATACAAATTAAACATAAATTTCTGCACAACTCAAGAACAAACCAAGCAAATGAAACCGAATTTGGCATGTAGATGTTTTAAGGGATAAAAATTATGTCCATAATATTTTGACACCCCTCCTTCTTTTAGAAGGGAGGGATGCCATACAAATTAAACACAAATTTCTGCACATCTCGAGAGCTAACCAACTAAATGGAACCAAATTTGGCAGGTGAATGTTTTAGTGGTAACAAATATGTTCCATAATCGACCTCAGGCAACATTTTGGATTGTAAGATGGCAACTTCCGGTTTCTGGAAATCAGCCTGAAATGGACGATTCCCATTAAATATGAGTAGCTCCGGAACCAGAAAGATGCACAGAAGCTAAAAATTGATCACAGACACAACCTTGAATTTTAAGATGCTGACTTCCGGTGTCTGGCAAACAGCCGGAAATGACCAAGTACCATTCAATATGAATGTTTTCGGAACCAGAATTACGCCCAGATGACAGAAATTGATTTCACAGGCAATTTTAAAGTTAAAAATGACGACTTTCGGTTTCTGAAAAACAGCCCAAAGTGACCAAATACCACCCAATATGAGTATGTCCGGAGCCAGAATGTTGCAAGAACACCACTATGAATTATAGGATGGCAACTTCTGGTTTCTGGGAAACAGCCAAATTGGCCGATTTTCGTCTGACATGAGTATCTCCGGATCTAGAATGATACACAGCAGCTGAAATCGACCACAGACCCCATTTTGGATTCTATGTTGGCGACTTCCGGTTCCTGGGAAACAGCCGAAAATGATCGAATAACGCCCAATATGGGTGTTTCTTCAACCAGAATGACGCTCAGAGGCTAGAAATTATCTTAAATACCATTTTGAAATCCAAGATGGCGACTTCCGGTTTGTGAAAAACAGCCTAAGATAACCAGATACCATCCAATATGGGTATTTCAGGAATTGTTATGACGTACTGAAGCCACAAATCGACCTCAGACAACATTTTTAATTGTAAGATGGCAACTTCTGGTGTCTGGAAAACAGCCGAAAATGACCAAATACCACCCAATATGAGCGTTTCTTTGACCAGATTGACGCACGGAGGCCAGAAATCGTTCCCAAATGCCATTTTGAAATCCAAGATGGCGACTTCCGGTTTGTGAAAAATAGCCTAAATAACCAAATACCATCCAATATGAGTAACTCTGGAACTAGAATGATGCAATGAGCTAACAATTGACCCCAGGCACCGTTTTGAATTGCTAAATGGCAACTTTTAGGAAACAGTCGAAAATGACCGAATAATACTCAATATGAATATTTCCGTGATCGAGATGATGCATAGAAACCAAACATTGACCCTGGAAACCATTTTGAATTTAAAGACGACCACTTTTAGTTTCTGGAAAACAACCAAAATAACTAAATACCTCCCAATATGGGTATTTCTAGCGTCAGATTGATGCCAGAAAGTCTGTTGAAAATGACCGAATACCACCCAATATGAATATATTTAGAATTAAGGCAATGTACAGAAGCCAAAAGTTGAGGATATTGTCATTTCGATAAACTCAATCATTTCAAACGATTTGTTGTTTGACTTTGATCATATCCTATGGCCGATTCGTCGTGCATTTGCAGACTTTTAACACATCGCAAGGAATCAATAAATTTGGAACATTCAAATAGTACGATACCACATTAAAATTATGTTGAGGCCACATATATCGATCAAAGCAGGTTTAGTTTTAAATAGTCTTTGAAATTCTTTTCTTTCCATGACTTTTGAGCCACATATCAAATTGTTATGAAGTTTGTTATTTGTAAGTTCGAAAGATGACTCGTTCATATGACACTAGTTATGTTCAAATAAGTCATGTAGTCTCTGAGATAATAAACTTTAGTTGTTTTATTAACAATTTAATACATAACGGTTGCTTAAGTTCGATTATAATCAAATGAATTGGGAACGTATAGGGCAGCCAAACTTTGAAACCACGTGTTCAATCATATTTCATCAGTTAACCCTAAGCCTGCTCATCTGATAATAATATTGATAATATTGATCAAATCGGTTGTGTAGTTTCTGAGATAATGATGTTTCGTGATTTTCACATTTCGACACATTACAGACAAAGTTACAGTCCGATTATAGTTAAATTCAATAGGGTGTTATGAGGCAGCTAGACCTCTCATTTGACACTAATTTAGTGGAAATCGGGTCAGCCATCTCTGAGAAAAGTGAGTGAGTCCAAGTAGTCTTCGGAATACGTTCCTCTTCATAGCTGGATTTCACATTTTTAAAGATAACAGGCAAAGTAATAGTCCGATTGCAAAACAAATCAATAGGGTCTTATGGAGCAACTAGACCTTCCATTTGACACTGATTTTATGAAAATCGGGTCAGCCATCTCTGAGAAACATGAGTGAGATTAAACAGTCTTCAGAACACGTTTCTTTTCATAACTTTTGAACCACAAGTTCAATCTTCATAAAATTCAAACGTTAAGGGTATTTCACGTAGCCCGTTCATTTGAAATTAATTTTGTTCAAATTGGTTGTGTAGTTTTTGAGATAATGATGTTTCATGATTTTTACATTTTGATACATAACCTCTAAACTAAAAATCCGATTACAATAAAATTAAATAGGGTCTTATGGGACCACAAGACCTTTCATTTGCAATTAATTTCATGAAAATCGGTCCAGCCTTCTTTGAGAAAAGTGAGTGAGAAAAAAAATCTGCACATACACACACACACACACACACACATACACACACACACATACAGAAGATGCTCAGCTCGTCGAGCTAAGTCGAGTGATATATACCATTCGGCCCTTTGGAGCACTTTTATACTTTCGGTTTTGCAAGTGATTGCTATACCTTTCTAGAAGAAAGACAATAACCTGGTGTCCCTGCGTCATAGTTTCATGTCTGCTGTTTGAATTAAAAAGGTCAGCGCAATATGTACTGAAAGTATGAGCTTAGAGATTATCAACCGAAAGTTTGAAAATGGAAAATTTACCCAAATTTATCATTTTGATGTTGACTATAACGAGTAAAGTAGTAAAAATTGTATTTTGGATGATTGAACTATTTAAATATTTTTCATACCTAATAAACTAATAAGCAAATGGGGACAAATATACGATAAACTCTTTTCGAGCTGGAAGTTTTTTCGACTCAGCACTGGGCCACGGTGTAACGTTGTACTTATCCTACACATGCAAAATGTCCCAAAAACAATATCGATAACGAATTCTCTCAACTAATCTAGTTGATCAAGACCGCTATTAGCCCCAAGGCTAAGCGTGCGATATTGCTACAACTTTTCTATAGTTTCAACCAATCAATTAGGTATGTGTCAATTATGTGATTGTGAATTTTTACCAATTATGTGAATGTGAATTATGTGTACACCTTTCATTTGAATTATTATTATTAGTGTTAAAAAAATCTATGAACAAAATTATTTACCTCCAAATCATTAGTTAGAGGAACGCAACAGAGTATAACAGTATTTTACAAAGACAGATGAAAATCACATGGATAAAAAAGTAGTATGCCATCCTATATTGATAGCGCTATTGCGAATAAAGAAGGCACACAGCAAATATTATGCGGAATACAGCAAACAAACGCAAATTTTATTTTTAAAGTGAAAAGATTAGAGGGTTTTTGTGCCTGTTTGAGAAGGAATCGTCGGGATACAGGCTCTACTCAAGCTGGCTTTTCCTAACTCCAAAAGGACATTCGGCCCCGTTATACCTCGCGGTTGGGCCTAAATAAATATTAGAGTTTAAAAAATAAAAAAAAACACGGACTAACTCATAATGTCCGTGTTCTTATCTGGGCTCAGTGCTGGAATAGCACACCATATTTTGGAAATAACCTCTCTTGAAAGTAACATCAAAACCGGAAAAAAATCTTGTTTTATAGTTTTATAGTTTTCATTGCAAAATGCAACATTACATAGTGCCCAACGAAATGTTATTCAAATTCAAAATAGTTGCGTCTAACCGATATACTGTTTGGCATCCGAAGCACAATAACTTTTTTATTGATTCAAATCCAGAATTGGTGTTTTGGTATTGCTAGTATAATTTATTTCACTTGCAAAAAATAGTATAAACATCGGGCTTACAAATTATGATTATGTCTAACCATGAAAAAAGTGAATAAAATAAAACTATTCATATACCTATTTAACAGGTATATACAAACTTATTTTATCAAAATGCGCACTACTACCTTAATTGCCAGCTTCAGACTGAAAGCAATATAAATGGGGACATAGTGCAATAGAATTCACTATTGCCACTGAACGATGGGAACTGTTTTTTTTTTCGTTGCCTAATGCTATCAATGCTAGCTATACAATTGTCTGCCTTGAAACTACGCTCAAGATTGCCTATTCTTTTACATCGATGACCTGAAATCTTGATCGCAGTAGAATTGGCTCAACAAACTCGTTACAAACTCTACGTCTGTTGTAACGGAAAACGATTCCCGACGGCGTCCATTCGTGCCGTTCTTTCTATCGATTTTTCGTGTTCATCCTCGACCATGGTCGGTATAAACCTAGCGAAAAGTTGTATTTTATACCTACCAGCCGCGTTATGCTATTGATACTCCAACAATTGAGAAATGACAATTGTAGCTATTTTAATTGATAATTGCTTTGTTTTACACATAGTTTTTTCTAGTGGTGAAATTGGCGAGTATATTCTTCTGCAATCAGTTTTTGATTTGGTATTTCCAATAACGAAAACGAGATTCTTCGTACCTTCTGTAAGGGAGCATACTTGAATGATCTCCCTGTCCCCTTGTAGCATTTGGTCACAAAATCTCAACTCCCCTCCCTAAAAAACGTAGTATTAGATTTACTCCCCTTTCCCCGCCCTACTAAGAAAAAAAATACAAGCTTTAACTTTTATAAAACCGCGGCAAATTCAATTCATTTATCACCCATTCAATTGTTAAAGCATCACTCGCACTGAAATGATATCTTCTGCTTTACTGGATTTGTCTTCTGGTACGATGACGTCTGTAGAAAACACAGATTTATTCACGAATCCGCCAAAAAAATCATTACGCATACCAGCTTTGAAAACAAACGACTATCCAATAGTTTTCTTTAAAAATAAATTTTCTTTACTAAAAAGCACGCGGGAATAACGATTTTTGTTTTTAAAAACGGATTGTGCGTTTGGAAATGCAATTGATTGTTTATGTGCTAACAAAGCTTTCAGAAGATTGCAGGAATGTCAAGGAATACCGATGAAAACCAGAGGAAAAATACAGTGAAAATTTTGTAAAAACCGTTAAAGTGTGAAATTTTATGAGTACGTCTCTCAAATTCATGTGTTAAAATATATAAATGCTTGAATATAGTCCGTACTATTCCTTTTTCTTTTTCTTCAAACGCGTACCTTCATCTTTTTTTAAATGTTCGTTATTCATTTCCCCGGTCGTTGAACGATTGTTTTTTATACAAGAAAATCTTTTTAATATATTAAATACCGTTTTGACTCAAACTCGAAAACTTCAGAATAAAAATCACATTATTATGGGTGCTCATTATGTCCTAATGGTCGCCCCTAATCCTCCTAGCCCTTTAAAAGCAATCTCAAGAAGCTCATGTTTTTAACTTTTTTTCCATAGCACCTATTTTAATCAGTCGAAAAACTAGCTGTCTTACGAATATATAAAAAATACCGTTCAACACAGAAAAATCTTTGAATAAACATCTATCAAAAGAGTAACCAAAATTGTAGCCATTCAAGCGCCCTTCGAGTGCTGAAAATACCCCCTACAAAACAGAACCGCCTTAAATAGGTTCGGGGTAATTGAAATAGTGTCCCTCGATTTGGATCTTTAATTTGTTTATAAAGCTTGCTAAATCAGGTTCACAATCTGAAAACAAGTGCTGACAGAGAAAATGATAGCTAACAAATTGTTATATTTATGTTTGCATTTCATCTTACACATTACGAGAATTTCGTTTCAATACACAGGAGGCTGCACGAGCTGCTTGAAATAGGTTATGTACTAGGGTGTTAGACGCAGTGTTGCAAAAGTCAAGGTGCTCAACCCTAAATTGAAAGAGAATGTTATTTTTAGTATTTCTGTAAAACATTTCTACTTTCTAAAAAATACTTTCAGCTTTCCCAAACGTGATTTATGGAAAGATGACTTTTTTAAGCTACAAAGACACTCTTTGCACTTTTTGCAATTCTATGGGAATCGATACATTTTTCCATATATTTTTTATTTTTGCAGGGCTGTTTCGAATATTTTACATGGTTTGGTTCAGCATCGCATTCAGTTATTTGACTCACAGAGCCCATAAAACATCGCAAAAAAATGATTTTTCGACTAATTTTTAGAAACAAAATCACAAAGGTTATATGCAAAGCCACGACCGCAAGTTGACATAGATCTACATAAGGTGGTTTGTAACATTACTTGTATTGAATATGTATAAAATGTTGTGCGAAATATGAGTTAAAGTGCTACCGAATTTCAGTTTGCACATACATCACTGAACTGCCACTGCAACGGCTGGTCCTGCCGATATCGCTGATGATACCATTGTTGCTGCGGATGCTATCCGCTGCCACAGCTGCTACCGCTGCTGTTAAGTAAGGATTATTGTTGTCACTGTCTACACGCAAAAGTTCCAACTTACAGCATCCGATGTGTCCTCTCGAAACTCACATTAAATGCTCTGGTTTGGCACAACATATGTGTCAAAAGGATAACGCAACAGTTGCGTAATAAATACATTGACAGAGTTTGAAATCAGAATAGGGTAGGGAACATATTCTAAGCAGCTTTAGGAACCGCCTGTGTATTGAAACGAAATACTCTAAATATGTTGGGTGAAATTCAAACAGAAGTATGTCAATCTGTTCTCTATCTTTTTCTCTGTTAAAACTTGTTTTCATCAATTAAAGTTACCAATCGAGGGACACTATTACAATCACCCCGAACCTATTTTTAGCAGTTTACATATGTTTTGCAGACGTTTTATTTTAGCACCCGAAGTGGCTCCTGAATGGCTGCAATATAGGTAGACTTGTTTCAAATGGTGATTGTTCTCAGATTGCTTTGTGATTAACGGTATTTCTTATATTCGTAAGACAGCTAGAAAATCAAAGTTTTCGTTTCAATCATTGAAATTGTCGATATTGATCAAAATTCAGGAGTTTGAGGTCTGTTTTCTTCGACTGATTAAAATAGGCGCTACTCCTTAAGCCGTTCCTTACCCTATGCATAATATACACAAAATCGTGATGCTTCGGGAGACTTCAATAATCAATTAAAGTTACCAATCGAGGGACACTATTCCAATCACCCCGAACCTATTTTCAGCAGTTTCCATATGTTTTGCAGACGATTTATTTCAGCACCCGAAGTGGCTCCTGAATGGCTGCGATATAGGTAGACTTGTTTCAAATGGTGATTGTTCTCAGATTGCTTTGTGATTAACGGTATTTCTTATATTCGTAAGACAGCTAGAAAATCAAAGTTTTCGTTTCCATCATTGAAATTGTCGATATTGATCAAAATTCAGGAGTTTGAGGCCTGTTTTCTTCGACTGATTAAAATAGGCGCTACTCCTTAAGCCGTTCCTTACCCTATGCATAATATACACAAAATCGTGATGTTTCGGGAGACTTCAATAATCAATTAAAGTTACCAATCGAGGGACACGTCGTTAAATGCAAAATGTTTTAAGCAAATCCAATGTCTTTTTAATTGTTATTGATTCGATGATGTTTTTGTCAATACCAGTACGAATCATCATGGCAATACTAGCACCGGTTAATACTTCAAAAGTGTTTTGATTTTGAGCCGTCCAATACATTGAACATTCGCTAGAGCACCAAATGCATTATTAACAACACACATTCGTTGTACTGGTTCCGAAACAGTGCAAAAACTGCTTTAGAAAGACGCGATATTGATGTGGTTACGCACAGTCCAACTTTTGCGTGTAGGACTAATATGAGCAGTTCCGGCTGAAACAGGCTCAAATAGTACATTCCGAATTACTAGGTCTAGAATTCTGTCGGCCATGTTAGGGAAAGCAGTCATATAACGACCAATCAGAGGTCGAATTTTGCGTTTTGGCAAGGCTTGACAATTTTGAATTATTTCGAACAATAAAATTACATTAATTAATTCTGCATTTGTGGGGTTCCTCAGGAGATTTTTCAATCGATTGCTGCAAGATCGAAGGAAATCTATCGCAAATTAAACGATTTATTAGCATTTAAAATTTGACATATTTTTCACTTTTTCCGGTTTTAGATTTTCATTTTACATCCCTATGTAGTCGATCTTCCTGAGAGACGTAGTTTTACGTCAAAAAAAAAACAGGAGGGTTGTGTGCAAAGCCGCGACCGCAAGGTTAAAGTAGAGTACTTTTACAAGAAAGATAACCCGGTTGCTTGCGTGTCAGTCATTTTTTCTAGTAAATAAACGTTGACTAATCAGAACAATCGAATTTTGCGCTTCAACAAGGATTGACCATTTTCAATAATATAGTAAATTGCTTGTCATGGTTGGGGCTTTACAATTTTTAAATTTTGAGATGAAATTTTTTCGGATGTCGTGCTCATGACTGAAGGAAAAGATAATTCAGTACGTTTTGAGACACGGAGATGAAGTAAAATTTATAACTTTTACAAATTTAAAAATGTGAACTCATTAGAAAATATTAACTCTTCAATCAAGTTTTTATTTTATCCTGAAAAGGACAATTTGTTGTTCATTTTAGTATCGGATAAGATGCCGATCACATCTTTGCGTTATCACTGACAGGGCGAATAAAGTATTCCTTGTGATAAAGTAAACAATGAAATGCTGATATAACACTCAAAACTAGACGGCTCACGTGTTGTCAAAATGAGTCAACTTTTTATTGAATGCATTTACTAGTGCCCACTATCGCACAGAGACTGCATTTCACTAAAGTGCCTCACTGCATCATCCGCTATCGATGCTGAGATTCGCTGCAACTCGTTCGCTATCCGTAGCCATGCCACAGTTATGGCCGCTATACGCTGCCATTGGTATCGACTGTCCCTGCATCAGCTGGCCCAGCTGCTATCGTTGCTGGAATCCGCTGCAACTAGTGCGCTATCCATTGCTACGCCACAGCTGTGGCCGCTTTCCGCCATCGCTGGTATCCACTGCACTGCTAGTGCTGCTGCTAAGGGAGGACGACTGCTGTTGTCGCTGTCTAGAACTATTATGAGCGGCTTAGGCTGAAACAGGCTCTCATATAGGCCAAATAGCATGTTTTAAATTGCAAGGTATATGATTCTGTCGACTTGGGAAGCAATCATATAACGACCAATCAGAGGTGGATTTTTTCGTTTTGACAAGGCTTGACTATTTTCAATAGTACAATAGTGTGAATAATAAAATTACAATTATCTTCTTTTGGGAAGAATCTTAGAAGATTTACCAATCTATTGCTGCAAGAACGAAGGAAATCCATCGAATACTAAACGATTTATTTGCACTTGAAATTGGACATATTTTTCACTTTCTTCGGTTTTAGATTTTCATTTCACATCCCTACACACTTAATTCATCTCGGCAAACTTCCCAACAGCTGATCGAGCTCGGCGAACTTTTCAACAAATATCAGCAATATATTTCGACGAACATTCAGCAAATATATCGATTTACCGTGAACCAGCAAGTAATGACATCTCGCCTGCCGAAGTTTATGAAAATTCTACCAAAAATTTGTAAAACAGTTCGCTGAATTTATCAGCTGTTGAGTTCTCGGCAATAAAATCTAAGTGTGTATGTAACCGAACTTCCTGAGAGAAGTATTCTACTTAAAAAAGAACCCTTTAAAACACAAACTAAATAAATTTTCAGTCAGAAACTGAAATTTTTACTGGAAAGCGAGATTCATGACGAAAAATTTCAAAAAAAAAGATTCTTGATATCTTATCGGCGGGTTGAGATATTTCCACTTTTATATGGGATGGAAAACTACGCAAAGAAGCTACACTCAACAAACAGAATGAGATCACCCCTCTCGAATTTCGGTAACAACTAGCCAATTTACCGTCCATTTCAGAAACGTCACCGAGAAGACCAGCCCAGTCCTAACTGGAACGCGGAAAAAACTTTTAGATTTACTTATCCAGATTTCATCCTGACGTTACCGTTGAAAGTGTTCGTTCGATGGCTAAAGAATGTTTGTGCGATGAGCCTGATGTAGTTAGATTGGTTAAAAGAGATTTTGATGGAAAATGCTTCGCTTCGGCGACTTCCGGTTTCTGAAGAACAGCGGAAAATGACCGAATACCACCCAATATGTACATTTTCGAAATCGTTATGATGCACTGAAGTCACAAATCGACCTCAGACAACATTTTGAATTGTAAGATGGCAACTTCCGGTGTCTGGAAAACAGCCAAAAACGACCGATTTCCATCCAATATGAGTATCTCCGCAACCAGAATGATGCACAGAAGCTAAAAATCGATCACTGACACTGTTTTGAATTCAAAGAAGGCGACTTCCGGTGGCTGGCAAACAGCCGAAAATGACCAAATACCCTTTAATATGAATGTTTCCGGAGCCAGAATGACACCCGTAGGTCATAAATTAATTTCGCATGCCATTTTGAGATCCAAGATGACGACTTTCGGTTTCTGAAAAACAGCTTAATGTGACCAAATACCACCCAGTATGAGTATCTCCGGAACCAGAATGATGTAAGGAGCTGAAAATTGTCTCAGAAACCATTACGAATTGTAAGATGGCAACTTCCGGTTTCTAAAAAACGGCCAAAAAAGGCCGATTTCCATACAATATGAGTATCTTCAGAACCAGAATCATACACAGGAACTAGAATCGACCACAGACACCCTTTTTGAATTCTAAGATGGTGACATAAGGTTTCTGGAAAACAGCCGAAAATGACCAAATTACACCCAATATGGATGATTCTTAAACCAGAACGACGCTCAGGCGCCAGAATTTGTCTACAAATGCCATTTTAAAATCTAAGATTTACGGTTTCTGAAAAATAGCCTAAAGTGACCAAATACCACCCAATATGAGTATCTCCGGAACCAGAATGTTGCAAGGAGCTATAAATTGACCGAAAACAACATTTTGAATTATAAAATGGCAACTTTTGGGAAACAGCCGAAAATAACCGAATACTACTAAGACCAGCAATTCTTTATGCTGTACCGATCTGGTCAAGTTGCTGCTCAACAAGGAATAAAACGCTCCAAAGAATTTAGAACAATATTCTGAAAATGATTTTGAAGCGTCCTCCTTGGTTTGGTACACTCAAATTACATAGACTTACTGGTGTTGAAACATTAGAAGCTATGTCGAATAAAATTATTACCAATTTTCGACAAAAATCGTTGCAATCCTCAATTGCTACGATAAACTCTCTTCATAGCCAATAAGTTAGCAATTAAGTTAGTTGTAAGTTTACTTCCCCTTTTTTGACAGGTTGGTTTAAATCCCTACGAATGATAAATTCTAATTGCGAAAGCAATCAAATCCTAATAATTGAAATTACAAATTTCTAACAGTGTTGAGAAGTCACCATTTGTGATTGGACACTAGGGTGGGGAAATGTGATCAATTTTCCAAAACCAAGTTTTTTTCGTTCCTTTTTGGGCCCCAAACAACCTAAACTCAACGGAAGTCGATTGGTTTTGTCTCCGCTTGGCGCATTGCACTATAAACTTGGATGAAAATTTATATTGGAAAACCTACTTTTTTGTATTTACCTTTCTAGAGAGCTCAATAATGATCTAATAATGCACTACATTATGTAAAAGTATAGTATTTTAGATGCCTAACAACTTTGCAAAAAGCACTGAAGAGCTTGCATGTCCCTAAGAAGAGCTATAGCTATTCAAAGTTGAGTTTGTTTAAATGTAGAAAATCTTGTTTTCTGCCAACATTACCAATGTACCGGCGTCAGTAGGATTCCCATCAGAAGTAACCTATCGTAAGGGGCCATCCACATACCACGTGGACAGATTTTAAACGATTTTGACCCCCCCCCTTCCCCTCCGTGGACAACTGTCCATACAAATTCTTTTTTTTTTTTGTAGGGACCGTGGACATTACACAACCCCCCCCCCCCCCCCCAAGCTGTCCACGTGGTATGTGGATGGCCCCTAACGACTTTATACACTCAGCTGGACCATGCAAACAAATTTAGGTCAATATTCTAGACGTAGGTAGAATCTACAACGTGTTTCAGAGGTTACTTCTGATGGAAATACACTGGCAGTGTTGGCAGAAAAAATGATTTGCGACATAAATTTCGACATACTCAACACCCTAGACTCCCTAGCTCTTTGATGTCTTCGGCCAAGTTGTTAGGCATCGAAAAACCTACCATTTGAAGTCATGAAACCTATGGTTTGAACCACTTTGAGCTCTTTAGAATGGAAAATGCAAAAACGTTGGTTTTTCCATACAAATCTCCATATAAATTTGAACTGCAATGCGCCAAGCGGAGACTAAACCAATCGACTTCCGATAAATTAAGGATTGTTTGGGGCTCCAAAAAGAACAAAAAAACTTGGTTCTGGCTTTCTGCTATCAAGTTTCGTTTTTTCCATATAACGATTCCCCACCCTATTGGACACACATACTCATTATTTAGTAATATTTATCATAAATACTTAAGCTACTAACAAATCCCTCCCCCTTTAAAAAAACCGAATACTACTACATATGGATATGTGATAAAAATGGCGCTTGGTTCGGTCTGGTCGCACGCCGATCATCTCAAAATCACCAACCATCGTTCTTTGTCTTCAACGCAAAGGATATTTTTGGCGGTTTTTGTCGATGCAACGTATCACGTGTGTCAAAACAGTGAAGACATAGTACACTGTGATTTCCTTACAGTCCGATGGCTTCATACCAGGCGAGAAGTACGATGCAACGAAAAAAGCACCTGCCAATTTAGCACCGACAGGCACCGTTCTGTTTAACAAATTTTAAAACCTATGTGCACAAATTTTCGAACATCGTGTTCAGAACGCATGTCATCTCAACATGTTTATGTATATCTCATATTCGGGCATGTTAGTAGGAAACGGTGAACTGCGATGGAAATCGCGCGCTCGTTCAACAAAAACGTAGGATTTTTACACGGCGTGCACATGTGGGCATGTGAGAACCCAATAATGATCTAATAATGCACTACATTATGTAAAAGTATAGTATTTTAGATGCCTAACAACTTTGCAGAAGACACTGAAGAGCTAGGATGTCCCAAAAAAAACTGGAGCTGTTCAAAGTTTAGTATGTCAATTTGAATGCAGAAAATCTTTTTTTCTGTCAACATTACCAATGTACCGGCGCCAGTAGGACTTCCATCAGAAATAACCTGTCGTAACGAGTTTATCCACTCAGTTGGATCAAACAAACAAATTCAGGTCAACATTCTAGGCGTAGGTGGAATCTACAACGTGTTTCAGAGGTTACTTCTGATGGGAATCTGACTAACGCCGGTACACCGGCAGTGTTGGCAGAAAAAATGATTTCTAACATAAATTTCGACATACTCAACTTAAAACAGCTCTAGTATTTTTAAGACACCCTAGCTCTTTGATGTCTTCGGTCAAGTTGTCAGGCATCAAAAAACCTACCATTTGAAGTCATGAAACATATGATTTGAGCCACTTTGAGCTCTTTAGAATGGAAAATGCAAAAACGTTGGTTTTTCCATACAAATCTCCATATAAATTTGAACTGCAATGCGCCAAGCGGAGACTAAACCAATCGACTTCCGATAAATTAAGGATTGTTTGGGGCTCCAAATAGAACAAAAAAACTTGGTTCTGGCTTTCTGCTATCAAGTTTCGGTTTCCCCATACAACGATTCCCCATCCTAATCTACATCTGTCTCTTATTTTTATGTATAACACGAAATTAATGTGTAAAACACATAAAAGATTCCCGGATAAATGATATCTAGATGTTGTGTAATAGTAAACCGTATATAAACATAATTTATGGGGAATTAAATAAAAATAAAATAGAAAACTCATTGGGATGGCGTTTAGGTAACTTATTCGTCGCCTTGAAATTACACTGGGGTCGCTTTTCACGCGGTTGGTTGTACCGCATTTAAAAGATTAGATTATAAATATTCATATATATTTCAATGTACACGCGAGCACAAAAATTATTTTAAAGGTGATTTACATATACTCACCAGAAATCGTTCGAAATTTTCAATAATCGGCGATTTTAACGCTAAACATCGTTCATGGAATAATTATCAAAGTAATTCCAATGGCAAAATTTTATTCAATGATTGTTGTTCAGGATACTATTCTATTTTGTCTCCGAATAGTCCTACATGCTTTTCTTCTGTAAGAAACTCTTCAACAATTGATTTGGTGCTAACAGATCAAAGTCATGTATGTAGTGATTTGATCACACATGTTGACTTTGATTCTGACCATCTTCCAATAACTTTTTCTTTATCACATGAATCAGTTTTAAACCCTGTGAGCTCTGTTTTTAATTATAACAAGGCTAATTGGGAAAGATACAAAACACATATTGAGAGAAATTTCAATAATGAGCTTGATTTACAAAACGAAGGGAAAATTGATTCCGCTTTGGAAACATTAAAATGTGCAATTGTTGATGCCAGGAATTATTCTGTTCCAAAGGCTCAAGTGAAATTTGATTCACCAATAATTGACGAAAATCTTCAACTTCTAATTCGTTTGAAAAATGTCCGCAGACGTCAATATCAACGTTCTCGTGACCCTGTTTTCAAAACTATTTATAAAGATTTACAGAAAGAGATTAAACATAGATTTACTCTTCTGAGAAATCAAAATTTTGAGACTAAAGTTGAAAAATCGAAACCATATTCAAAACCTTTTTGGAAGCTGTCGAAGATTCTTAAGAAACCTTCAAAGCCTGTTCCAGTTTTAAAAGATGGTGAACGTTTTTTTGTATCCAATGAACAAAAGGCTCAAAGACTTGCTCAGCAGTTTGAGAGTGTTCATAACTCAAATTTGAATTTTGTGAGTCCATTGAAAATGAAGTCACACGTCAATTTGATTTAATTTCTTCCCAGAATTTTTTACCTGCAGAAATAATTGAAACTAACTTGAATGAGATTAAATCAATTATTAAAAATTTCAAAAATATGAAAGCACCTGGTGACGATGGAATCTTTAATATACTAATCAAACATCTCCCTGAGAGCACAATGGAATTTTTAGTGAAAATTTTCAATTGCTGCTTCAAAATTGCATATATTCCGAAATTATGGAAAAATGCAAAAATTACTCCAATCTTAAAACCGGATAAGAACCCAGCTGAAGTTTCAAGTTAGCGACCAATCAGTTTGCTTTCTTCAATAAGTAAACTGTTTGAGAGAATTATTCTTAACAGAATGATGTCACACATCAACGAAAATTCAATTTTTGCAAATGAACAGTTTGGATTTCGCCATGGGCGTTCCACAACTCATCAATTGCTCAGAGTTACTAATATGATACGAGCTAACAAATCTGAAGGTTATTCCACTGGAGCTGCTCTTTTAGACATAGAAAAAGCATTCGACAGTGTTTGGCATGAAGGTTTGATTGCGAAATTGCAAACTTTTAATTTTCCAATTTTCCTAATCAAAATTTTAAAAAATTATCTTACTGATCGAACTCTGCAGGTTGTCTATCAGAATTCAAAATCTGATAGATTTCCTGTCAGAGCAGGTGTACCTCAAGGTTCAGTCTTGGGTCCAGTCCTGTACAACATATTCACTCCAGATCTTCCTGATTTGCCTCCAGGATGCACAAAGTCATTGTTCTGCGATGACACAAGCATTTCCGTAAAAGGAAAAAGCCTTCGTGTCATATGCAGTCGATTGCAAAAAAGTTTAGATATTTTTTCTTCCTACTTGCAAAAGTGGAAAATCTCTCCCAGTGCTTCTAAAACTCAAATGATAATTTTTCCGCATACGCCTAGGGCTTCTTTCCTCAAGCCAAACAATAATCACGTTGTCAAGATGAATGGGGCTATTTTAAGTTGGTCTGACAAGGTTAAGTACTTGGGACTAATTTATGATAAAAAACTTATTTTCAAAGAGCACATTGAGAGTATACAAGCCAAGTGCATCAAATATACGAGATGTTTATATCCTCTCATTAACAGGAATTCTAAACTTTGTTTAAAGAACAAACTTTTGATTTACAAACAAATTTTCTAGACCAGCTATGCTTCATGCTGTACCGATCTGGTCAAGTTGCTGTTCAACAAGGAAGAAAACGCTCCAAAGGATTCAGAATGAAATTCTGAAAATGATTTTGAAGCGTTCGCCTTGGTTTGGTACACTCGAATTACATAGAATTACTGGTGTTGAACCATTAGAAGCTATGTCAAATAAAATTATTAACAATTTTCGACAAAAATCGTTGCAATCCTCAATTGCTACGATAAGCTCTCTTTATAGCCAATAAGTTAGCAATTAAGTTGGTTGTAAGTTTACTTCCCCTTTTCTGACAAGTAGGTTTAAATCCCTACGAATGATAAGTCCTAATTGCGAAAGCAAGCAAATCCTAACAGTTAAAATTACAAATTTCTAACAGTGTTGAGAAGTCACCATTTGTGATTGGACACACATACTCATTACTTACTGCTATTTATCATAAATTCTTAAGCTACTAACAAATCCCCCCCTTAGAAAAAAAAATATTCATACTAAACTTATTTGATACCGCGTACAAACAATCTTCCGAATCGAGTAGAAACAATCCGCGTTATTCTAAAAATATCACGTTCAAAAAAACGCATAAAAACAACCCGCGTAAAAAGCGACCCCAGTGTATTCAAACATGCTTTTCAACCCTTAATCTACACTATATATAAATGGCACGATTACTTGAAGTGTTTTTGCACTTGACTCAATTCGTCACATCGTACTGCAAATTGAAGTGATTTAGTGTTGATTTCAAAATGATTAACACTTTCCAATGAAATGATCTTGCGTTGGAAACTGTTTAATGGAAATCACCATCAAGTTATAATTAATATCTCTTGTATTTGCACCACTGTATAAATCAATTGAATTTCAGCTGCAATTCCAATGACAAACGTCAAAAACATAAAACGAAACAACAATAGTGAAGGTGGCGAAAGGCGCAAGCAGCACATTTTCTCCAGAGATTAACAATTTGTTTGTAAATAAGTTATTGAATTTTTGATATCAAAATAACAATAAAACAACTCTTTTCAGATCCTGAAATCGAATGCACCGACACTGTGACAGAGATCATTTTGTAATCAAATTGAAAATCTAAAATGAAATAAAATTGAAAAGTCTTAAATAACAGAAATCTTTTTAATTTATTGTAATTAGCTGATTATATCCAAATGACCGTATCTTAAACATAAGCATATCAAAAAAGATGAACATAACAACAGAAAATCAAGTGATTTGCTGTTGATTTCATCGTTCCTCGCATCAATGTGTTTCGAAGGATTTTCTTTTCACTTTAAAATGGTAGGCAAGTAGTGCGAATTCAACAGCAAATCACTTCATTTCGACGTGATTTTTTTACAGTGTAGAAATGGATAATATTCTACGAAAATCATCATTTCATGATTCTATATAATAAATGGCGTTTCTGAAGCACCGGAAACTATTGTTTCTCTTGACGCTTTTCACCCCGCACCGCGTGCGGAATCAATTACTCGCCGCCCTGTGGAATACTGTTTCCAACTGAAACTACATTACTCTTGAATCAAGTCTAGATTTAGAGTCTTGATTTTGAAGAATCGTGATAGTTGAGAAAGAAAGCAACAATAATTAGGAAATATGAAATTTATCAATTGACTTTTATGTTTAACTCATGACTGTTGAATAACTGTTTCTTCCATTTTAATTTTTAATGTTTAAGTTATAATATGCACAATCATGTGATATTTTATTGTTACTAAGTATTTTTTCGGACCATTTATGAATTTATCGTTAGCTTTAGTAATAACTCACAAAATAATACACATGTAATCAACTGAAACCCCTATCTTGAAATATATTCCAAGCACAAATTCTAGCTCTTGTGTTTTACTCTTATTAAAAGTAAATAAACCCACGTAGCACTATCGATACGTTTAGCGTCGAAGCATACAGCGAGTATAAGTTCGAAGGCATAATTTAAGAGAATTCCGAGGACTAACCGGCTCTTTTCAATCATCTGCTCTTGGAAAATTGATATCACCCTGATACCGTTTGAGATAAATGGTGAATCCTCCACTGTGTCACACAGTGTACTGTGAGAATTAAATCGGGTCAGTGTAGAATAAACCATACAATGGTTTAGTCAACTATATTCTAACAATTATGGACAGACCTCTTGTTTCCTGTTGCAATTAATCAACAAATCCTACGCGCGGTTCATCATGAATATATACAATTAGGTATTTGTTTATGACCCCCTTTTCATACTTTTGCTTCATGTTTTAAACCTAATTGTTTTGTTAGTGTCACCAAAGTAAGCTTCAAAGTTAAAAACTTTTATACGGCGGATGTCCTTCAAAAAAAAAAAACAATAAAAAGCCTGGGAGTTTATAACGAGCAATAACTTAGCTCGATAAGATTTGTGAACATTGAAACAACAATAGCAAAGTTACAACTTCTCAACACAGATACTGTCAAGGCATCACCTTAATGTAGTTGATAACGTTTCTGCCAACTTATAGGTGGTCTGAGTTAGAACCGATGACGATGGTTGTTGTGGAGTGGTTTAATTTTGCCAAGGCCGAGAGATTTCATCACTGGAGAAAGCAAAGAACGGTAGTGCCGGCCTGTAGTCAACGGGTCGTTCAGATAAGCAAAAGTCGTCATCCCCGCGTTGGTGAATTGACCAGGGGTATGACGTTGATTCAATATCCGATATCCAATATTTTAATGCAATATGGCGTCATTTGTTCACTAAACAATTTAAAACCGTTATTTTTCGCGACCACTTGACTAACAGTGCAGTACTTACATGAAGATGTGTTACCGTGTAAATAGTATTACCAAAATTATTACAATTATAATGGTCATTACTGGCACTGCTCGTCGTGACTTGCAGTGTCAGTGGTACCACGATGCTGGTGGTATCGCTATAAAATTTGGTAACGCGACTGTTCTACAGTCAGGTTTTTTTTTACGCGGGGGATACGCACCTCATAAAAAAAACCGCGTTAATTCAAAAATCCGCGTAAAAAAAACCGCGTTTATTCAAAAATCTGCGTAAAAAAAACCGCGTTAATTCAAAAATCCGCGTAAAAAAAACACGTTTTTTTTTAAAATCCGCGTAAAGTAGTCCAGCAAGAAGGGCTTTAGAAAAAACCCTAGACGCTCTAGAACCAGTATTTAAAATTGTCCTCTTTGACGGTTATTCCGGATCTTTCGGTGGGCGGAGAGTATTTTTTGGACTAAGTCTTTTACTAGATAAACACTTAAACGTTTCTGGTTGCAACCCACGTTAATTCGGAAATTCGTGAAAATTTTTTTTAATTAGCGCGGTATCCCGTAAAAAAAACCGCGTAAATTCAAAAATCCGCGTAAAAAAAACCGCGTGATTCCAAAAATCCACGTAAAAAAACCGCGTTAATTCAAAAATCCGCGTAAATAAAACTCGTAAAAAAAACCGCGTGTAAAAAACCCGCGTAAAAAAACCTGACTGTATAGGATTTAACGTTTATAGCATGGCCTTGGAATTGACACACAAAAGTGGCGGCATTCAACCGACGCAGAAAAGCGAAATGAAGAAAACTGCAACAGTTGTTTTATTTTGTTTTGATAAAGATTTCATTTTATGATATAATTTCGTGATTCGAATCGTAATTACTTTCCCGAATATAAAAAATTATATGTTGGAGAGATCGAGCGTTTGATTCAATTTAGAAGGTATTTTCATCCTTTGAATTATTCAACCCATGGAAATCAATCTCCGTGAATGTGAACATAACCATAAATTTTGGATTTCTGTTCCAATCTCTTTGATGTCAAAGAATGCTTTGTGTTATATTAATAATATAAACCAAAAATAACTCAATAAAGCGTATTTTTATGAAAAATAGAATTTTTCAAACTTTCCATTAAAATATCTCAAAGCAAATGCATGTACAAAGTCAGTACAGTACATCAACCCATGGAAATCAATCTCCGTGAATGTGAACATAACCATAAATTTTGGATTTCTGTTCCAATCTCTTTGATGTCAAAGAATGCTTTGTGTTATATTAATAACACAATAAAGCGTATTTTTATGAAAAATAGAATTTTTCAAACTTTCCATTGAAATATCTCAAAGCAAATGCATGTACAAAGTCAGTTGTCAAGAGCTTATTATTCTCAAAAATGTTGCAATTGAAAAAAATCTTTGAAACTTAACCTTGAAGTGCGTTCTGTGTATTTGTTCCCTAACTAAATTTTTCATAGTAGTGTGTTTCAGTAAAGTGTGTAGGTAGACTTGCCAGCTGTTGTTGGCATAAAGAATAGTCTTCATCAACAAGTTCGGTAACAAACTGAGCATATTCTGACCACTCTGCGGTTACAAATAATTTCTATCAAACTAAGTTAACATACCTTGTAGAAGCTCTTTCAGAAAAGAATATCTATGATTTTTTGCTCAAATTTTTCAGCGCCCCAGAACATTATTCTTCAACATATTGTTTTAAATAGTTATCAACAGCTGATTTATAAACGTTGTGGTTCTCGATATAATATTGTTTAACCCTCTAGTGACCGAGTTATTTTTCGGACGGACCTCGATAAAATCACTATGAATATTTATTAATAGTACAGTAATCACCCGATTATATCTGTATCCGATTTTATCTGCCCCCGATTTTATCACATTTTTCACCCGATTTTATCATCATAAAACATTTCATTAAAAAATATTATAATCAATATTTAAGATATTTTTCATAATTTTGTGTATCAATCTGGATGCATTTTACATGAAAAGTTCAACCGATGCACAATGTTACATTTTGCTGTTATCATGCGAATAATTGAATAGTGGCTCATTTCAAGATGGCTTGACAAAGTATTTTTTTTAAATTCTTTTAGCACCAATATTTAGTGGTTAATTTGTGGTTTCGAAATCCAATTTGTGGTAATTTGTGGTTGAGTAATTTCTGAGAAATTTTCAAAAAACTGAGTCAAGCAATCTCTGAAAATGATTTCGCTTCAAATGAATCGGACAACGATGATATATACATCAATCGAAAGCTCTTAATTTGTGGTTCACGAAAATGTAGTTTTTGTAGGCATAGTTCATAATAAAATAACTAAAAAACTATTATTTAAATTTTTGAACATTGTTTACCTCTTGTTGTCAACACCGACCGTACGCGGCGCTGGTAGACCATCAAGAGCTAAGAGATCTAGAGCATATAGAAAACCGGTAAAGCTTTGTGTTCCCATAGTGCAAGAGTGACAAAATCGAACTGTCCCTGTCCGAAACTGCCTTATCATTTGACAATCCATATCGGGCTTATCCTTTGCTTACTGATCTGACAGTACCAACATCCTGTTGAAGATGAAGACGATCACAAGTAAGACGACGAATTAAAACTAAGCAGCGAGCAGCGCGTGGATTAATGGAGTCTTTAATAATTTCTAAAATTACTTGAACATTTATAAAATTATTTACATATTCGGATCTATTACAAAACTAAAGTGGACTAAAATTGTAAGTCATATGCAATCATACCTTTTCCCCCCTTTAAAATCAATAAATTAAAAAATTTATAGTTTCGAGCAAACTCCAACCTAAAAATAAAAGAGTTTCGACTACGAAGACGTCCGAAATACAATTAGCTATTGTAATCAAATAAATTTCTTTTTGAGCGTCTTAGTAGAATGGAATTGAATATTGAGAATAGGTTATGTTTCCATTTAATTCTACTACAAAAAATCGAATACCCTCTAATCGAATACCGTCCGCAGATACGTATTTCGGCTGCTACATGCAACCATCATCAGTGCTTATGTGGACAGTCCACAGTGTAGTGCGTATTGTTGGAGTAACGTAAAACAGATGATTTTTTCTCAGAAAGCTTTCGTGTAGCGTTGAGTGTGGTGAAACTAGAGATACTCAGAGGGAGAGATATGCGGTGAGCCAAACGAACCGTCAAAATTGGAGCCAAACAAACAAGAAAGGTAACACCACATTGAGAGGTATTGCAATCAGGTACAAAAAAGAACGTGTTTATTCCTATACGATTTTTTGTTCTATTGCCAATGAATGAATTAAGAATGCTGTGAGTGATTTTTACCCGGAGTTCAACAAACAAAATAAGTGAAGGTGTATAAAATTAAACATAACCATAAAATATATCACCTTAACAGTTTTTGCGAAGCATTTCACTATTCTTAAGGACTTTCACCATCACCACCGATTATACAAGTCGAATGTTAGTCGACATTGCGCTTTGAGAAGAGATCTGGCACCTCTGACATATGAAACCCAGTTGCCGAATTGGCGATTTTTTTCACCGCGAATCTCTTCCTCTGAGTATTACTAGGTGAAACAGTATGTAAACAGCAGGGATACTATATGTGCAGATTTGCTGCGAAATGCAAATGTTGATCAATTAGCAGATATTTGTAGTTGACAAGCCTTCGTGTGTTTTACGTAAATTTCCTCAAATAAGTGAAGTTTTACGTAGACATGCGAGCGTAATTTTCTCGATCTTCGGTCGAATCATTTCCGGAAATGTAGTTTTGCCGTTTACCGATTGTTTGAAAAAAAAAAAAAACCTAGATTATTACACCTAGGGGTGTGATCTGGTCTTTCTCATACAAAATCTATTATATGTTAAAATCTATTAGCACATACGTTTTAACTCTGGAATAAATTACAGCCTGATAATAATAAAGAACAATTTTTTGTTTCGATAAATATAATAATATTTTGGTAACCAACTACGCAACTGTATTCGACTGTTGGGTATTTTAGAAACCGGAATGATGCCTGAAGGTCGGGAATGGGCCTTAGAACTGCCGGGAATGGTTGAAATGCATGGTAAATGCCCAAAGGTGTGAGTCCTGACTAGAATTAAAATTCGATATTTTCTCGTCTCATAAATATGTTACTACAATTACCCCCTGAATAATAAAACAAAAAAGCTTTCAACGGCAGCGACAACTGTATGTCGTATATATGAACGACTGTCGATATGTTCTAGATAACCCACTAGCACTAACATCGGCAGGTGCCAGTACTATACTCATCCAACGCCGCGTACGGTCGGTGTTGACAACAAGAGGTAAACAATGTTCAAAAATAAAAATAATAGTTTTTTAATTATTTTAATATGAAGTATGCCTACAAAAACTACATTTTCGTGAACCACAAATTAAGAGCTTTCGATTGATGTATATATCATCGTTGTCCGATTCATTTGAAGCGAAATCATTTTCAGAGATGGCTTGACTCAGTTTTCTGAAAATTTTGCAGAAATTACTCAACCACAAATTACCACAAATTGGATTTCGAAACCACAAATTAACCACTAAATATTGGTGCTAAAAGAATTAAAAAAAAATACTTTGTCAAGCCATCTTGAAATGAGCTGAATAGTGATGCAAATGTTTATTATAACCGTATAATATGTTCGGAGATGTTTCAAAATATTTGAAAACGCATCTTTTGATGTAGAAAGCTGGGTGATCAATCCTCCTAAAAGTGAGATGGAATATTTACTTTTTCATTAGATAAAGATAGACGCTTGGTGTCTTAGGCAAAGTATCAGGTGATCCCAAAACAAGAAACTTTACAAAAGACATCATGTTTCTATCTCTTACATATTGCAAGCAACATAAAGTTTTCTATGAGAAGGCATTAAAAATCGTTATTTACATTTTAAGATTATTCTGGTTGCAATATGTGAGAGATATCAGCATGCTGTCTTCGGCAAAGTTTAGTGTTGTGAGAACATCTAATATTTTGCTTATGGCACTGCGCTACAAAAAAGCAAGTAATTCTTTCTACCAATTCAAACAAAACCATGAACGAATAAAAAACATAATTGTAATTTGCAACTTTATATCGATTTTTTTGTTGTTTTATTTTTTTAGGTTTGTTCAGAAAAGTTTTAGGCAACTGAATTATCTATCTAAAAAAATGTTTTAAAAAAATAGTGATGATCGATTTTTTATAGTCACTTTTTGTTTTGATTTTTTTTTTCAGTACAGGATCTCAAATCGAATTTTTTAAATATTTTTCATAAAAGTTTTATAAAAGTTTTCTCAAATTCATTCAGCTTTTTTTCATATGTTTGTATAGATAAATTTTCAAAAAAAAATTGAAATCGCTGATTTTACGTATTTAATTATTGATTAAACATCTTCAATAAAAATAATAAAATTGTAAAAATTTCCCGATTTTATCACTTTCCCTATTTTATCACGCCAAAAATCATCAGGGTGAGATATAATCGGGTGATCACTGTATTTATTGAAGCTTTTAAGAGGTTCAACTAAAGTGTATCTAAAGGCGGCACTAGAAGGTTAAGTGAATAAAAATCATTTTTTTACATAATACCGTGTGCTATTCTTAGAATTTGAACCAGATCATATGGTAGGGCTTTCCATACAAATCTTCATGCTAATTTGAAATACAATGCACCAAGCGGAGACAAAAGCAGTCGACTTCTGGTATAATTGTGATGTATTTTGGTTCTGGAAAATCGAGTACCTTGACCTACGCTAATGTGTATCTAACCCTTTACGTTACAACGACTTTTAGTTTAGCGTCGATTGAAGAGAGTTCTTAAGGTCGGGTTGCATTATTTAGGGACGACCCATTAATGATGTCACGCAAAATTTGGAAAAAATAACTCCCCCCCTCCCCCTTGTCACAAACTGTCACAACTTCCTTGACCCCCCCTTAATTACGTCACGTTTTTATATCCCCTCCCTCTTCTTTGGTAATAACTGATTGAAAATCGAGAAATTTGTTAGGAATGCTTTTTTTCCTAATAAGAACGATTTTACTGAAAGAAAAACTGAAACTAAAAGGAAAAGAAGATTATAGAAGATAACTATAAAAGGCATTTAATTCTTAGTCCAAGGATGCTGCTGATGGAGTCGCATATCGACGACATAGAAATTCGAGACAGTAACTCCAGCATCATGGATAATTTTTGAAAGACCATCAATATTTAGTTCCTCTTCTTCAATCAATTCGCAATCCAAATCTTCTCCACATGTTACAATAGCCAAGCATTTTTATTTACATTTTGTCACAATTTTTGTATTGATTAGATTGAGAGACACTAAAAATTAATGAAATTGCGCTGTCCATCATAAATGAACATGCACGGTAAAACAGAATTAACGAACATTATGCTTTTTAGCGAGAAAAAAATTGTCATTTATTTTATCTCAAGCAAATCTTAAGCAAAAAAAGGGACCGTAGAACTATAAATGAATGATGCAAATATCATAAATAGTTCTGAGTTGAACTCTGTGGTTAGGTATGTGACTTTTTTATTTATTATTTTTTTTTTGAGTTTAAATGTGATGTCACACTCAAGCTAACCCCCCCTTCCCCATATGTCACAAAATGTCACAATAATTAAAACCCCCTCCCCCCCATAAAAGCGTGACATTATTAATGAATGGTCCCTTATCTGCCATACGTGTTTTTGTTATCTCCCAGCTGGTCTCGAATGTAACGGTGAACAACCCGTGCCCTCCAAATTTTCAAATTTTAGCAAACATCCCAGTTACGTAACTGTCTTCACGACACTTCCCCTCCTCCTTCTCACCGATGTAACAATAAGTAACGCAGACGTAACCCCCTCCTCCTCTTTATGCGTTACGTTATTTGTGTACGACGCCTTATCAAATATATAATCAAAAATCAACATCCTTTCGTTCAGTATATCGTATTCGCAACTTAAAATTGCAAAGTTTAACAGGCTTTCATTCTTGATAGTCATTTCAATCAGTTTCATCTTAAAAAAAATACCCATTTTCACTTGAAAAAAAAAACACAATGCAATTCCGATTGTACCAGCAGTAACTAGAATGCTGTCAACATTACATGACATGTTATCAACTCGTTATGAATTTATTATTCTTAAAGTGACGCTATTTCTTCGCTTTTGATTACCATAGAAAATATTAATTCCGAGTTTGTATTAAGCATGATTTTTTTTAAGAGAAAGTACTGTTAAAGCAAACAAACAGCTAATTCAACTGTAATGTATTGATTTGCTCAAGGTACGCCAAAAGAGGCAGTTACTCCGGAAAATATAAACAAAATCGTAAAATCCTGCTAAATAACTTCAAAGCGAAATCGAGCGAACTAGTTAAGACCTTGGGCATCTCAAAGGAACGCGTTGGTTATATTTTTCGTTAATGTTTACACATGAAGAGCTATTTGCGCGATTCTTAATAACCCAAAAGACTAACGTGTCAACGAGGGAAATCTTGCATTATTTACCCGCAATAGAATGAAATTTAGAATAGAATGAAACAAAATATGTATCTACCTCAGTCTAATTAGTAGTCGGCAGAGTTACGTGTGCCTAATGAAAGTAGTTTTAAGAACCCAAAAACGCAACAATCAACCGGTAAAGTGTTGGCCGGTATATCTTGGAATTTGCAAGGCATATTTTCATCAAATATTGAAAAAGGCAAGATTTCCCCTTCATTCTACCACTTTTTTATAGTAGACTGAAGGGAAACCTTGACTATTTTCAGTATTTAGTTCTATTCTACTAAAACGCTCAATAACAAGTCATAAATATATCCCTGTTGTGTTCTTATAAATAGTCAAATGCGAATAGCATGATTGTATAGAAAGAAGTACTTACATTTTATAAGCAATCTGTGAAGATTTTGCAATTAAATTTGATGATACGTTGCTATGTGACATGTGAAGCAAGCGTTGTGTAACTTTGTTGAATAGATGCTTAAAATCAAGTTAATGCATCAATGCAGAAGTGACTCGCCAATCTTAACGAAATTGAAACTTATTCAATGATTGGGCTGTTAAAGAGCTATTAGCATTTAGTTCATCAAGAGATTTCTTCAAAACCAAGCCAAGCAAAAGTCTACGCGTTCGCAGCACAAAGCATGAGAAAAACAGCGGCAGAGAGACCTATGAATTATTACGTGTTACATGCATAGTTTTTCCCACCCCATTTCACATCATCTATAGCACATCTTGCAACAAACTCAAGTTTAGCGCTAAAAAAAAACTTATACTTTACAATGGGCCCGCTAAATACTGAACGATTCGTACACGGAACTATTGAAATAGTGTATCTTGCAAATTACATTGAGCAAAAACTATATTTCACGAGTAAAATTGACACTTCCGAAGAGTAGTACCCGATAAAAAAATATACCTACCTAAAGGGGCGTTGAATAAGGCAATTCACGGGTGACGTTTCTTCGCTTGTACGTTCGTTATTGTTGCACGACCAAAACCGAAATCTTTCTATGTCGACAATAATATCAAAAGTGATTTGTTATTGTTGTATTTAGGATTGGCTCTCGCGATACTAGAGCTACCGATCGGATATCATTATTGTTTTTCACGCTTCTGGATCCAAATTGCATCCAAGTTGCGACCGATCGTACATAGGTACATAAAGCTGTCAAAAGTTGAAAAAAGAGATCGCAGCTGTCTCGTGGATTGCCTTATTGCAATCAAAAGTACACCATGAGTTTTAAGTATTAACCAGCTTTTGAAAATTCTTGATGGAATCTATAAGAAAGACTAGTATCAGACGAAGAGCGATTTGAGTTGCAGATGAAGACTAATTTGGTCATTTGGCCCTTCCTTAATTTTCCAGTTAACTTTAAGATCCTTTTTATTGATAGTTGATATAAATAATAAGGCCGTCAAAAATTCTATTTTTATTTTATGTCATTGCCACCTTCAGAAATGTTGGAAATTGAAAGGGAAGAAAGAACATTTCAAGCCGCTATTATTACTAGTTTTTCGACAATTTATATGCTCAATTTAGCAACACATGCTGCATAAAGTGTACATTTTTGCTCGTTTCACAATGCACTTGTCGTGTTATATTCCAACATCCATTTGCATACATACATATTTTCATTGAAAATGTCCGTTTTTATACTCAATGTTATTTATTCATACTCGAGATACAAAAAAAAATAATATTTGAATCGGCCTTATATGAGATATCAGTCTAAAAAAGATAACCAACTAAAACTGCCGAACATTCAAATTATTATTGTGGTTTGAGTTTCTCGATATTTCCGTTCACTCGTTTGTGTTGACGTCTATTAAAATTTATGTCTAGTGTGAAGACATTTCGCATGAAATTAATTTTAAATCAATTATCGTCAAATGGTTCAAACCAGGTGCTGTATCTCGAACATGCTCAATTGAATATCATTTTTAGTTGAGTCAATTCAAAACCCTAATGTCCATTTTCGTCAGATCAACTAACATATGGGTATAAAAGTTAATGACACATTCTCAGTGGTTCTACACTATGAGGTCGTTTTATAAAGTTGTTTTTTCAATTGTATATTTATTTTTTTATAATACTTTACACCAGGAACTATCAAAGAATGATAAAGCCATTTCTGTAACCAATAAATAGAAGTGTGACTGACGGTTTTGAGTTAATATCAAAAATAAATGGAAAAAGTTGTTTATTAAAACTATATATTTCCGACATTGCCTACATGACATAAGTGAATGAATATTCAAAACCTTTACACTAGTTTTTAGTGGGATATAATGCAGATTTATGATTACTCAACGATTTTTTGAAATTTTGTCACCAAATCTAGGGGGTTAACTTTCATCAAAATCAAGTGTCTCTTCACGAAAAAGGCATATTTTTTCAGTTCAACAAAAAACTAACAAACCGAAAAAGCGAAACTTTGGATTTTCTTGGTATTCAAAATACGTATTCAAAACACTTTGAATGAAGTCGTTTGGTTTAGTAGGATCAAAGTTACGAGGTAAAATTTGCGTTTTCCCGTCACGAAAATGTTGGTATTTTTTATTGATTGAAAACAGGCAAATTACGCTAAGTTCCTAGGAGAAAGACGAAGTATGCCTTGGCGATATAACAAAACTTACCGCCCTAAAAAATACGCTAAAACCTACAAAGAATGGTTAGTTTGAAAACTCATAAATTTGCGTTACGTAATCAATAGACGCTGCCTAAAATATATACAAACAATATTTAAAAGTCTTCAACTATTTTTTTTGGCACGGAGAATTATTGGAACACATGTCACAAGCACATTTTGATTATGATTACATATTTGCGTGTTTGAGTGTATGTATGTATGTGTCTGCGCGTGCACCTGACTAAATGCACACCATGCTCTTTGAGTTGTTCTATCCCATGTGTTAAGCTTTGATTCAAATTGTCTCTTTCGACAGAAAAGGTCTACCTTATAAAACACATGTAAATTCCATTTTGTAATCCATATCACAAACGTGAACAAACGAGAAAAAAACGCATCTGAGAGTGAGTTTAGTTTTAGTAAGAAAGGCAATACAGACGATTCATATCCTTTTCTTTTACTTTTACGCTAGTTACAATCGCTAGCTAATATCGCTATATACAATCCAGTACTGCACCACA
The DNA here is from genome assembly GCF_029784165.1 of Wyeomyia smithii. Classification (NCBI taxonomy): domain Eukaryota; kingdom Metazoa; phylum Arthropoda; class Insecta; order Diptera; family Culicidae; genus Wyeomyia; species Wyeomyia smithii. The sequence goes on along the minus strand of NC_073695.1, from coordinate 164,849,361 downwards.
ATTGCAAATGCGTTAACTTTCTATCATGAAAACAATCAATTCTTTTATCGTTTATTTAATCCTAAATGTTGCGTCTGTGTCGGAATAATTTACCAAACTTCTATGTTTAAATACATTTTTCATTTTAGAGGTACAATAAATCGGTTTTTGGTGTGCATATACACGAGTTTTGTAGTAATTATCGACATTTCTTTATTGAAAAGTGATTATTATTTCTGCTTGCGGAACGTAACATGTTTTTCTAAAATCCTCAATAGTATGTAAAATAACCAAAACATGATAATTTTTGACCATTAAATAAATTTGAAAACATATTTTACAATTATTTAATTTCGTGTCTGGACAACGTGAGCAAAAACCCCTTTTTAAAATAGCTAGCGTTGTTCCGTCAGGTTTTGTGAACCTCGATTGAAAATCAAATAAACAAGTATTTGAGTGTACTATTCGACCAATTTGTTCATTTTTTACCCAATAAAAAAACGTAGAAGACCGTCAGGCGAGATTGTGTCTAATTATGATCTGAATGACAATCACATATTACAAGAATTTTCAGATTGTTCAAACTGGCATTGGCGTAACCATGATGTATAAAGACATGGTGTAACGATATGTCAAAAGCACAATCGGCCATATTGGAAAAAAATTGCCAGCGAGTAGGTTTGTTTATAAGCAACTAGGGCATAAAAATTATCGCATCTCATAAGATATCGTTTGGATGCATTTAAATTATAAATATGGCAATGATACATACCTTGCTACCAATATTCATTAATTTAAGAAACAATTCTCAACTTAAAATACCTGAATTTTTAGTATTCAATTACCAAGTTAGTGAGGATATATCAACAAACACGAAAAAGTTACTCGCTGTTGCATAGTGATGCTTTCTTGTGGGATCCGATTTCGGCACTGCTGCAGTAGCTGGAAGAAGCCGACTCATTCTCATTCTGTTTTCATTCTGTTTCGTTTCTGGGAAATATTTGATTTGTGGTGATATGAACCGAAGTCCATAGTTGAAATCACTCACCGGAATCGACGATTTCTTTAATTGCAATCAGGAGAACAAAATTGTAAACGATTCGGGAAAATGTCCGCTTTTGGATTTTGACAGCTGTTTGTTGATGGAATCGAAACGCGCGTCAATGAAGGCAGAGAAAGAAATAAAGAGGTAGGGCAAAATGAGTAAATGCGTATTCAATCACGTTATTATTTCTATTAAATTATTGCCTTGTTGAATTAGATTCCCAACTGTTTTGGTGTCGTCGATGAAAGCAATTATTATTATTTAGAAATTGAAATTATTAATGAAAGAAGTCCTCTAGTGCCAACTGTACAGTTTTGAGCAGCAAAATTAGTAATGGTATGATCAACTCTAGGAAGGGCTACAGAAGGGGGCTATAGCCCCCCTATAGTTACGCCAATGCAAACTGGAAACATATACGTAGTAGATGCTTTTATCATTATGTTATATATGTTCTGTTATTTCATGTCGTTACACCGCGATCCGGAACCTTCGAACAAACAGAATCAAATTCTTTTGCACGGCGGAGCACTTTTCCGAGTCAATGAGAAAACCTTCTTATTCTAGATTAGTTTTGCCATCGCCTCGGAGCATTTGCACAAGTGAAGCATAATCTGAAGCCCTCGTCTAGACTCTTTTGCTTCCTTCTATAATTGTGAATTAAATACAAATGTTGTTTCAAATTTTTCCAAAAACCTTCCTTTTTAAATCTATCGTATAGTTTTTTGGCGTTAAAAAGTGTTTTCAATCATTCAAACAACAGGGCCCTATTGCAAAAACAAGGCTGGCAAAATGTTGTATTGGGGAACGCGATCAAAACTTGGCTGGTGACAGCTGAGTGACATACGAGCTACTCGTCCAAAATGCAGTCGACTCCAGAGGGGATTCACTGCTGTCAAATTTCATATACGTGTGCGTTATCGCAGATCAACTCTGGTCCATGACGTTTGTTGGTCCGTGATGTTTGTAACTATGAACAATAATGGGGGAAAAATCACTACACAACACATTCATGAAAGTTTTCTGCGGTTTCTCGAGTTTTGATAAAAAAACGTTTCAATTCTATAATATTTCACATCGATCATTTTCATGACCAAAAGGAACAAAAACCAAAACAAACGCCATGTTGCCGAACATGTTGGTTACACGATGTTTGACAGATAGATCCCCCCTGGTCGACTCACCATCTGCAATACCAAAAGTTGTCAGACAAGCAACTCGCCGCTCGCTTCGTCTTCTGTGATGGGGGCATAATTTGTGATTATATTTTTTTTGTTTCTTCTGAATTATGGAGCTGTTTGCTTAGCCCCTCTCTGTTTATTGAGTGCATATCTCGCCGCTCTCTGGCTGAATTTTGACGGGATGCTTTTCATTTATGGCTTTAATGGTGGTTTTGGGCAGATTTTTGAAATTATTTTTATTGTTCTTTTGCTAACATTTTTATGTTTAATCACTAAATTAAATCACACAAATTAACTTTTCTCGACTTTCCGGTGCAAACAAAGGTTTGCATGGACAAAGAGGGGGGGGGGATTGGTAAATGTCCACACTTGTCCACAAGGGGGGACGGGAGTTCTTTAATGATAATTTTCGTGTCCACGTGAAATGTGGACGGCCCCTTATGTAGATTGATGGTTACACAACGTCAGAACGGTTTGTTTGATCGGTTTGACGTCTTCGGTAAGGTGGTAAAATGAGTTAATTGTTAGTTCTTTTTTTCTTTAAAAAGTTGTTTCAACTTAGAGAAATAAAAAATTGAAAAGTTGAGAATTTTCAAAAAAAATACATTATTTTTTTAATATTTTTCTATCGTGCATATTTGTTTAGAAAAAACAAAATTATTATCCACAACTTATTCGAAGATATTACACCGATCGAACAAATCGTTCTGGCTTTAAAAACATTTGTGTTTATCTTATGAAATTGCTCTAAAGAGAGCAATAAATTGTGCGGAATAAGTTGTCTCTCTTCTCCAAAATGAGTTCAAATTGAACCGTAGACCTGCGCTAAAAAAAACAGTTAGTCCTACGTTGGCGGGTCGTTTTCGACCCAAGAGTATTTTGAATGGTAACCCATGGAGGAATTGATGCAATATCGGAAATACATATTTTTCGAATCGTTTTCTCCTGCAAACTTCACAGATTCTTTATTTTCTATTGCGACTTCGGAAACACATTCGTTATTACTACCAGCTAAAAAGTCTTCATCACTCAATTTTTCTGAGATACGACTAATTTCTTCATTGGATATTTGTTTTTCAACCGACTCGACATTTCAAGGAAATATTTTTTTCCTCGTTCGAAATAATTTAATTAATAATCATTCTACAAGTGTAAACAGCAAAATTACAATGAACTATGGAATGTCATATTCATGAAAATCGCACTGCAATATGACGGGTAGGAAACGACCCAGTCTAACCGAAAAGCCTCAAGTACAAATATTACTACTACCATCCAGTACAAACTATCTGAAGAGAGTTTTTTTAGTTGCGTTAATGTTCAATCAAAGAAGTTTCAGGCAAATATCATAACCGGTTCTGAAAATAACGATCCCCACAAAAAATTGGGTTGGAAATCCCAATGCAGGTCTACGGGTAAATGACGTATATTCGTATATTCGTAACAGTGTAAATGATTTATTTATTTATTTTTGCATTTCTCCTAGAAAGGAATAGCAATCACTTACAAAAACGAAAGTATAAAAGTGCTCCAAAAGGCCTAATGGCATATATCACTCGACTCAGCTCGACGAGCTGAAAACTTTCTGTATGTGTGTGTGTGTGTATGTTCAGATTTTTATTCTCACTCACTTTTCTCAGAGATGGCTGGACCGGTTTTCATGAAATTAATCGCAAATAAAAGGTCTGTCCCAGAAGACCCTATTCAATTTTATTGTAATCGATTTTCTAGTTTGGAGGTTATGAATCAAAACGAAATTATCATGAAACATCATTATCTCAGAAACTACACAACCGATTTGAACAAAATTGGTTTTAAAATTGGTTCCAAATTCATTGATTCTTTGCGATGTGTTTGAAGTCTGCAAATGCAGGACGAATCGGCCATAGGATATGATCAAAGTCAAATAACATCGTTTAAAATGATTGGTTTTATCGAAATGACAACATCCTCGACTTTTGGCTTCTGTACATCGTCTTAATTCTGAATACATTCAAATTGGGTGGTATTCGGTCATTTTCAGCAGATTTTCTTGCATCAAACTGACACCGGAAATACCCATATTGGGAGGTATTCAGTTATTTTGGTTGTTTTCCAGAAACTAAAAGGGGTCGTCTTTAAATTCGAAACGGTGTCCAGGGTCAATGTTTGGTTTCTGTGCATCATCTCGATAACAGAAAATCCATATATATCCATATTGAGTATTATTCGGTCATTTTCGACTGTTTCTTAGAAGTTGCCATTTAGCAATTCAAAATGGTGCCTGAGGACTCTTGTTAGCTCATCGCAGAATCTAAAATGAGGTCTGTGGTCGATTTCAGCTGCTGTGTATCATTCTAGATCCGGAAATACTCATGTTAGACGGAAATCGGCCATTTTTGGCTGTTTTCCAGAAACCAGAATTTGCCATCCTTCAATTCATAATGGTGTCTGAGGTCAATTTTTAGCTTCTTGCAACATCCTGGCTCCGGAGATACTCATGTTGGGTGGTATTTGGTCACTTTTTGTCATCTGGGCGTAATTCTGGTTTCGAAAACATTAATATTGATTGGTATTTGGTCATTTCCGGCTGTTTGGGAGACACCGGAAATCACCATCTTAAAATTTAAGATTGTGTCTGATCACATTGTTTTGTTATTGTTATTGATTGTTAGCTTCTGTGCATCTTTCTGGTTCCGGAGATACTGATATTTAATGGGAATCGTCCACTTCAGACTGTTTTCCAGAAACCGTAAGTTGCCATCGTACGATTCAAAATGTTGTCGGAAGGCGATTTGTGGCTCCAGTGCATCATTATGGTTCCGGAAATACCCATATTGGGTGGTATTTGGTCATTTGCCGCTGTTTTTCCTTAATCGGAAGCCGCCATGTTGGATTTCATGGAACATATTTGTTACCACCAAAACATTCACCTACCAAATATGGTTCCATTTAGTTGATTAGTTCGCGAGATGTGCAGAAATTTGTGCAGAACCATGTGCTTCCAGAAGAGGGAAGGGCGTCGAACCATTATGGACATATTTGTTACCTCTAGAAACATTCACATACCAAATTTGGTTGTATTTTCTTGATTGGTTCTTGAGCTGTGCGAAATTTGTATTTCATTTGTATGGAACCCCTCCCTTCCATAAGAAGGAAGATTGTCAAAACAATATGGACATATTTTTACCACTAAAGATATTTACCTGCCAGATTTGGTTCCATTTAGTTGATTAGTTCTCGAGATGTGCAGAAATTTATGTTTCATTTGTATGGCACCCCTCCCTTCAGAAGAGGGAGGATCTCAAACTATTATAGAAACCTTTATCGGCACCAAAAACCCCTACATACAAATTTTCACGTCGATTGGTTCGGTAGTTTTCGAGCCTACCTGGATCAGACAGACGGACAGACAGACCGGACTGCATTTTGATATATATAGATTACAATATCAATATTTTAGAACCTTAAGGGTGAATATACATTTATTGGATTGAAGCGTTCATATAAATCTATTTTTACAAATAAATGTGTGAATGAGAAAGGCCGGGTCTGACTGCAAGGTGGATTAATTTAGGTTTTTTATTATTATTTTTTTTTTTTTATTCTCGCTTATTTTCCGTCGGTCTAGTTCCGCCACTGTTGTGGCCAATTACCGACGCCCAGGGAGGCGACTCCACACCCAGGACCCTAACTCACGACCCGTTTATTAACGGACCGGCGCCAACGGCTTTACTTCCTCATGCGATGGAAGGCGTGATCCCAGAGATTTTTCGCCTCAGAAAATCTCCCGGTGTCGGCTAGGATTGAATCTAGACCAGTTGGGTTGGTTGTGAGTGGATCACGCCACCTCACAACCATCGACACCTATGTCGGCGGTGGGATTCGAACCCAGGCGTCAAGCGTGGTTGGCGGAGACGTTACCAACCACACTAGGCCCCCGCTTTTATTATTATTGTTAAACGATAGTTTGTAAAGCATTGATTTTATTTGAGAATTTTAATTTTTATATTCGACTACCAGTTGTGGAATTTCACAGAAAAACGAACCATTTTTGAAATGACAGAAACTTTGCATAGACGTTTCTATGGGCAAAAATGCCATTTTGGTTTTACTTTTTGAAGTACGATTCATTTTCAAGAAGCTTTTCAAAAATGGTATGTTGGGAAGGATTGATGATTACAAATATTTTTAGAGCCAAAACAGTTTATTTGATTGGTGGGGGGCAACACTGATTTATAAGAGCAGAGTCAATCCTGCATCGGCTCTTAAAAAAAAACTAATTTTAGTGGTGTAATCGGGACTACAGAATCAAGTGTGATAGTTAAAGTGAACACTAAAACGATGCTGCCAATGATAAGTATAGTACACAAGCGGGAGGAAGTTTGAAGTGATCTTTTTGTTATTTCCAAAATTGCATTTAATGCATAGAAAGTAACAATCAAAAGGAGCGTCATTTGCTTCCCACATGAAGGCTTGCATGAAAGCTTGTGTACATGTCCGAGTGGACAGATAGTGCTGCTATTTCCACCGTAAATGGAGCAAATCCTTTACAAATAAATGACTGTTTTCTTTTTTGCTTATATTTGAGCCGTTGCGGGACAGAGTGGTCTATGTGCCATCGAGCAAATTTGTCAGGAGAAGCAATTTTCGAAAAATCTCTGAATAAAATTCTGTTCAACGGATTCTTTCAAACAAAATGTTCTAATATAAAAGTTTTGAAGTGGTTTAACACGTGAATACATAAAATTACCTTTTTTTTGGCGAAATAGAGTGATACCAATGTACATATACCACTCTGACTTAATATATATTTCCTGGAATCTTTCGGAACAGAGTGGTCTATGTACAAAAACATAAATAAAAATGACCTTAACTCGTACAAAATGGCTAGTATCACATGTTATATGATGTACATGGCATGCCACATGTAACATGTGACGTGTAACATTGCATGTAACACAACATGTTACATATTACATGATATTTGACATGTCACATTTTTCGTGTTACATTACGTGTAACATGCTACAAATCACGTGTAACATGTTACAGGCCAAGTGACAAGTTACATATCACATATAATATGTTACATGTCACATGTTACATGATGGTATTACCTCGATTTATGTACATAGACCACTCTGTTCCTAAACAGAATGGCCATTCTGTTCCAGATGAAATTTCAACATGGTATAAATCAGCTTTGAAGTTCGGTAATTCGAAATTTTTCTAGTTTCCAAACTTCAGCTTCTTGAGTGTTGCGGTTTAAGTAAAAAACTCATTTTTGAAAAAATGGTCTTTAGACCACTCTGTTCCGCAACGGCTCATTTTTTAGTTTATCGTTAATATTTTTAGTTTATTTTCCAAGTGTTACAATTGCGGAGGTTTTTTTTATTTTTATTCTCGCTTATTTTCCGTCGGTCTAGTTCCGCCACTGTTGTGGCCAATCACCGACGCCCAGGGAGGCGACTCCACACCCAGGACCCTAACTCACGACCCGTTTATTAACGGACCGGCGCCAACGGCTTTACTTCCTCATGCGATGGAAGGCGTGATCCCAGAGATTTTTCGCCTCAGAAAATCTCCCGGTGTCGGCTAGGATTGAATCTAGACCAGCTGGGTTGGTTGTGAGTGGATCACGCCACCTCACAACCATTGACACCTATGTCGGCGGTGGGATTCGAACCCAGGCGTCGAGCGTGGTTGGCGGACCCGTTTATTAACGGACCGGCGCCAACGGCTTTACTTCCTCATGCGATGGAAGGCGTGATCCCAGAGATTTTTCGCCTCAGAAAATCTCCCGGTGTCGGCTAGGATTGAATCTAGACCAGCTGGGTTGGTTGTGAGTGGATCACGCCACCTCACAACCATCGACACCTATGTCGGCGGTGGGATTCGAACCCAGGCGTCGAGCGTGGTTGGCGGAGACGTTACCAACCACACTAGGCCCAATTGCGGAGGTTATCGGTTGACACATTATTTATTACAAGTTTATCAATTTGTCATCGAATTTAAGGTAATATTTTGGTACACACATAGGTTATATTTTAGTACGTATACATGGTAAGTATTATTCATTTTAATATAGAGTTCTCCAGGCGCGTTTGTATTAGTGCGATGTATTCGATTTTTATTTGTTAGCTGTAAGAATTTTTTGTCACCTGTGAGAACTGTCATCTAAAAGAGAAAATAAAAAATTACCGAGTTTGATTCACACTCTCACAAATTTCAATATACAGTTTAAAGCAGGCCGTGTCGTAGTGTTCGTGTGTTTTCACTTGGAGAACTCTATATGGCACTCCTTCAGTCAATAAATATAACATGCTATTAAATACGGGTCAAATTTTTTTATATAAATATATTAAATGAATTGGAAGTCTGAAAATAATATACACTAGAAAAAAAAATTTTTTTTTGAAGGTGAAAGTTAAAAGAAAAAATAAATAATTATCTAGAAAAGCTCAAATTCAGTAATTCTTTTTTTTGTTGTTGAAAACTACGTAACCTTTTGTAGTTTAGGGGCCATCCACGTTCCACAGATTTTTGACGATTTTGACCCCCCCCCTCCGTGGACAACTGCCCATATAAATTTTAAATATTTTGTATGGACCATGGACATTATTTGTTTGAAAGTTACGTGCAATATCATTTAAATTTACGTAGAATGTTGAGAAATTTTTCATCCGAGGCGATGGAGGCAATCTTTTACATGCGATTCGACATAAAGTTTTCTTACTGTGTAGAAAACAAAGGAAAAAAAAATTATAGCGCACTCTCATTTTGTCTGTTGGACTGTTTATTTTAACTTTTTTTTTAAGTCTGAAACATTTTTTGCAAATTTTCGGTTTTAAAATGAAAACATACCGATGGTCCACCAATAGAAAAATCAAAGGAACTCTGCTAGTTTGTGCAAACTTAAGGCCAAATATGCCACTGACACAGAATGCTATTAAACTTAGAAACGCGAATACCCAAAACAATAGTTTAGTGTTTTCTACTGGAAAAGAAAATAGAGCAAACGAATTGCAACTAACACTAGCAGTGTGAAAGGTTTTTGAACAGATGAACAACAAATGGCTATAATTTATATAAAGTAAGACCGCTTAACTTTCAACCAAGTTTTAACGAGCATCATGTAACTTATTGAAAAAGTTAGTTTAAAAAGCATTCTAGAGGTTCAATAAATAACGTGATCAAAATGGTGAAATAATCTAATGACTAATGCTTCTAGCGAATTTGAACACCAGAGCGTTTCAATTATTAATTAGCTTTATTCGACCACTACTTGACTTAGCGTTTGCGATAAAAAATGCAGTCAATTCTACCTTAAAAATTTTATTCTCTTTTTACAGATACGTATTCGATTACTATCTGCAAGTCTTATTAGAAAATAAAATGTTGTCGATCTGCTTAAAACGATTATTAGAGTAAAATCGCATCAACTGACTTCTGGTCGAATATCGACCATTTCTTATTTAAATGAAACTTTTCATACGTATTTACATATATAACTCAAATAAGGTCAATAAAATGAGCCAAGATGCTTATACAGCGTACTATATTAACAGATCAGGAGAGTTCGCTGATAATATCTCACGTTGTATTGCACCATGCATTTTGGTATATTCAACAAAGGTTGTTCATTTCACTGCTATCTAAAACTTTGCTAAGCATGCCTAAGTCATATAAGATGGATAAAATATAGATAAATTTAAGAAACTAATTTAAGGAATCAACAATCGAAAGATACTAAAATCCACCGCAAATTTCGGGCTACTAACGGATACTCTGAATCTCCACAAATTATTAAAGAGCAAACTTTCGGCTTCCAGATGGAATTTGTTGCAAGTGCAGAGGTTTGTAGATTGCTTAGTAATAACATTCTGAAAAAGGGGTTGATTCAACTTAACAATCATTGTATCTCCTATAGATGAAATGTACGCGCTTTAGGGTCTATAGCACTGTTTGTTTTACTATTTTTTCAAACATTGCTGAACATACCCTAGTAATATAATGTGGGTAAAGTATAGAAAAGTCCAAAAAACTAATTTAAGGTTTTTACATTACACTTTCAATCTACTTCACTTTTTATTTCTATCACTGATAGAAAAGTGATAGAATTAGAAAGTGAAATAGATTAAAACTGTAATGTAAAGTGTAAAGATTCTATCAACAGCTCGAATACAAATTAATAATTTTAAAGTACTGCTGTCAAAGGACATCTCATATCTCAGTAAATTGAAGTCATGGTAACTTGAGGTCTTAGGCATACTTAATTGAAATTTCAAGTACTACAATATTGTAGAACACATACTTTCTCAATCGGTTGAAATGAAAAAGTTATTTTTATGAAATACACTTTTATCTTAAAAACAAAATGGCGAATATTCCAGAAGATGAAAAATAAAAATAAAAAAAAAGGTTTCAATGTATTTCAACGTCGGAAAATAATTAAGTTCACGAGTTTCTGCTTTCAAACCACTGTGCGTTAGTTGTTCAGAAAAACTGCCTGAGAATGAGTTGTAGGGAATTAATAATGCCTCATAAAAAAATACACAACAAAAAAAATTATTCTGACTAAAACCAAAATTGAAAAAAACACTATAAAAAAGAGTTGAATTTTTGTAAAGGAACTTTTAAAAGAAGTCCAGGACGGAGAGATAAAATCAAATTGTTTATGGAAGATAATTTTTTAAATAAATTATAATTTCAACATTTTTCAAAATATTTGTAATCTAATGATTTAAAAAAAAAATTAGACAGTCATTTTAAATCTAAAAGGTCTTGGTAGTTAACATTCTACATAAATGTATCGGTTTTTGTTATTTTGAAATTTAGTTCGAAATTTTTTTACTATTAGAAAAATGAACGTTTTCCTTAATTTGCCCTTGGTTCTCAAGAAAAAACCATAAGTTCATTGCAATGTATGATCATTATTATGCAATTCATTTTTTAACAACAAGACGGTTGGACGAACGGTTCTCAAGAAAAGGGTTAAAATGTTTTAAATGATATCTTCATATAATAATCAAATAATAATTTTCGGGTTTTATTATTATAAGAAACTGAATTGATGATCTACAGTCTAAAAAAATACTTAAATCTTAGTCTAAATCTTTAAAAATCATTAGAAGACAAATAATTTGAAAAATGTTGCATTTGTTTCGAAAAATTAATCTTTGATAATAAATTAAATTTGATTTTGATTTCTCCACCCTGGACTTATTTTCAAAGTCCTGTAATAACTTCAAGTTTCCTTAAAAAAAATAAAAAGAATCAACTCTTTTTTAAATTGAAATTTAGTGATCTTTTTTATTTTTGTTAAACTCATTCTCAGACAGTTTTTCTATGCAGCCAACGGTTTCTGAGCTTCAATGCTTTGAACAAAAAATATGCCAAAATGCATACACTCTTTTAGAAACTAACTCATGGGTGTGAAAACATCTCTATTTATGAAAAATGCTCAGTTTGCTAAGCATAGCTCCATTCAAATAAAAAATGGTCGGTGAAATTTTTGCGTATTTCCAAGTCATTTGGGGCGATTTTGCTCGTTAACTGTTAAAATACTTTTTGCTATGGAAAACCAAACTGATATTGTATATAAAAAACAGAGTTTCTTTAACTAAAGCTATAAAAATCTTAGTTCTAACCCCATTTTCTAATGTCATTGAAACAGACTGAATATGGCAAAACAAAAACATTTTCAAAATACATAAAAAAAACAAATCAAGACCACTAAAATCGAGCCAACTTAATATCGCACCAAAAAATTACTTATTCTTTTAATTATTCATTTGCAAAAATATTAACCTGGAACGATGCAGTAAAATAAAAAAAATCCGGCCTGATTATTACTTATACCGCGACCTCAACCGAAAAGTTTGAAAATGTATCAATTTGTTCACTAGATTAGTAGTATTCTTTAGACCAGTAGTGTGCAATACCACGTCTTTTTTATCTATACGTTTGATTGTTCTATAGATCCAGTTTCTATCAATTTATCAAAAGGGTTAGCATAAAAAAAATTCGCAACATTTTTCATAATAAAGTTATTTTTATATCATTTTGTGCTAAATAAACGTATGCTAGAAAGATATAATAATATTTCACTGGAGTCACGTTTTAATCATAAAAACCGCGTAAATTTCAAAATCGGCTCGGAAAAGCCACATAAAAAAACTGCGTAACAAATGGTTTCAGTGTATTATATTTCTACAATCTATGAAAAACGAATGGATCTAATTGTTCGAAGGTTTCTTACATTCAGTGACTAGGATGTGACACTATTTTTATGTGAGAAGAATCAATAATTGATATTCGAGTACAGGGCATAAAAAATAGATAAAGTAAAAAATAAATAAATTTAACCTACCCAATCAGTGGACACTGCAATAATCCGCTATACCATATGTTATTTTTTTACAATCCAGATGTTTGTTTCCAAATGCAGGGAATCAACTACTTCCTGTTGAACTTAAAAACTTTTACTGCATCCAAAAATTCTAACAGAAGCAGTACTCAATATATATCGGATATATCGAAGGAGCGGTTGAAATATTGCGATGACAGATTTTCACGTAGAAAACACTTTTCACTCTGTGGTTACTGTAAAGATCATGCGTTACTTTTTGCTTTACATGTGTATCACATTAAATGCTATATTCACTGTAACAGATTTTCCAGCTACTTTTTCAATGGAGTAGAAAATTATTGAATAATCCGTGCAAGTTGGAATTCACTTTTCTCCACTGTATCCCCTTATAGCACCAACTAAAGAAAATCACCAGCAAATCTTGGCGGCCAACGAACAATTCTACACATTCGAAAAGATACGGATAAAACGATGGAGAGGAACGTCTGCACACTGTCGCAACCAACATCAGAATGTTTCGTTTGAAAAATTACACTGGATAGCTGTTTCAAAACAACTGCCCCGTGCATCGTAAACTATAAAGTTTTAGCCAGACAAATTATGTTTCTCATCTATGATTCTCTCAGTTTTTCGCTCTCAGTATAGCCATGGATTGGGCTATTCATTCATTCGCTCCATTCATTCACCTTTCACAAGTACGGCCGCTTCTAGATATTGTTGAGGATGTTGTAAAGCAGCTCCAAGACCTACAGAGCGAATGCAAAAGATGCATCAGAGCTCCATGTAATGCTGTTTTCCATTTACTACTAGTGAGCCACAGTTTCGCGCTTGCTCCGACAAGTTTGTTAGGAACGTAAAGAACTTGTGACAGACACCGTTTTAAAATGGGAAAAGGCGCAAAACTTTGCCAGTATATACTCATCTATTGAAATGCGGCTTCGCTGAAATTTTTCTACACGCAATGATACAGGGTGAAATGAAGATCAGCACAATGAGCAAAAGGGTATGAAAACAAATAAGATGTACAATGTTTTCGGAGTGTTATATTATTATTATATTTCATATTCTTGAACTCAAGTGTTCTGTTTTTTCTTCCTAATTAAAAGTATTAGTTTTATTTGAGATTTGTAGAGATTCAACTATTCAAAAGGTTTTATTAGAGAAAACACCCTTGTAGAAAATCTGTAACCCAAAATTTAGAAAGACAGTGTTATAACGTTCATTATAAAAAAGTGGTTACGTCACGCAAAATCTTTGAACATGAAATTTTTTGCAGACAAAAAAAATTTGCTGGCCGATTCAAAAAAAACTTTGCTGCTTACTATTTTGTGGTGGTCAAAAGTTACGAATTTCCGTTATACCTATTTACGATTGTATTCAAAGTACAGATTTCTTAAATTTGGGTTTTTTGTTGTAACTTTAAAGGTTTCTGCGAATCCTAGTTCACGATTTTTTCGCTTTCAGTTTATATTTAGTAAAATTTAGTATTTAGTTTTTAGTAAAATAATGGTTTTCTCTAAGCTGAAGTGCATTTCAGATAACATTACTTAATTTAGACTCTTTTCTTCTGCATGAAATTGTTATTTTCGCGAAAATATAAGTTTTCCTCTTCATTCTGTCTATTTTTCTTAAAGAAATCTTCGTCAATTCTTAAATTTCGTTTCGGTGTGCTTCTTAAACACTTCGCTAAATAAATTCATAATAGAAGATGGTAGATTTTATGCCAAAATAGATCAAAATTCTTGGAAGGAAAAAATATATTTTTCAATGTGCTATTATTATTTGCGAAGGCGCGTCCGCATGGTTAACATAAGACCACGTTTGTAGAGTTTTCGAATCAGAACCTTGAATATTAGAATATGCCGCAATACTAAGTTATTTGCAATTATTTTGTTGGATCTCAAAATACATTCAATTAGATTGTTGGTAAATGATTCGTGCATCCGGATCTGCTGAAGTTTGGAAACCTACACTTGAGCCAATAAATATAAAATCTTCATTTGACAGGAACAGAAATCATTCCACAGCAAAACGAAACTTTGAATATCAAACGAAAGTTAGATTGGCATAACTTGGAGCAATAACACCATTCTGATTCAATTTCAAACATTTCAATTTTACGAAAATTGGCATTTATTTTATCTTATAAATATCTGATTCTGATTAAGACCATTCAAATTCAATGAAAAATGACTGCAATATACGTCTAAATAGTTCGAAATAGTATGTGGTGGATATATCAGCTTACCGACAAAAATAAATAATAAATAGTTTTTACAATCATTTGGTTCACACATCAATAGCTCAAAACCTTTGAAGTATGAAACAGATATGAAGTCTTTCAATTCACTATATAACCTTATCACTTTAATTGCCAAAACCGATTCTGAGAATAATTTTATTCGATTTTTTTTTGCTGATGAAATGTTCAGCAAGTCAATCATACTTAATTAACGGATTACAGTAAAGAAAGATAGTTATGTGTCCAAAATCCATCCAACTAGACGACTATCCAACAAAATCGCAACAAAAGCGAAAGAAGCCCAAGTAGACCAACACGAACCGCTCTTACAATTACGAGCGGCCTGGTGGTGATGCTGCAACTAATAGTACAATCACCATGCGCCCGAAGATCCGTCGAATAGCGCAGATGGGCCTCATGGGAAACAGATGAATAAACCCTGCTACCTCTTACTGCAGCTCATGGATTGTTACCGAAGGAAATGGCAAAAACAACGATGAATACCACATAGAAGAGAATCACCATATTTAACGTTGTTGCGAATAGTGTGAGGCTGCCGAATGTACCTCTGTAACCGCTGAATGTTTGGTGGAGGAGGGCATCGCGAGGTCATCCAGCCTTCCAACGCAATAGTTTTTTTTCTCTTTTTAAACTTGAGCAAATGTCAACGAGAGGCAAAGACGCGGGAAAACGAGTTATAAGATGAGTTTTCTATATGGTATGATCGCTAGCTAGATAAACATACGGACGATAGTCGTTTGCGCATAGTTACGGAAATGAATATTTTCCATTGGGATAGGTATTGGAAAAGCGACGGTTCCAGACTAGCGATCATCGTTTCTCCAAACCGGTAATCATCGAGTATTTCGTGTTTCAACTAACCAGGAAAAACTGACTAAGTCTTGCTTATCTAACCGATTATTCGGTAGTTTATGTTTCTATTGAAAAATAAACATGAAAAGAGTTTTGAGTGCGGATTGAGTTTTCTCGGATAAACTTATCATTAACATAATCAGAAAATCCCGGATTGATCCTGGTGCTTTGATGCAGAAACCACTGAAGAAGCACAAAATCTATCAACCATTTATGACAGTTCATTAAAAGCACTCAAAAGGCAAACAAGCTTTTAAAACCTCAACCTTTGTTAGCACAGTATTAAAAGATTGAATTTAGGAAAAAGCCCTTTAAACCTTTAAACATCCGTTACCTTTATGTTAGCGACAAACAATTTTTAATAATACTACAAGGTATACAGCCCTAGGGTTGTATGGAATGGTGACGTGGGACTAAACACTGTAATTGAGGATTTTTTGTTACAAAATATTAAGAGTTTGCTGACAGAATCAATGTGTTTGCTCAGCGACTGTACGTATTTTTATTTTCAGCCTAGAATATGCAGCGAAGTGGACGTGAGTCCTAATCGGATGCCAACATCAAAAACGCTTTCCCGAAGCAAAAAAGGATATCGGTTCTTGATGTGGCGACCAAGTTGTGAAGTTGGGCACCGTGATAACCAACATCCAGTCCTATACTGCTCAGGGGTCGTCCATATTTCACGTGGACAGGAAAATCGTCGTTTTTGACTCCCCCATCTACCTTGTGGACAACTAGGGACATTGACAAAACCGCTCCCCCATTTTTTGTTCACGTTAATATTTTCTTGCAAAAAAATGAAAACCTTTGTTTCTATGGTTTATTTAGTGATTAAACATAAAAAAGTCAGTAAAAGTATAATAGATACTTAGCCCAAATGTTTCAGTTGCAGTTCAATATGTTCTCAGAAAAACAAGAAAATCCCAAAAATAGAGCTTAAGGAAAAGGCCGAGAATTACTATCAAAAATGTATCAAAAAATTTTTAACGTCTCTTAAAGGTAGAAAGAAAGCACACGAAAGATTTTGCGGCAAAACATCCCCAAAATCCAGAAGAAGTCAACATGAATATAACTATAGGTGACTAAAAACACGTCAGGGAAAAAAAACAAACAAGCTAAAAACGCATCGAAGGTAAGAAAAATCGCCAAATCAAAGGAACTGAAAATTTTCCTCGATCCTCTTCTAAACAAAAAAAAATCCAAATTTCCGAATTTAGCCACCCAAAAATGCATGCTTTCTGAAAATTGCTAATTTTTATGTCCCAAAATGACGAAGTTATTTGAAATATTTGTAAAATTGCTTAGATTTCCATCACATATAAAAATGGCAATATCTCAGCCTCCCGCTTTGCAGTAAAAATTTCTGTTTGAGACTGAAAATTTCATTCGTATGCATTTTAAAGAGTTTCATCTAAAAATTATGGGAAATATTCACTTTTTTGCGATGCTTAATTGGCACTGTGAGTCGAATAACTGAATGCGATGCTGAACCAAACCATTTGAAAAATTCAAAAATAACCTGCAAAAATAAAAAAGTCATTTTTTCATAAGTCACGTTTGGGCAACCTAAAAACGATTTATTACAAAGTCGAAATGTACTGCAAAAATACTATAAATAACATTTCAATTTAGGGTTGAGCACCTTGACTTTTTCAACATAGATTTTTTTGGGAGACCCTAATGTTAACAAACAAACGAATAAACAAAAAAATATTAAGTTATTTTGTGGAGCCATTTCTACTGGCTATACTGCCTATAATAGCATATCAGTCCCATCTGGAAAATCATCGAGTTGAGAAAACAGCGCTTGAATATATTTTTCTAGTTTTGTGTATTTCACCTGTTTGAGGTGAGTTATTTTAATTATTTCGTCATAACGTAATGAAATAGACCTCAATCATAACTTCTTCATTAAAGAATTGCCTTTTTCATGAAAATTACGATGAAAAATAAGGAAAAGACTGATATGCGATTATTTAGGCCATCGAGTAGCAAAATAATCGCATACCAGTCTCACTTTCAACCGCTCGGTTTAGGAGTAGTCATATTTTTCTCAAGTATTTTGAATATGGGCAGACGTTTATGGCCGCAGACAGCTTCTAAATATGCTGCATGGAGAATGTCGGAGACGTCCACCCATTACTTACCCCGACCTTAAGGTCGTCGTTGAGAAATCAAAAAAAAAGGTTGAAGTCTTGGATATGCTACTGAATAGTTTCCTTTCTTACGTCTTCAGTGTTTCGCAATACGTGCTAATAAAATTATTCCACATTAGCCCGTGCATTTAGCATATTGGAAAAGTGGTATTGATAAAGGGAAGTTTCCAATCATCACAACAGTGACTTGACGGGAGACGACGGCGATGAAAAGAGGTACAAACTGTTTTTAGCTAAGCAACTAAAAACGATTTCTTCTGAGTTCTGACAATTTCAACTTGAATGATCATTTGAAGTGAGATCATCCACAGGAAATTACCCCTTACAGAAAGCAGCTTTGCTCAAGGCTCTTATTCCTCTGATTGACGAAACCAGTATCATTTCGGGAACGAACTTTCAGAAAAAGTTGCAGTTTCAGTGTCTACTGAAAATTAACTTTTGTGTGGAATTTATTCGATATAACCTTTGCATTTATTATTTATTTGATGATTTTTTAACAGTAAAAAACTTGAAAAACACCACCAAGTATTTATTATATAGGTTGAAGAAAAAAATATGGCCATACTCAGGATAAACATTTAGTGGGACTGATATGCGATTATTATTAAGATGGGTCAAATTGACCTTACATTTTTTTCTAACTTTTCCAAATAAAACATACTTTTTTGTTTCCTTAATCGATAGTAGAGCAAGAAATAGATAGAATCTGATATTTAACTCAAAAACGATGAAAATCCATATGGGACTGGTATGCGATTATAGGCAGTATACAGCAAAAATGTACGTTGTATATAGCACATTTATTGGGCGTCCTTTTTTCACAATTATCAGACAGTTCAATTATGTTTTGTCATCTTTCCTTATGACTCAATTGTGTTCGACACACGTTGTATTTTGACATTTTATATAAAAATTACACAAAACATTGAAGTAATTTGGGAAGCCCGCTTCCCTTGGTCCTTAAGGGTCCTTTCCAAAAAACGAAGAAGCCACAATGAAACTATTCCGAATTTATCTTAAATATAGCTAATAACGATCCAAACAACCAGAATAACTGTAGAATTTCTTTTATAAGCTAGTGTATTTTTTGGCAGAAATCCATTTTTTTATTGAAGAAAAAATTGTGTCCACGTGGACACTTTCCTTTTCCGTGTAACGACCTGCAAGTTGTACACATTATACCGTAAATCAGTGAAAATTCACGACAGAATAAAACACAAAAGATTTAGATTAGGACCCACGAAATCAAACTCAAATCATCTTTATTTGCAGTTTGTTGCTTACGTGTTTGAAATAAAAATTAAAACCTTGCATAACCAACGATAACACTGCAGATCTAAAATAAGTAATGGCTAGGTACAGTTCGTGATTGTTGTTGCTCACTACTTGAAATCTGCTACCAAAAAAGATCTTGCTCGAAAGCGCTACTTTAATCTATCGTATAGCTACAAGCGGAATAAGCCACGTAAAGTCTTCAGAACAAACCATGGTACAGGCACCCATTTAACCCCAACACGCCGGATTGCTCGAATTAAGTATTTAAAAATATAACATTTTTAAAAGTGTGAATTTTGTTGTACAACAAAAATCGGAATGGTAAAAATACACAAACAGTTAAACCGAAATCCAGCTTTTGTCAAAATAGGAGAGCTTACTGTATTTCCCTCGTTCAACATAGTGCAATCAATGCTCTTTTTATGCCCCCTATTTTCCTCTTGCATTGCATCTCTCAACTTTTGGTGGTTAATAAGTTATCATGAAAATTTATGAGCTGTTTTGTGAGAATCTGTGCGAGGAAATCAAATATTAAGCAATGTGAAGCTATCGGGCAAGGTAACCCGGAAAAATGGCTTGCGCAATATCTGCTGAGGGTACCGTGGTCTTTTTAATTTTGATCGGATGAGAATCGTGTTATTATTATAATTTATGTCGCTCAAGTTTTTTACCAGTTAACGGTCGTAGAAGACTCCGACCCAATTCGCAACTCGTCAGAAATTATGGAATTTCCGACATGTTTAACTTTACGACTCATCCAACATTATCAAAAAAAAAACGACGTAGGTATGTCCTTTTTTCCAGTCTGAAATGGGTCTTTTGTGCGATGTGCATACACCGCGAAATGCATTGAAGGCGCTTAATGTTGAAAAAATTTAATTTTATGTTTCGGATCAATAAATTTAATTTTTTGTAAAAAAGTATAACTGCAAATGATGGGAAATAACTTCTTTCTTCATTAGCTTCAAACGTTTATTGAAATGGTTGCGAGTGGCATTCTACTTAATTTTTTTGTTATAAATCAGGTATAGGCACTTTTATAAAGAAATCGTAAGATGATGTGATAAATAGACTAAATTTTATGTTACATGTATTTTATCTCACAACTGCACGGGTATTTATCAATGTATTATTTGATGAAAATCTGCTGCAATGGAGCGCTTGATTCGCATTCGTTGAACCCTCAAAGGCCCATGATATTAAAAATTGATCTGAAAACCTGAATTAATCCACCTAGCGGTCAGACCAAGCCCTTCTCATTCAAATTTTTATTTGTAACAATAGATTTACATGAACGCTCCAATCCAATAAATGTATATTCACTCTTTAGGTTCTAAAATATTGATGTTGTAATCTATACATATAAAATTGCAGTCCGGTCTGTCTGCCTGTCTGTCTGATGCATAAATGTCCGAAAACTACCGAACTGATCGACGTGAAAATTTGTATGTAGGGGTTTGGTGCCGATAAAGGTTCCTATGATAGTTTGAAACCCCTCCCTCTTATGGAAGGGATTGGTGCCATACAAATGAAACATAAATTTCTGCACAACTCAAGAACAATCCAAGAAAATGAAACCGAATTTGGCAGGTGAATGTTTTTAGGGGTAACAAATATGTCCATAATGGTTCGACACCCCTCCTTTTCTGGAAGAGAGGAGTGTCAAACAAATGAAACACAAATTTCTGCACATCTCGAGAGCTAACCAACTAAATGGAACCAAATTTGGCAGGTGAATGTTTATAGAGGTAACAAATATGTCCATAATGGTTTGACATCCCTCCCTCCTCTGTAAGCACATGTTTCTGCACAAATTTCTGCACATCTCGCGAACTAATCAACTAAATGGAACCATATTTGGCAGGTGAATGTTTTTAGTGGTAACAAATATGTTCCATAATCGACCTCAGGCAACATTTTGGATTGTAAGATGGCAACATCCGGTTTCTGGAAAACAGCCAAAAATGGCCGATATCCGTCTAACATGAGTACCTCCGGATCTAGAATGATACACAGCAGCTGCAATCGACCACAGACCCCATTTTAGATTCTAGGTTGGCGACTTCCGGTTCCTGGGAAACAGCCGAAAATGATCGAATAACACCCAATATGGGTGTTTCTTCAACCAGAATGACGCTCAGAGGCCAGAAATTATCTTAAATACCATTTTGAAATCCAAGATGGTGACTTCCGGTTTGTGAAAAACAGCCTTAAAATAACCAAATACCATCCAATATGAGTATCTCTGGAACCAGAATGATGCAATGAGCAAACAATTGACCTCAGGCACCATTTTGAATTGCTAAATGGCAACTCTCAGGAAATAGTCGGAAATGACCGAATAATACTTAATATGGATTTTTCCGTTATCGAGATGATGCACAGAAACCAAACATTGACCCTGGACGCTATTTTGAATTTAAAGACGACCACTTTTTGTTTCTGGAAAACAACCAAAATAACTAAATACCTCCCAATATGGGTATTTCCGGTGTCATATTGATGCCAGAAAATCTGATGAAAATGGCCGAATACCACCCAATATGAATATACCCGGAGTCCGGTGCGAAAGAGCAGCTTTGGTTTGACATCCTCTTCTCGCTGTTTGTCAGCCACAGCAGCTCCTTCTTGGGGAACTTGGTTAGTGAAATAAACTTCACCTCGGTGCTCACTTCCTTCGTGGGAACGAAGTACCCTGCGTGCGATAGGTTTCATCACCTTCACCACCGCCACGTCGTAACTCGCCGGGAAAATCGACTTGACCATCTTAATCAGGCGCTGTCGCTGCGTCATTGCCTGCAGTCCTGAGACTAGTGGACGGGACTGCTGCTTCCTGACATGTATGTCCATGTTCATCGGGTATTTTTTAACTATTTAGCCGGTTGCACCGACCTCTCGGACAAACGCACGCAGTGATGTAGCTACAAAGCAAAGCCTTGGTGCTACATTCCGATTTGGAACTCGACCTTCTGTTTATTTATACATAGACTTCACAGCCAACTGTTTGGTGTACAGGACGATTGCGGGGTTAGCGCTACGATCCTACTGACACTAACAGTCTCTCCCGAGGTGAAAGTTGCAAGTAATGGTTTTAGTAGCATTTATTGTAATACATTAGAGTAGCAGAAATTCCTAAATTTCAAAACTACGTGAAGCACTGTTGACAGTATTTTACTTCGGAAAAGTGGCCAAATACCGATCGCCAATGGTGTTGTTTTGCAAAATTCAAAGTTTGATATGTCGCAAGCAAGGTTTCGATACCATTTTTGACGTGGGACTACGTCTTTGTTTACTATACTGGGATGCATTCTGTAAAATTGGAACGAAACTGGCAAATGTTGCGTCAGATTTCAAACGTTAATAACAACATAACCACATGATGGATAACAATAACCAATATGTTGTTGGATAAAATGTATAACAATTTTGTAATATGCTAGTTATCACTCTAATTTCATTGCTAAGCGGTAAAATTGATAAAAATTTGCAATAACAAATTTACGCGAAAAATGAACCAATTACATGCGAGCATTCCTAGCACAGACGAAGTGAATGGACACCACCCGTTCCCTGTGATATTCTCTGTATCAATATCGAAATAAAAATTGACAGAGTCTCCCCGTCCCAATTGGTCAATTTGTTTTTGCTTCTAGGGTTGCTGATATTTTATCGATATTTGATATTACCGATATTTGCCTTTCACGATATTGATATTTTTGAACGATATTGGAGCATTTGATATTATCGATATTTCGATATTGGGGCTCGATATTGCTGTCCGATATTCTCGGTTGCCATCAGGGGAGTGCTGCCGTGGAAATTTTGCCTACCAATCATAAATTCATCATGGCATCAAAATTAAATTTAAAATGCTTACTCTGTCGGAATCTGAAAGAGGAAATGTCTCAACTTCTAACTTACTTGACGAAATTTTCTCGTCGACCAGTGTGGAAAATGCTGTTAGATCTTTCCAGCCTTTTAAATCTGCAGGTGTTGACGGAGTGTTTCCAGCGTTACTTCAAAAAGGTGAGGCAACTCTGATACCGTTATTAACCAAGATTTTTAAAGCCAGTTTAAGATTTAACTACATTCCATCGAAATGGAGGGCAGTACGGGTTATCTTTATACCAAAAACGGGAAATAGAGATAGAAATAACCCCAAATCTTTTAGACCCATAAGCTTGTCTTCGATCCTGCTGAAGACAATGGAAAAAGTACTAAAGGAATATCTATATGCAACAAACATGCAACGACCTACTCTTCCATGGCAAAAGCGATGAAGTAGAGGATAGGATCATACCATGCTTGCACAAAGAATAATCTCTTCGGAGCTGGGGGGACATCTATAACTGTAAGAGCCACGAAAGGATGCCCTCAGGTGGAGTACTTTCACCACTCCTGTGGTCTCTAGTTGTGGATGACCTTCTCTGCAGCTTAGAAGATAAAGGTTTTGAAGTTGAAGGCTTCGCAGACGACATTGTCATTATGGTGTGAGGAAAGTTTGACAATGTTGTCTAGGAAAGAATGCAACTTGCTTTAAACGTAACTTATCTCTGGTGTAAAAAAGAGGGTCTGAACATCAACCCGGCAAAAGTAACAATAGTACCTTTCACTAAAAAGAGGAAACTTAACCTAATGCCTCTTAAGCTTGAGGAAAGTTCTATCCAGTTTAGCGAAAGGGTTGAATTTTTAGGATTAACTCTAGATGCGAAACTTGCCTGGAACGCCCATCTCGACATTGCAGTAAGCAAAGCGGCCAGTGCGTTCTGGTTATGTTCAAAAACGGTTGGTAAGAAATGGGGCCTAAGACCAAAAATTGTCAGATGGATCTACACATTCATCATACTACCGAAAATAACATACGCTTCTTTAGTGTGGTGGCCTAAAAAAAAAGAGGCTACTGAAAGAACAAAGCTAGCAAAGCTTCGGAGACTGGCCTGTATTGCCATAACTGGAGCAATGCGCAGCACTCCATCGAAAGCGCTGGATGCATTTCTTCACCTTCTGCCTCTGCATGAATTTGTGCAGTTAGAAGCGGAAAGGTGCGCCTTGCGGCTCAAACGTCTTAAAGAGATCTTACCTGGTGATCTGGTTGGTCATCTAAGTATTTTGCAACACTTTAAAAGAGGGCCTTTGTTGAGTATGTGCGGAGACTGGATGAAACCTTTGGACAACTACGACATTCCCTACAAGGTGCGTGAAACATCGCGCTCCGACTGAGAGTGCGGAGTTAACATGGTCCGTCAGGGGTCAACGATATTCTTCACGGACGGCTCAAAAATCGGTTCGAAAACTGGAGCGGGAATCTTCGGTCCTGGTGTACAGATATCAGTGGCAATGGGCAACTGGCATACTGAATTCCAAGCGGAGATTTACGCTATAATCGAATGTGTCAACGTTTGTCTGAAGAGAAACTACAAACATGCGAATATTCTCATTTTCTCTGATAGTCGAGCGGCACTAAAGGCTCTTTGTGCACACAAGTGTACGTCAAAAATAGTGTGGGAGTGCGTTCTCTCACTGCGGAGGCTGTGTCGTATGAACTCTGTCAATTTGTACTGGGTTCCCGGGCACAGCGGCATAGACGGCAATGAAAAAGCAGACGAACTGGCCAAACAGGGCTCCAACTCGCAATTTGTTGGTCCGGAACCTTTTCGCGGTATCTCAAATTGCACTATAAAAATGGAACTTAAATACTGGGAAGAGCAACGGGTGACAGGCAACTGGAGGGCTGTCAGAGGGTGTCACCAGTCGAAAAGGGTAATTACGCCAAACGGGAAAATTACTAAAAAGCTCCTAGAGCTCAACAAGTGGGCTCTTTCTACCTACACAGGACTAAAAACTGGGCACTGCCCGAGTAAGTATCATTTAAAGAACATTGGTCTAGTTCAGGATGACACTTGTCGCTTCTGTAATATGGAAAGCGAAACCTCGGAACATCTACTATGCAGCTGCGGTGCATTATACATTAGCAGAATCAAATTTCTTAGCAAGGGCTGCTTGCAACCGGGTGAGATCTGGTCTGCCAATCCTGGTAAAGTAGTTGGCTTTATTAAGCACATTCTACCTGACTGGGAGCGCGCCGAGGCAACCGGCCATTCACTCGATCAATGGTGGGTGTCTGGTTTTCTACATGGTACGTATAGTAATGGGGATATACTACAATAGTTCTAAATAATGGACGCAGTAGTCTAGTTCCACTACAAAAAAGGACGTTTACTCTATTTCAGCTATTTTAGGGCAAATCAACTGAAAAGTATAGGTACCAGAATTGTTGGTACTAGAATCAATAAGTGATAGATGGAAAATGTAAGCAGTTCGACAGAAATATGGTTGCCATATCTCTATTTTCATTGACAGCATGCTTAGAGCGAATTTCCAGAAATTTGGGTGTGGAACTTCTCGGGGCAATAACCATCACATTAAACCGATCAAATGCGATGCCTTGGTGTTGCATTGGGATGGCAGAATCGATGAATTTCAGTAAAGAATCGGTGTTACATAAGCGATAACATGAATGTTCAGGTAGGATGCTTCAGTAACTGGCTGGTGATTAGTCAATGGATCAGTGACGATTAGGAGACGCGGCTCACGAAACGTCGGTTTAATCAGATTGGAAAATGCACCTTGCGTAAAGCGATCAGCAATCGGCCCGCTGTCGTAACGGACGAGATGAAATATCAAACACTTCACCGGAATATTCAATACTAAGGCATGAAACCACATCCCTGTCACGAACGTCATCCCCATACATTTTGCTTAAAGCCGTTTTTCTCTGGCTCTCTGGCTCGATTATCCGTCAAAAGGCTGTCAGTGCTTGCGAAACAGCCGAATAAGCTCCGTCCATGCGAGATCAACTGTTGCTGCAAGTGGTGTGTAGGAATGCAAAAAGCGAAGAACGACTGTTTTGCTTTGAACGTTCTATGGATTTTGTGCGGAAAACAAATGGTGATGTTCAAACATGTTTCAACACGTTCTGGATAGCCCTAAATTCAATATAGTTAGAAGCACGAAAAAAATCTGTACAGTAACACATGCGGCACAATGAACGGAGCTTATGATCATATTTCCAAAAGTAGCGCGATCATCATCGGCGGCGGCTTCAGGAAACAGTTGCCATGACATCGGTCTGCATGAAACATGTTGAACGCCAACGCGACCGATCGGGTGAGATTCTTGCCGTAGGTGAATGAACAACTCTACTCACGGCTGTTTATTAACCTTCGGCAAGAATCTCGCCCGATCGCTCACGTTGGCGTTCAGCTTGTTTCAGGCCTAACAGAAAGCCAACCCGGTGGCATCACTGACGTTTACGTTCAACATGAGTGAAGCCAGCATTAGCTGGATCACTGGATAAGTTTTACATGTAATTTCACAGCTGATTCATCGAAACACGAAAAAAAGCAGTGTTCATACAGTATCGGTGTTCAGTGGCAGTGTGCTTTTGTATTGTTTTCGGGTGATGTATTTATTGCACGAAACGTCGAGTGCTCCGCTTGATGAAACAAAAAAATGCGTTCCATTATTTTAGAATGCACACAACGTTTATTCTTGCCGATTGCGAACGGCGGTGTTTCTTGCAGGCAGCTGACATCGCGCGATGATTTAAGGAATAACATTTCAACGTACGTGTAAATTAGATAGCATATCAGCGCCACTTTTAAACATTTACAAAGCTAAGCTAAGCTTTTTTTAAATAATTAAATTGATTCAAGCGCATAACTCTGTGCAACACTGCTGTGTGAACAACCTTCAAAAACATAAATGAGATAAGCGTCACTGTCTTTCACGGCAGAAACAAGGCCGATGCTGAAAGCCAAACAAAAAATATACACTAAAGTCGCTTTTTACGCGGGGGTTACGTGCCACGTAAAAAAACCGCGTAAATTCCGGAATCCGCGTAAATTCCGGAATCCGCGTAAAGAAAACCGCGTGAATTCCGGAATCCGCGTAAAAAGCCGCGTAAATTCCGGAATCCGCGTAAAAAACGCGTAAATTCCGGAATCCGCGTAAAAAGCGACCTTAGTGCATAAAGAAAAATATCGATAACGGCACGCAATATCGATTTTAATATCGATGCCGCTTTTAATATCGATAAAGCAGATATCGATATTATATTTTTAATATCGACAACCCTATTTGCTTCCATGAGCTTAGACCAATTTGATGTCTCGAAGGTAAAAGTATTCCAAAAAGTTTGAAAGAATCCCAATTCTTGAACAATTTCTAAACCTGCTTTAAGAACCTAAAAAAACTGAAGTCTTGAAAGAAAACATGCCGTTAAAAGCAACAGTACCAGTGGAGTAAAGAACCACAGGTCTCCCGTCGTCTATGACTGCACTGCCGTAATCTCGTAGACTGACGTAAGCGCCTTTTTTCAAATATGGGGTTCTTATGCCAATTTGTTCGTCATTCAAAGACCCATCTTTTGGTATCATTCTTTTAGTTGTTACTTATTCGTACGTTGCATAAAATCAAGAAAACAAAATGACGTATGCACCATTTCAATTCAAAAGTGACAAATAACCCGTTCGTTTTTGGACTGTATTGCAAAACTGATCAAATAGATGTACGTCATAATGTTATATCACGGCAGTGCAGCGGTACACTTCTATTCGTACTGCAGCGGTAATATTCGTATTGTAGTTGTACACTTTTGTTCGTACATTTCTATTCGTGTGCAATCGAAGAATAACTGCAATGCTGCTGTTGATGGTGATTGAAAGTTTATGTCATAAATATGATAACCATAAATTACTCAACAGGAATTGTGAATTTTTGCAACGGGTACTTATTTTATTTTATCTTTGATATCCAGTAAATAATCGTGACCAAATAGTATCAAAAGAGTAAATTCCACATATACACATTTGAAGAAAAGTAAGAGCCTGCGAGCGTTTGTTAATTTTTGGTTTATATACTAAGATTCATTCAGAATCTCCTTTAACATTTATTTATCATAATAAACGTATATCATAATAAACGTATATTTTCGTAATACAGCGAATGTAGTTGTAGGCAAATGAAATAATTGTCAAGCAAAAAAACAAAAAGGTAATTTTGGATTGCTACGATTTTTTACTGGAACTTGTTAATAATTTTGTTTAAAATATCTTCTTATGTTTGCCAATTAATTGTAATTGTAAGGGCTTTCATTTTATTTTGAAAGTAAGATTGATTTAATCAGAGTTAAATGAGACAAAACCATTCATTATGATAACGTAAGTATTATTGGATTTGGTTTTTGAGGATATAGAGTTAATTCTGACTTTGACGCATAACGAGAAATTCTTGGTGCTTCTTGAACAAACACGATATGCTTATGCCCTGTCAAATACATGTTGTATGCACAAAAAAATACTGCAGGCATAATATCGTCTGATATAAACAATATTCTTTCGAGTGTTGTTGAATATATTTCAAAAAATGATTTCCAGGGAAGGCTGAAAACAAAAATACGTACAGTCGCTAAACAAACACATTGATTCCGTCTGCAGACTCTGTTTTTGTTGTTAAAAAAAAATTGTAATTTTGTAACAAAAAATCCCCTAATTACAGTGTTTAGTCCCACGTCACCATTTCATACAACCCTAGGGCTGTATACCTTGTAGTATTTAATCTAGCCTGTGTCTCTGGAAGGGTACTTACCCCACGGTTCCCCTCGATAAATCCGGAACCACGGAATTATTTCGAAAATGTTCCCTACTGTCCCAAAAACTATGATAAATTTGTGATCTTTTGAAAAAGGTTCGATTAAAATCGGTTCAGATCTTGCGGGATGGCAGGTAAAGAAAGTTTCATTTTTTCGGCTCCGGAGGGATCGGGTACGCAAGTGTTAATTAAGTCTTCAAAATCAATACGAGGTATACTCAAACAGACCGTGTGTTTGTGTGTGTGTGTGTGTGTGTGTGTGTGTGTGTGTGTGTGTGTGTGTGTGTGTGTGAGTAATAAGTAACATGGTAGTGACATAACGTCACGTCAGATTATTGTTCTCGTAATATACTTATGTGTATGCAGATAGTTATGCCTAAACGAAATCTGCTAAAATGTTTGGCATCTCAGACCAGGACCTGAGAAGTACATATAGCCGGGGAACCGGCGTATCTGCTTTCCTTTTCAGAGAAGAAATGAGTTTTGAACCAACCATAAAACCATTTCTTGCCCTCAAAAATATCGATATGCCAAATTTGGTCCCATTTGCTTGATTAGTTTTCGAGTTATGCGGAACAATGTATTTCATTTGTATGATGGTCCTCCCTTCCTGGAACGGGAGGAGTCTTGAATTATCATAATCGACTCTCCCGGTCCATAAAACCTCTACAAACAAATTTTCACTTCGATCGATTCAGTAATTCGTAATTTCCATCTCTATAAGGATCAGACAAATAGTACTCCATTTTCATATGTTTAGATTTTAATATAAACAATCAATCGAAAGATCTCGTAACACTTACTGAAACTATAGTAAATTTGAGTACTTGCGAAGTTACGGGTGTGAAATGAAACTGTTAATTTTTGTGTAATATGAAACAGATGCTACTGCAACATTAGTTAGCCGGGCTAGTTTTCGATCGAACTAGACCATCTGAAATGATCCTTTGAATGTCATGATATTCAGAAAACCACCATAACATCAGACTGTAAACTAATTTGCTATTTAGACTTTGATAGCAGTGATGGGAGTCTTGCTGCCATGTAGTTTAAGAGCTAGCGCTTATTTACTGTAATTTGATATTTGACGTGAACAACCCACAAACCTTATTTTAACTGTATTTGGAATAATTTTTATCCATTACTTTTAAAAAACCTTATGCTAAACCTTGAAAATGAATGACAGGTTTTGTCGTGTACATTAATCGTTAGAAAAACTAACAAAAGTATGAGCTGCAGATTACGATCGTGTACATTAACACTGAACTTTTCAAAGTCCCCATAGTTTACATAGTTCATTAAAAATGTCATCGAACATCAAAGACATTTTCGCTTTTGCTAATAACCTAAGCAGGTCAATAACTTTGGTCGGAAAGTGCTCAAATGGTTGTGAATGTGATAACAGGATAAAAGTTCTAATTTTTAAATTTATAAATTCAAGTGTTAATTCAAAAGCATTACGATACTTTCACTTCCAAAGAGAGCAAAACCAAATGAGTCAAACCATTATTTAGAGCAAGCCCACCAGTGACTAAATTGAAGTTTCTAAAGCTAGTTTGGCAACTCCCACCATAACGCGGCAACCGCACCGGGCGTTGCTATGTTGGTTTGGGAAATAACAATCCTCACCTCGGATAGTAGCGAGGTATTAAATTTGGCAACGCGATAGCAACGAGCCGAATCGTTGCTTTTTGATGAAATGTCAAACTGTTGTTTTTTTTTGTGCTCGATAGTGAATGTTCGTAATAATATTACGAAGATGATGAGTGTTTCGAATGCGGACTCAATTGGTCGGCCTCGGAAGACGAAGCGTTTTGCCTCGCTTGTTAAACACGTCGTAGGACGCAAGTGTCGGCGTGAACCACTCGGACCGTTGTCATGGCAACAGTTTCCTGAAGCCGCCGCCGATGATGATCGCGCTACTTTTGGAAATATGGTCATAAGCTCCGTTCATTGTGCCGCATGTGTTACTGTACGGATTTTTTGCGTGCTTCTAACTATATTGAATGTAGGGCTATCCGGAACGTGTTAAAACATGTTTGAACGTGACCATTTATGTCCTGCACAAAATCCATGAAGCGTTCAAAACAAAACAATCGTTTTTAGCTTTCTGCATTTCTTTACTACACTTGCAGCAACAGTTGATCTCGTATGAACGGTGCTTAATCGGCTGTTTCGCAAGCACTGACAGCCTTTTGACGTATAATCGAGCCAGAGAGCCAGAGAAAAACGGCTTCAAGCGAAATGTATGGGGATGACGTTCGTGACAGGGATGTGGAACCACTACTCAATTTTATTTCCGATTGACCTGAAATTTTGGACAGGTTGTTTTTTCGGGCAGGTAAACATTTTGTATAGGTTTTTTATTGAGATGACCATTTTGGTTGGCATTTTGGTCTGCAACCTACACGATGCGGAAAGCTCAAATTCTCACAAGATTGGCCAATATTATTCAATAAACCTGGAAGGTTTGAGCAAATCTGCTCGGGAGTATTACCAACTATTTTCTCGTTTCATTCGGTCGTTTTATAAAAAACCATTTTCTCCTTGCGGGACGTGCCCAGTTTTACGGAATTACAAATAAATAAACATATAAGGATGAAAAAAATCCATGTACGCACAAGTAAACAAAACCTGCAAAAGAATTATGTTATCGATAACTTGGGAAAACGGAAACAAAGTTAAAACAAAGCTTCGTGAAATGGAGGGAACATTTTATGAAGTAGGAAGAACGTAGCTCATTCCGGAAACGATTGACTGACGGATAAGTTGGTTATTACTAAATTCGAAAAAAATATGCGAAATACATCACAAACAAACATTTTGCCAACGCTGGCTAGTGATGGTCTCCAGAATCTGGCAACTGCCGGTTTGAAAAAGAAATAGTGGAATTGGTAATCCCCATTAGCAACGACCGGTGCGAAAATCGGTTGCTATCCAAAATAGCAACGGCCAGCGTTGTGAAAATAGCAACTCAAATGGCAACTCACCGGTGCGCTTGCTCTTAGCATGGCTTTATCATCTAAACGAGCAGATCGAGAAGTAACAGAGGAAGAAAAATACTACAAGGTATACAGCCCTAGGGGTTGTATGAAATGGTGACGTAGGACTAAATATATAATATATGCTAAACTAAATATTATTATATGCTGCGCTAAACTGTTCATAGGTAACACTACCGTTTATTTTTGATAGTCGTTATTTTAAAACTAACGATGCATGAATACATGAAAATTTTACACTAGTAGTAGTTGCGAAAATTCTCATAACTCTTATCTTCAAGCATTTATAGTTCTGAAAAGAACCGATTCCATAATATTCAGTTAGAAACTCGTGCTACAGAACGCTGATAATCGCACCATGAATATTTTGTTGGCCGCGCATAAAATTTGCTCTCCGCTGTGCCCTCCAGTAGCTGTGCTAGCAAAATATCCTGCATCGTACGATGGTTCCACGGTGCCTGGAAGTTGACTCGTATGCAGCTCTCGTTTCTCAATGTCGCAAAGCTTTAACAGCTGCACCGCACTCGCTATTGTGGAACAAACTAAACTGAAGCTGAATTTTCCACACGCAGTCTTTTGTATCGAGTTAAGCGTAGATTTTACCATTAAGGCGTGGCTACGTAGCTTATAGAAAGAAAGAGAAACAAACCAATACATCTTCAATACTACTGAGTGATTTTCATAAGCATCAAAAGAAAGTTTTTGCTTTCCCGATGCGAAAATCACTCTGGTTCTTAGATTAACTAATTTTCGTTGCTGATATTTGACTGATAACGGTGTTCGAGTGAACACAAACAAACAATTGAACCGGAAAATCACTTTAGCAGTGAAAATTCTTGAAATGAGGGTTGTGTCTTGTTGTGATAAACTATTCATAGGCAACACTACCGTTTATCTTTGGTGCGCCCTGGTCGTTATTGTAAAAATGATCATTGAGAAATAGATGGCGTTTCACACTAGGAGTAGTTGTGAAAATTCTCGTAACTCTATCTTCAAGCATTTATAGTTCTAAAAAGAACCGATTCGATAATCTTCAGCTCGAAATGTATGCTACAGAATGCTGATAATCACACCACCACCGGTAGCATCGATTATTTTGTTGGCCGCGTATAAAATTTACTCTCCGCTGTGCCCTCCAGCAGCTGTGCTAGCAAAATATTCTGCAGCGTACGATGGTAACTGTTGCTGCCGTGTGCAGAATACAGGTAACATGCTCCGCGGTGCCTGGAAGTTGACTCGTATGCAGCTCTCGTTTCTCAATGTCGCAAAGCTTTAACAGCTGCACCGCACTCGCTATTGTGGAACAAACTAAACTGAAGCTGAATTTTCCACACGCAGTCTTTTGTATCGAGTTCAGCGTAGATTTTTACCATTAAGGCGTGGCCACGCAGCTTAGACAAAGACAAACAAACCAAAACACTTTGTTGAGTCAAAATATGTAGGCAGTGGAATTTATTTCGTCCATGTTATTGTTATCTGTGCTTGAGAAGCAAGCCAAGAACAAAGGAAATGTATGGGAAAGCTTGACCTTGGAACTTTTCACCTTTTTCCACCATTAAGCAGTAAAGCAACAATGTTGAACATAATATTAAAAAATTGTTACACATTTTATCTATCCACCGACATATAAATGACTAAGATGCATTAAGTCGTTCGCTTGCTATAACCGTTTGAAATCTGACGCAACATTTGCCAGTTTCATTTTCATTTTCACAAAGTGTAATCTAGTATTGAAAACAAAGACGTAGTCCTACGTCAAAAAAGATTGCAATTGTTTGCCGTTACCCAACTATTGATCTGCTAACATGTGTTGCTGTTTATTGTTCTTCGGTAAGGAGATCAAATTTGAACTCAAAAAATAAAAATGATAAAAAAATTGTAAAATGATTTAAAATATATCTTAAAAATATGTAAAAGTATGTTCGCTTATATTTCAATACCACATTATTAGGTAACTTTCTTCAATTTCTTCCTTTCAAGTGAATGCTGAATGGTAAGTTAGACCTTGTAAGGTTCATTTCCAGCGTTGCTCATTGGCTTCCAAAACGTAATGATCGTTCCGTTGGACAAGGTTTTCAATGGCAGGACCGCACGTTATTTGCAGATTCACGAGAACTATTCGAGCGAATCGTAATGTGATGAGCATCGCACTTCAATTGCGACATTGGAGTGCATGCTCAGCTAAAAATAGAGCATATAATGAAATAATTCGAGTCATGTTGAAGGTAAGCTTTCGGTTTTCAATTCTCTTTTGCAATTAACATTCTAATTCGCTTTCGGTTTTCTGTTTCTCCTTGCTCACCTATAACAACCGGAGTTCATCTTTAGTTTCAAACAGTACTGTTAGGATTTAATTGTATTTAATCAATAGTTTCATTGACCAGTCAAGTAACAGACATGCGCAATTTAAAAATTCTGTGTCAAATCGTCTGTGTCTCAGGGTTTTAATTCTAAACAAACTATTATCCTCATAACTAAAGTCTATTTTGATTTCGTTGACATTTTTGAATATATTTTCAACCACAAGGATACTTTTGTTCATACTAGCTTACCTAACAAAAAA
Source organism: Wyeomyia smithii (assembly GCF_029784165.1). Taxonomy (NCBI): domain Eukaryota; kingdom Metazoa; phylum Arthropoda; class Insecta; order Diptera; family Culicidae; genus Wyeomyia; species Wyeomyia smithii. Next base: position 164,815,043 of record NC_073695.1, on the reverse strand, counting down.
AATTAAAACATAGATAAAATAAAACTAGACATTTTTTTCCATATTTCATATTCTGATTAGGCGACATCCATTAAGTACGTTTCGCAAATTTTGATCAAATTTTGATCAAATTTTACTCCCCATCCCCCCTTGTCATATTTTGTCACACATTGATAACCCCCCCGGAGGAGTACGTCACGTCACAGCAACTACCCTCCCCTATTTAAAAAATTGAACCGTGGATGTCCTGCCCATAGTGCCTGCCGGTAGGTCTCAAGGTTCGATACCGACCTAACAAGTCAGTCATTGTAAGTTGGAATCCCGGCTCGAGAGAAACTGTTAGTGCCAGTACACAGTGGTCGGAAAAGGAAATTTGACGAACTAAATTCATTTGTGCGTAAACGGTTGATGTATGCCAAAGACCATGTTAAAAAGAATTGTTCACAAAAATATTACGGAAATGTTGATAAGAAATTTTTTTAGCATGGCCTGCTATCATAAAAATAAAAACCTAAATTAATCCAACTAGCGGTCAGACCCAGCCTTTCTCATTCACTATTTTATTTGTAAAAATAGATTTACATGAATGCTTCAATCCAATAAATGTATATTCACTCTTTAGGTTCTAAACATTGATGTTGTAATCTATACATATAAAAATTGATTCCGCTCTGTCTGTCTGATCCATATAGGCTCGAAAACTACCGAACCGATCGACGTGAAAAATGTAGGGGTTTTTGGTGTCGATAAAGGTTCGTATGATAGTTTGAGACCCCTCTCTCTTCTGGAAGAGAGGGGTCCCATACAAATGAAACATAAATTTTTGCACAACTCAAGAACAAGCCAAGTAAATGAAACCGAATTTGGCATGTGGATGTTCTAAGGGGTAACTAATATGTCCCTTATAGTTGGACGCCCCTCCCTTTTCTGAAAAGGAGGGGTTCCATACAAATGGAATCAAATTTGGCAGGGGAATGGTTTTAGTGGTAAAAAATATGTCCATAATGTTTAAACACCCCTCTCTCTTTTGAAAGGGAGGGGTCCCATACAAATGAAACACAAATTTAGCACAGCTCATGAACCAATCAAGAAAATACAACCAAATTTGGTATGTGAATGTTTTTAGAGGTAACAAATATGTCCATAATGGTTCGACGCCCCTCCCTCTTCTGGAAGCACATGTTTCTACACGAATTTCAACACATCTTACGAACTTATCAACTAAATGGAACCATATTTGGCAGGTGATTGTTTTTAGTGGTAACAAATATGTTCCATAATCGACCTCAGGCAACATTTTGGATTGTAAGATGGCAACTTCCGGTTTCTGGAAAACAGCCAAAAATGGCCGATTTTCACCCAATATAATAATAACAATAATAATAACATTGACCCTGGACACCATTTTGAATTTAAAGACGATCACTTTTAGTTTCTGGAAAACAACCAAAATAACTAAATAACTCCCAATATGGGTATTTCCGAGATTGATGCCAGAAAATCTGCTGAAAATGGCCGAATACCACCCAATATAAATATATTCAGAATTAAGGCGATGTACAGAAGCCAAAAGTCGAGGATGTTGTCATTTCGATAAAACCAATCATTTTAAACGATTTGTTATTTGACTTTGATCATATCCTTTGGCCGATTCGTCGTGCATTTGCAGACTTTAAACACATCGCAAGGAATCAATGAGTTTGGAACGTTCAAATAGTACGATACCACATTTAAATTATGTTAAGGCCACATATATCGATCAAAGCAAGTATAGTTTTAAATAGTCTTTGAATTTATTTTTTTCCATAACTTTTGAGCCACATATCAAATTGTTATGAAGTTTGTTATTTGTAAGTTTGAGATATGACTCGTTCGTATGACCCTGGCTATGTTCAAATAAGTCATGTAATCTTTGAGATAATAGACTTCCGTTGTTTTATTAACAATTTAATACATAACGGTTGCTTAAGTTCGATTATAATCAAATGAAATGGGAACGTATAGGGCAGGCAAACTTTGAAACCACGTGTTTAATCATAATTCATCAGTTAGCCCTTAACTAGCCCACTCACCCTTTAATAATATTGATCAAATTGGTTGTGTAGTTTCTGAGATAATGAAGTTTCGTGATTTTCACATTTCGGTACATTACAGACGAAGTTACAGTTCGATTACAGTAAAATTCAATAGGGTGTTATGAGGTAGCTAGACTTATTAATTGACACTAATTTTGTGGAAATCGGGACAGCCATCTCTGAGAAAAGTGGGTGAGTCCAAGTAGTCTTCGGAATATGTTACTTTTCATAGCTGGATTTTACATTTTTAAACATAACAGGCAAACTAAGGGTCCGATTGCAAAACAAATCAATAGGGACTTATGGGGCAACTAGACCTTCCATTTGACACTGATTTTATGAAAATCGGGTCAACATGAGTGAGATTAAACAGTCTTCAGAACACGTTTCTTTTCATAACTTCTGAACCCGAAGTTCAATCTTTATAAAATTCAAAAGTTAAGGGTTTTTAAGGTGGCCAGTTTATTTGAAATCAATTTAGTTCAAATCGGTTGTGTAGTTTTCGAGATAATGATGTTTCATGATTTTTACATTTTGATACATAGCCTCTAAACTAAAAATCCGATTACAATAGAATTCATTTTCAATTGCATGAAAATCGGTCCAGCCATCTCTGGGAAAAGTGAGTGAGGATAAAAATCTGCACATACACACACACACACATATACACACACACATACATACAGAAAATGCTCAGCTTGTCGAGCTGAGTCGAGTGATATATATACTTTCGGTTTTGCAAGTGATTGCTATACCTTTCTAGGAGAAAGGCAAAAATTTAACTTTTGATACAGCGAAAATACATGAATAGTTTCTTCAGCATAGTTGTAGAACTTTTCAAAATACGAAACTTTGCAGAAGATATTAAATATCTATGACGTCTATTTATTGAGATACGAAGCATTTTCTCTGTCAACCCCCTCAAATTTAGTTTTTCTAGCATAACTTTTGAAATAATTTTTTTATGAACATAATGTTATAGACAAAATAATATGACCAACAATAAAATACAGGTTTCTTTCAAAGACAGCATGTTGCTACAATCGTTCTATACTAAGTTAGAGTTATCAAATACTTTTTTAAAGCTTAGACCTTGTACTATAGGCTAGTTAAACTTTGATACTTGACAATCCATAAATTAATGAGTAGAGTAATGTTTTATGTATGTATTAGGGTGGGAAAAAATGATCGATTTTCCAGAACCAAGTTTTTTTGGTTCCTTTTGGGGTCCCAAACAAGCCCAAACTTACCTGAAGTCGATTGGTTTTGTCTCCGCTTGGCGCATTGCATTTCAAATTTGTATGAAAATTTATATGGGAAAACCTACTGTTTTGCAACCAATCGACTTCCAATAAATTCAGGATTGTTTGGGGCCCCAAATAGAACAAAAAACTTGGTTCTGGCTTTCTGCTATCAAGTTCCGTTTTTTCCATATAACGATTCCCCACCCTAGTATGTATGTTTTTGGAGTTTTCTATACAAAAATGCACCAACTACCTGATTAATAAACGATGATCTGTGAATTTATGAAACAGATAACTCTCTGTTGATGCCTTGAAGTAACCAGTTTCGGGAGAATTTTTTTTGCTGTTATTGTTTTTGTCTAATTAGTTTTGATATTAATTAATAATCAATAGGTTGTGAATAAAAAGGAGGTAAACTAAACAAATTTCCAGTTTTTTTTTATTTTAAAATATTTTTGATGTGACGTCACACAACGTTATGCCCCCCTCTCCCCTATGTCACAAATCGTCACGATTTTTTTAACCCCCTCTCCCCCCTATATGCGTGACGTACTTTATGGATGTCGCCTTAGTATTGTCATTGTAATCGAATTGTTCTAATCAAAATTTTGGAAAATAATTTTACCACTCATAACCTCGAATAAGCTTCCGACTTTTTTTAAGAACTTATGGTTGAACCGCAGAATAATCATATAAAAAAGTTAGGGTCTTCAATATTGTTTCAATTGAGATGTTTGGCTCAATGTTCAACAGTGAACATTTACCGTTAATAATGAGTCGCCTTATTCCTGAATGTAAATTGATGTAAAATAGAAGGTGATATTTACGACCTTTTTTCATGTTGCAGCACTGGGTATGTAACCAATGGAGTATGCAAAAGTACTAAATGGTTTGAATCTCAGGTTTAAAGGGCTCTTTGTTCTTAACAGTGATGACGTAGAACTCCAAGAACATTGTGGAAAAAAACACTGTTCGATAGAGTTTATCAAGATTTTTGCACAAGTTTTGAAAGTTTTAAATTGAAAATGCCCCTCTGTGCCATTGAACAATTTGCTCCTAGACCGAGATCTACGTCACAACCCAAAAGCATGTTCTTTTTGCTTCTTTTTTGCTACTATTACAGACAATGTCTTTTTCTTCCCCACCTGTATATACCTAATTGGTATGTTATGGCATCCAAATGTCAAAAATATTTGTTATAAAATGCCATTTTGTTATGGTAAGCTTTACGAACGAAAGTTTCTAAATCGTAGAAATTTATTGTCAAAACTCGTGCTCTGTGAAACATATGTCCCGTTTGTTATGGTCATTTTAATAACGTCATAAAAGACCTAGTGAAACTAGGGTTACCATTTGGTCGAAGTTAAAAATCAGGACAACTTTTTTTCCGGCACAAATTTGATCTTAGCTTGAGATATCAATAAATAAAACACGTAATCTGAGATTTGCATTACACCATACGCCAAAAGGGGACGGGACACGAGGCATATGGACGCTAGGCATATGGATGTTAGACATAGTATGCTAGGCATACAGACGCGAGGCATAATGGATGTGAGGCATAATGGATGCGAGGCACACTGCCATAAGGCATAACGGACACGAGGCCGAATGGACGCGAGGCCGAATGGACGCGAGGCCGAATGGATGCAAGGCCGAATGGACGCAAGGCCGAATGGACGCAAGGCCGAATGGACGCGAGGCCGAATGCGATGTTGTACGATCGCATGAGATCCAATTATGTAGTTCAGGTGTTAATATATGCCTAAAAAGTTTAAATTGAGTATAATACTTTTCTTGAAATCATGCGGCGAAGACGCATAATCGAGGGCAAGGAAACGAGGCGGCCGCCGTGATTTCCTCAGTCCGAGCCGGCCGCCGACCCGCCGTCGGAAGCGGCGGCCTGTCGCACCCAAACGACTGATCTACTGATTTGCTAGGTCTACTCAAACAGAGTTTTCTTCCCTTAGTTAAGTCCGAACGAGCGGTAGCGAATAAGAACAGCATTCGCTCGAACAGCGAGTCGGCCGAAGGCCGCGAGTGTATTGCTTTCCAAATGACACTTTGAAGCGAAATACATGTTGTTATTGAAAGAGGGCTGTGATAATGATGACGATAATAACATATTCCGCATCACTTCCCTTTGGCCTTGTGTCCTTTCGGCCTTGTATCCATTCGGCCTTGCGACCATTCGGCCTCGCGTCCATTCGGCCTCGCGTCCATTCGGCCTTGCATCCATTCGGCCTCGCGTCCATGCGGCCTCGCGTCCATTCGGTCTCGCGTCCATTCGGCCTCGCGTCCATATGCCTCGTGTCCATATGCCTCGTGTCCGTATGCCTGCCGTCCATTATGCCTAGCGTACTATGCCTCGCGTCCGTATGCCTTGCGTCTGTATGCTTAACGGGGTGTCATCACGCCAAAACCCTCATTTAATTATTTGACGTTATTTATCATATTCCTCGGACGACTCAATTCTGCAACCTTGAACATCAGGCGTTAGTAGATACCCAAAAATTTAGCACACGTAAACTATTTGAAATTATACTTAACAGTTGTCAGAACGGTTTCAACGAGTAGACAATTTCTCTCGTTAAGGTTCAACCAAAGAAAAAAATCGTTTGAAATGATTTCGTTTATTTCCGGAGTCAAGATAAAAGTGCTAACAATCCTCAACATTTCTGAATATCCAGCATTATTCAAAAAATCAGGACAAATTTTAAAATATGAAAAATTAATCAGGACGCTCCAAACGGGTCACAAAAAACAGGACAAGTCCTGCTAAATCAGGACGGATGGTATTCCTAAGTGAAATCAACAATAAAGGAGTTATTACAAAACTTAATACCAAACTTACTTTTTAAAACATTGAACCATCTACTCAACCTACAGAATCATTGAGTCGGTTTTTCATTGAAAAACGACCTTAAACGAAACGAAACTAATTGAAACATTGCACTAATTAACTAACATATATCTACAAAAACCGCAAATATCCGCAGACAAAACCATTTCTATATTAAAGTATTTGTCAAACATTATTCAATCCAAATATAGGCATATGTCTCTCTTTGTAAATATCTGTTATTGCATTTGTACATTATTTTAATAACAATCTTCAACACCGTCTGCCGGGGTGAGATTGAGCCAAAACGGGAAATGTTTGTATGTTAAATTACTTGAGATTTCTAGAACCTAATGCCTCAAACGCAATACTATATGAAACATGTCACATTCATTCACAACTTGAAATGGAATATAGATATTATTAGTGAACTGTTTTACTTAAATAATGTTTCGAAGTACATGATGAAAATCACGCGCAATAACGTTGCCAAAAAATTTCCTTGCAAACCAACTCGATCGAGAAATTACATCGACTCACTGCTCAGATTTCACGTTAGGATGTCGTCTCCAATTTGTTTAAGAAATATTATGTAATGAATATGTTTTGATTGAGAAAGTAATGTTTTTCCAAACTGTACACTTTTCGAGCTATTCTGGAGTGACTTTGGGCCAAGTTATAATGAACGGTGCAGTGTGTGGAACTCACATTCACGACCAAATTATCTGTAAACACCAACACACTTGCATTGTTTACATATGGTATGTTTTCTAACTAAGGTATTATTTGAAATAATGACTAAAATCTTGAGAATTGTAACAACTGTTAGATGAAAAATTACAATGACTGATATTACTTATGGAATGTAACAAAAATGTGTACACCTATTCTACGTATATAAACTGATGAATTTCGAAGAAAGCGAGGATGGTTGTGGGTACGTTGTTTTGTGAATTCCAATGAAATATACAGTAGTCAACGACAAATAATAATTGAAAAGAAAAGTCTTTTGAGGCTGTATGTCCTAACGTTTTCCCTTTCTAAGAAACCTGAAGACGCCACTATGTGTATAGAGGCTGTCTATAAACCACGTTCTCATTACTAGTTATTCCAGGTATCGAATTGATCCGGTCATACATTTTTTTTATAATTCGTTTGAAACGTAGTTTCTGCTCAACCCCCTCCAGCACCTTAATAGTCCTGTGAATTATTTGTAGCTACACTACTGTTCAGTTTTCAAGTATTAAACTCAACATTATGTTTTTGGCACAATGTGACCCCATAGAAGGGGTGAGATTAGGCCGAAGTTCAAGTATTTTTATCAAAATTATATACTTTATTGTAACTTAACCATATTTGCGGTAGTTGTTAACAAAACATTCAAGCATGCATTGACGTATTTTGGATCAAATTCATTGCTTAAATGTATGCGTAACAAGCAAAGGAACAAAAAAGGACCATCTTTTGGCACAATCTCACCCCGGCAGACGGTAGCCTAAGAAATATAAAAGATAAAAATAAACTATTGGGAAATAGATTTTAAGGGTGCATTCTATAGGAAACTCCACAAAAATCAATCTACAAAGTGGTGTATCATTAAATGTACCATAATTTTGCCAGATAGAGTGGATTTTTATATGCAAAAATAAGAAAAATTTAAATTGTTTCTCACCTTTAAAAAGACTAATCAGCAAATTGCAACTTCTATAAAATTGAAAATAATCAATGCATAAGATAATTTCGAACACGTTTTTGCAGCTTAAGAAAATGTGTGCAGTATGTCCCGCCTAATTTATAGCACCAGCCAGTTGATTGCGGGAAAACAACAGTGGCTGCTTCTTTAAGACGATACGGTGTTGAAGCCACAAATGGCGGATTTCAAGCCACCACTTCGAATTTTCAAAGGCACAAGACTCGGTGATAGTTAAAGCATCACCTGTAGAAACGCAATTTTATGTTTGCTGCGGTGAAGAAAACATAAAATATCGTTTTCACAGGGAACGTATTATCTATTTCCGAGTCTTGTACTTATGAAAATTCGAAGTGGTGGCTCGATTTCGGCCGTTTGTGACTTCAACACCGTTTCACCTCAAATCATCTTCATGAATTGTAAAAACATAATTGAACGATCATAACAGAGCTGAGTAGTCGATATTTCAGCGCATGTACCTGAATCGAAGTGGCAGCATCTGGGTTGAATGCTGTTTGATCTAAACTTTTATATCGAAATGGTTTGGTCTGCAGATATTTGCAGATTTTGTTAGTAAATTAGTGCGTTATTTCAATAAAAAACAAGAACGCAAAAGATAAAAATACACTTTCTTTGGTGAGATTGTGTGTTTTTTTGTAGTTAACAATATTGTAGAACATTGAATAATTGTAGAAAATCACTAAACAAACATGTTGGAGGAATAGATGTTAGGGGTATTTTATAGAAGACTCCACAAAAGTCCATTTAAAAAGGCAGATAGAAGTATAAAATAGTTATACAATTTATCATACTTCGCCGAACAAAACGGATTTTTATATGCAAGAATTAGAAAAATAAAATTCGTTGCTCATTTTGAGGAGCAATCATCACAAAATTGTAACTTCTATAAAATGGAGAACTATTAATTTAAGAACTTTGCCGAAGATACTACAGCTCTATAATCATTTTTTGGATCAAAACAATTTTGATCACATTTTTGCAGTTTTGAAAACAATGTGCATAGACCAGCATCATGTATAAAGTAGAGCAATTCCACAAAAAGCGGGCAACCAATTTATTCGACCATTTTTATTTGGGTGAAACTTCGCATAGATTTTTGTATGGGCAAAAGATGTTATTTTGTGCTATTGGTTTGATGTTTTGGAACACGACTCATTTTTGGGAAGCTTTTAAAAAAACTATTTCGGAAAGGTACTGATAATTACAAATATTCTATTTGAGCCAAAAAGGTTTGTTTGCTCGGTATGATGTCTTCGGCAAAGTTGTTAATAACAACTTTGTCCTTTTGAAAAAAAATATTATTACGATGGTGATAATTATCGCGATAATTTTCTCAAATGTGCTCTCGAGGCTCCGGTGTTTGGGTACGAGTAATACTCTCTTCGGAAAAGTTGTAGTACTACTTGGGGACTTTAAGTTCGTCATACAAAGTTGTTCAAACATGTGTTTATTAAGCGAGCTGTCGGCTTGCGAAAAAATGAGCGTGAGTGATAATGGCCTTCTCAGCATGATTCAATAATTGTCTAGAAAAAAACTGACTCTTTGTTGGCATTTTTCATCATATACCTATTATGACAACTCCAGATGCCTCTCGAGTCGAACCAGACGCCAAGATATTTATATATCAAAATATGAGAGATCATTTCACCCATCATCTGTAAGTAGAGATAAGTTGGCTCGCACTTTCTACAAAAAAGAACTATTATCTCAGTTTTCTCCGCAGAAAATTCGTTACCTAGCTGAAAAGCTCCAGCAGACGTATGTTCCAAGGTATCCTGCCCCGTCGTTGCAACTTGGCAGGTCTGACTCCAGTCACAGAAACCACGCTGTCGTCTGCAAGTTGCCTTATCGTGCGAAAATTTGCAAGACATTCGTCAATGTCATTTACTTAAAAAATGTAAGGAAGGGGGCTTAAACATAACCCCTGGTGGAGACCCGTGTAGCTAGTGTGAAAGGTTGCCAAACCGTCATGCGTAAAATGCATGTGCTTTTCGGACAACAAATGTTACATAGAGTTTAAAATTGGAGAAAATCCTTATCGGTGAAGACCGATGACCGAAAGGATGACAATAGAGACGGAATCATAGCCCCGGCGGAGGAAACGCATCCACCACAAAGTCCTTTGCCTTTATATTACACAGTGGAACAATTTTTTCGCCTTGGCTTCTATGTATAATTTTTTCATGTATTTTGACGCAAAAACATATTCCCCCGAGTTTGAACACATTTCACCTTAAGAGGCAACATGGCGTCATTTTGAATTTTTGAGAAATCGGAAATTTTCGATGTTTTTTCGACACCATTTTGTTTTAAAGCCAAATATCAAAAACTGAGCTCAAAACGGTGATTCTACGAAAACGTTTTTACGTGGTCTTAGTATAACGTATGCGTTAAAAAAAGGACAAAATTTGACGATTTTTCATGGGTTTACCTTTACACGCACTGACGAAACTACGCATGCAGCATCAATCATATTAACCCATTAGTCAGCAGTAAAAAATTGACAGCTCTATCAGTCGAACTCTAACCGTAAGGGGTCATACACAAATAACGTAACGCTAAAAATCTAGATTTCAGACCCCCTCTCCCCTATGTAACGATAGGTTACGTTCGATATTACTCTCCCCCATAAAACCACGTAATGCTGAACAGCCTGACCCCACTCCGAAATTTTCAATTTAGAGCAAACATCACAGTTAAGTAACCGTCCTAACTACCACCCTCCCCCCTACGTTACAATAAGTAACGCAGACTCAACCCCCCTCCCTCCCCTTCATGCGTTACGTAATTTGTGTACGAGCCTAATGGCGAGAACGGTGAAGCTAATCCGTTCAGAAGTGTGCGCGTTGAAAGAACGGTACCTTGTCGCGTCGAGTAAGGACATCATGCGGCAGCTCCTGGGCAACGGATACACCCGTTTCGGCATTTAAACCATCTTGGCACTATTGGATAACAATCAGAGCATTGAAAGGATGCCCGGTTCCGGACGGCCGACGACCCTGAGCGACAAGAAGCTTTAAAGGATGCTGAAGAGGAAGACCGAGGGAAAAGTGGCTGCATCGCTGCGTGCGCTCGGCGCTCGGAGGTCGGTGTCACCTAGGACAGGACGTGACAAGTGGCTTCTAGTTATTTTTCTTTTCGCTCAAAATAACCCTCATAAAACATTTTAATTTTTCGGCACGACGCTTGCCAGTGTCACCAAAAATATTTAATAAAGGAAATTTCAATACCTAAGATTTTTCAAGTTCTGGGTTACAATTATAATTAGTTACTTAATAAAGGTTACTCAATGAATCTTGAATTGATTTGAAGGTATATTTTGGATTTATTTGACCTAGTCATAATTTCAACTTATTCCTCTTGCTTTGCTTAAATTAACTCTGCAATCGTTCATCATAACTAGTTTAAAAAAAACATGATTAATATTTCGAATATTAATTTTTCACAAATCCGGTGTATGAAAATGTTTCGAAAAATTGTTGAACGAAACACAGTTCATCGACTTGGTATGCAGAAACAGTATAAACCAAAAATATCGAAAGTTTTTGCACCACGGCCAACCATACCGACTAATAATAAAACTCAACAGTGCGTTCAATTAAATCGACCAATCAGAGAGGGCTTTTACTTCGACAGAACTTTGGGTGACAAGAGAAAGTCACATCCTGTCCTAGGGTGCCACCGGCTAAACAGTGAAAAAGTACCTGGTGAACATGGACATACATGTCAGGAAGTAGCAGTCCCGTTCACTAGTCTCGCAGCTGCAGACAATGACGCAGCGGCAACGCTTGAATGGTCAAGTCGATTTTGCTGGCAAATCACGACGTGGCGGTGGTGATGGACGATGAGGCCTGTCCACCCTGGATGGCAACGATTTCGTATTTTACCTCCCCCACGAAGGAAGTGAGCACCGAGGTGAAGTTTATTTCACACACCAAGTTCCCCAAGAAGGTGCTGCTGTGGCTGACAATCAGCGAGAAAAGGGATGTTAAAGTTGCTCTTCTTTCGCTTCGGACTGGCCATGGACGGGGCAATTTATAGTACGAAGTGCCGCCGGAAGTTGCGTCGTTAATCAAGAAATACCAAAAGACCGAAGAGGCGGTGTTTTGGCCGGATCTGGCGTCGGCCCACTACTCGAAGCGATCGTAACAGGAGATGGAGCTGCTGAATATCGATGTGGTACCCGAGTTGGTAGGGATGGGCGATACTGACAAAAGTATCGATACTTTCATATCGCGATACTTCAATGAACTTCGATACTAGGTATCGGAGAATCGGTTAAAGGAGTATCGATTACCGATGTTTCGATAGTATCGGTATCAGACATGCAATTTTTTTTCTCAAAAAGCGTCGTTTAGAAAGTATCGATACCGGTACTCATTTGTCGCGGCAAGTATCGATGCCAAAATACTCGATACCGCGACCCCTAGTATCGATACCGCTGGTACCGATGCAAGTATCGCCCATCCCTACGAGTTGGCGGACCCGCCCAACGTCCCCAAGGTGCGTCCCATCGAGAATTTCTGGCCAAGCCTGAAGCGTAAGATCGGCTCCAACAATTTTGTCGCGAAAACTGAGGAGGAATTGGTAAATATAACGACGAAAGAATTCAAAAACATGCCTACACGCATGTTTTTGTCCGCCATGGCGAATGTTTCGGTTAACTGCCGGAAGGCCGCACGCAAGGACGTAAATGTTTTTTGCGAGGAAGCTAACATGATTACCTTCCATGGGAAAATTATCAAACTCAATTATCTGTCTTAGTTATTTTTTCATCACCATCCGAAAAAAGTCATTTTTTTAACGCATAGGAAGCATGCATGAATGACGTATTTTTTTTTTTTGAGTTTTTTGGACCCCCTCCTACCCCTCTAGATAATAACGTAGCTTAATGACAACTCCCCTCCCCACAGAAATTTTATTTTTGGCAAATTTTATTATCATAAATGAACAAGACAAGACAAGAAAATATTAAAAATGACCCTAAACAAACACTACAGTAATAAAACAAAAAACACAATTAGAACAAATCCAATTTTTTTCTAAGTTTCATATTTGCTATGTAGCTTGGCTCGATCCCCTTCCCTCCCCTTCGTCACATTTCATCACAAAACAGCAAACCCCCTCCCCAATCCCCCTCGAATGCTGCGTCATTTATGAATGTTCCCATCCGTTATTTCACAAAGTAAAATAATATCGAGTATGTATGAGCATACTCCCCGTGGCTTTGTGGTTAGCGATGTCGGTCGGCTAGCTTTCCCACACGGTTGTGATATCGGGTTCGATTCCCGATCGAGTCGAGGATCTTTTCGAGCTGGAAATTTTTTCGACTCAGCACTGGGGCACGGTGTATCGTTGTACTTATCCTACACATGCAAAATGTGCCAAAAAACAATATCGATAACGAAATCTCTCAACTAATCTAGTTGATCCAGACCGCTATTAGCCCCAAGGCTAAGCGTGCGATATTGTTTTTTTTATGTATGAGCATTAATGGTAATGCGCTAATATCTAAAAGTCGTAGTCAAATTATGGCTTATATTGAGTAAAAAAGTCTCTCAGAAATCGATTGATGGGTGTCTGATCTACGTTAAATGTCAGCAACAAGTCAATTTTGCCTCAATTCACCTACAATACTAAAATAGGTTTATCTCAACGTTGAATTAACTTATTTGAAATCTGCTTAATGTAATATCAAGAGTGTAGACGATACTA